>NC_140944.1:53624954-54007454 GCF_014529385.1 Adiantum capillus-veneris | reverse complement strand
TTTCATTATAACTAGGAATTTATACTTTTAAATCAAAAACTAAGAATATACGGGGTATTGGGGCATCATTGCTAAGCATTAAGATGCATTCTGGGTCGAAAATGACTAGGTCAAAAATGCACTGCTCTTAATAATCACGATTTTGGAACTTGACCTAAAGTGGGGTTTGAGACCATAGGCATGTGTGCTTAGGTCTTGTAAACTTGTCCTAGAAGTTTTATTACGTTTGGATGTCATTTGATACTGTAACGGATGTGATTTTCTTGTCGATGAGCGATTGGCTTTTGGTGATTTCAGTCACTTGAGTGTAGCTTGAGTTAGATGTGAGTTGTTAGTTGTTTTTCGAGAGACTGAAAATCTCTTGTAGCCTCTATATACTAGTCGAGTCAGCTTCGTCCCATGGTTTGACAAATTAATCCTGGTTCTCGCTAGTACTGCAATAAGATAGGATAGTGAGGTTAGACATGCATGCCACATTTGGAATCGCTATCGGGAATTGAAGAGACCTAAACTAGGGAAAAACACGAGCGTTTTGTGTAGTGGTCCTTTAACTTCCTCTAGGTCTACGTAGAGTTCAAAAATTTCTTTTAGAAACCGTATAGCTTAAGATTGTCGTCTTTTGCTGTGTAGACATAGCCTGGAAGTAATCGTACTTGGTGAGTACTTTTAGGACTATAGGATTGTAGATTTAGCTTAGGATTTGGTGAATGATTGGTAGACGAGACAAGTCTCAAGATCAAGACTCTGAAAAACATAAAAAACACAAGAAAACGAGTGTTGTGGACACTTTCCACAATCCCATTGCATGAGAATCTAGGAGTCGGGTAAGTAGGATCCGAGGTGGATCTCTGAACATTGCTCTCTCTGAAAGAATCAAGTGTGAGTTATTATTGAAAGTTGCAAAATTTCAGGTCTACGCCTAGAAATAGCTTGGAAAGACTTGAATCCATTCAATCTGACTGAAGAGTAAGCCTAAGAGTTGTCCGAACCAATGGGTAAGCTCAAAGACACTTCGAGGTAAAAATTTCAAGATTTGGCCAAAACTTAGATTATTTACTTTTTCTTGATATTTTAGGCCAAATTAAGTTTTGACTTGATTCATAGGCTTAAAATACATCATGTAAAGACTTTCTTTGAGAAAATTGCAAAAAAGTGCTCATTTCAAGCCTAAAGTTAATAATCATGATTATTAACTTTCTGCTCTAAATTGGCTAAGGTTCATACAATTGACTCATTGCATGTGTACAAACAACTTTTGCAAAGGCCCAAAATATTTGGATCACTAAACTGGCAAAAAATTGGGTAAAAACTAAAGTTTGTACTGACTTTTTGAATCTTGAGTATAAATTTGGGAAAAACTTATCCAAACTTGCTAAAATTTGTTTCATAGGCTTATGTTGATGGGATAAACATGTATACTCATTTGACCAAAAAATTTGCAAAATATAGTCTGAAGTAAATAATCGTGATTATTTACATCTGCCCTATTTTTAACTTTTTTGACCAAGTCTGCATGCCACTAGCTTCACCATGTTGTAATAAGCCCACAAACCAAATTTGGTAAGATTTGGACCACTTGAGTGAAATTTGTGACTAAAATTGCAAAGTTAGTTTGCGGACAGATAATTGATGACCTTTGGACCAAAACTTGTCCAAACTTGTTTAAACTTTCCCAGGGACCTTAACTTAAGGTGCTTAACAGATCTGTGTCAAAGTTGGGGCAAAAACTTGCAAAAATATATCTGGACATCTACTTCAAAACTTGATGATTGTGCAAATTTGAGTATACCACAAGGTCAAGCACATCAAATAGACCTCACAAATTAATTTTGGTGAAATTTCGATCCGAAAAGTGAGACTTAGGCCAGATTCTCGAATCAGAGTCTGTAGACACCAAACAGTTGATAAACTTGATCAGAATTGGTCCAAGCTTGTTGAAATTTGTAGAGAGACTCTAACAAGTTGTATACTTGCCAAACCTATCAAAAAAGTGCAAAAAACTGATAAAATTAAATAATCACGAATATTTACTTCTGCTATCAAGAGACATCATTTTTTATTTTTGAACTTATACACTGATAGACCAACATAATAATAAAGCCACATGGAAATATTGGGTTCAATCAGATCAAAATTGGTATAGATACACTCAGTTTCTAGATTGCAGATCAACCTTTTGAATTCTGCTACAATCAAATCTGGAAGTCAAATTTTAACTCCCATAGCTCGATTTGAAGTGATACACAGAGACCAATCATGAGAGTTCTCAAGAGCTCTACTATCTTTATAGAAGAATAGCTAACTTGATTAAATTTGTACATGAATCAGGTTGCAGACGAGGAATCAGTGGCTTGACAGAAAGTCGCAATTGAATCAAGTGGAAATTGACGATAAGTCAATCCAAAGGTGATTACTCTATCTAGGGCTTCATAAGTCTATATGAACCTTAAATCTGTCGTGTACTAGGAAATCATGGCATACTCGGAGAAACCTCCAGTAGAGTATCTACCGAAGAAGGCGTGAAGCAAGGCAATTCCTTGCACACAATTTCTAAACAAGTCTCAGACACTTTTTCAAATTCAACATCCGAAATGTCTTCTTACTCGACTCACTCGGAAACTAGAACAATAGTGCGCTATAAGCATATACTATCTTTTTACAAGACTAACCGTCATGGAGCCCAGGTTTACTTGGACCCTAACGAGGACTATGCAATTCGCATTGATGACCATGGTATTGAGTTCAAAGAAGAGGTTAGGGCAAACAAACAAGGAAACATGTACATGGATCAAAACGGAACTCAGTATTTACAAGTCAAAAACCCTGATGTGATAGACAAATGGGGGTTAGAAGTAAACACTATAATCCCAGATATGTCAGCAAAAGAAGGACCACCAACTTTAGGAATCGAGCAATACGATCAAGTAGACTTGAAGATTTTGAAACGACTTAGTACAGATAATCCTAAGATCAGAGTCTATCGTTGGGAAGATAGAAACATAAAAGATCTTTTGTGAACTTATCATGCCAAACCAGGACAATTAATGGCCATGAAGATCATCTATATCTTCAAGATCAAAGATAAGGGATCAGCAGACCTACCAACCTACATATTTAGGGATTGTTATAACAAAAACTTTGTTATGATGACTCTTGAGGAGGTAGAACAAACCAAATACCAAGGGTATTCCATACGGGATTGGATATTGGGGCAAGGACCAGAAACAATTGAAAGAGATGAACACCTTGAGAGATCATCTTAGAGTAATGTGAAGAAACCAGAAACTACCTCATCACGTAGAAAACCGGGTGACACTAAGGCCAGTCCAGGGCTACACAGGTCACTATTTCCAACATACTAGTTTGAAGGACTCGGAACAGGACTAATTCTTAGAATACTTGGAGTTGAACGAAACAGATGTGTTAGACCAACTGATTTTCAAAAATGGGTCAAAAAATACAGTGGATCAGGGGATCCATATGATCACTTAGCAATCTTTAAGCAAGTGCTAAGAGTAGAGCATATATTCGATTTCCATTCTCAATTCGAGGGGTTTGGAATGACATTAGAAGGAAAAGCTTTGACATGGTTCCAAAACATTCCACCAAGGTCAATCATGGACTTGAACACGTTAGCTCAAGGATTTGTAGCTGCTTGTTCCAAAACGGGGATTAAACATAATACAGTAGCTCAAATATACAGCTTTAAATAGAAACATGGTGAGTCTGTTAGGGATTGTGCAACTCGAATGAAACAATACATTTCCAGATGCCCAGAGATGGAGATACCTGCAGAAGAACGACTTGTATCTTTGTTTCTAGAGGGACTACTAAAAAAACAACTTCATGCTATTCTCTATAGTAAAAAGCATACAAACCTAGAAGCGTGTGTGTCTGATGCAATTGACCTAGGAGACAATTGCAAGATCTTCAACAAAGAAGATGTCCTTAAGGATAACCAAAGTGAGAAAACAGCATCCACAAAACCATCACAAGTGGAACGGCTGTTGCAGCACCACTCTCAGCCATAGAAGATATGCTAAAAAGGATCAACGACATGATGAACAATATGCAAAAAAGCACCTATGAGAGGACCAGGACAAGGGATACCTCCACTTGGACAACCAAGTAGGCCACAAAAATGGTGTGTAATCGAGGGTAAATGGACCAACCATTAGATCCACGAGTGCTACTTTAGACAAAAGTATGATGGGAATGTTCAGTACATGCTCATGAGGCCACAAGGACAACCCATGCACATGTATCAGCCTAATATGGCCCAAGCTCAAAGACCACCAATGGGTATGGAAAGACCTCAACCTGTGTTGGGACAACAACCTCCATATCCCGGACATAATGCAGTGCGTGTAAAGTACATGCACTTTGAAGGAGTCATAGATGAACAAGCATTAGTGCTTGTTACACCCTATGCAGAGCCTAGTTCATCTACAGTAATGGTATTAGGAGATTGGTATAGTCAACATCCACCACCAATGGAAGAAACCATGAATTATGCTCCACCAGAGCTCGCACCAATATATTATGTAGCTAATCAAGGTGTCAGACCTCCCATGGGAAGACCCATGATGAAGCCTAGAACAGGAAATTGTCATAATTGTGGTGTTGATGACCATTGGAAGAACGAATGTCCAAAGCCTGACAAAAACCTCAAACCAATTGAAGCCTATTGCATACAATGTTGCAAAAAGGGAGGACACTTTCCGGAAGATTGTCCTAAGAATCCTTTGAACAAGGAAAAAACTGTCATAAACGTAGTCCAAGTGATGCCTAGTAGCTCATTAGAGAGTGAACCGATTATTCCACTCAAGGTAATCACTAGAGCCCAAGCAGAGAAAAAGAAACACAACTCCTCTGATGATTTGGAGAACACAAAATTTTCTTCTCAAAGAATCAAAAGGAGAAGAAGCAAAATATATGAGATGAGAAAACAAAAACAAGGGGTTGAAATCAAAGAGAAAGCAAAAATGCTAGCTAAGGACAAGTTAAAAGAAACTTGCAGTGAATTCAAGGAAACAATCATGAAATCTGGAGGATCCATTCTGGTTGATAAAATTTTTGAGCCTCTTAATGTTGTCTTGGAAGCCTACCAAGCAGGACTTAAAGCAGGCCAAAACATGAAAAACAAGTGGAAAAACTATCCATCTCCTGACATGGAAGCAGCGAAGCTCAAAGCTTATCAAAATTTGGTAAGAATCACGCAAGAAATGCTGGGATAAAAACAAACCCAAGCTTGAAAGTATTGGAAAACCTGGAGAGGTTGCGGTAGAAGGAAGGAAAGCAAAATCCAATGTGGTGGCAGAACCCCACCTTGAAACAAATGAACCAGAGCTTATAGTGCCGGACAACAAAGATGCCTTAGACGGAATTCCATTTGTAGAGGAAGATTGGCCAGGACACTTATGGGAAAAAGTGAGAGAGATCAATGATGGGAGCCTAACTTTTAAGTCAGCTCCTATAGAGGAAGTCTGGTTGGATAACCTACCTTCTGATATGAACATGGATTTACAATCCTTGTATGGGGATTGCAGATCGGAAGCTTCAGGAATGTCTAAACCATTGACATTAAAAACATTACCTTCTTACTTGGGAGATAACGAAGATGAATCCATCGTTTGTAAGACCACTCAAGTAAAAAGAGCTGAATAGACCCTAGAAGTAGACAACATTCATTCAAATTATCATGTCTACACCCATCCAATGCACTCTTACTTTGGGAGAAATGTTGAAACTCATACCATACTTGTGGAATGATTTATAGAAAACCCTAGAGAAGGTGGGGATAACGGGGTTAATCTCTAAGAATTTGGAAAAATTGAAAAATAAAATGGAAAACAAAGAGATTCGATCAGTTCCTATGAACAAGGTCGGAGAATATTATGAAGGGGAAGAAGGAAACACCACCCTCCCAGTGAAATATAATGACATTGAAACCATGGAAATACTGGATAGTGGAGCTGGTATAGTCATAGCCACTAAAGCAGTATGGGAATCCTGGGGAGAGCAAGCCATTAGACAAACTCGAATGAATTTGTAGTTGGCTGACGGACACATTGAGAGACCACTAGGGCTGCTTGAAAAAGCGATAGTCAATTCGTGTGGAATTGAATATCAACACACTTTTGCCATAGTAGACTTTGAGAAAGAACTCAACTATGAAATCATATTGGGAAGACCTTTCATGCGACAGGTACAACTTATCCAAGACTGGAAAAACAACTATCTGTACTTGAAGCAGGTGGGATCTATAACAAGAGTCAATCTAAAAGATCACACTTATAGAGATGTCTTGAAAACACCCATCCAAGAGTTTGATTTAGTCTCTCCGGCTGAAACTAAACTCCCATCCTAATTAAACAAAGATACTACTATTTGGATGTGTCGAGCTTCAGAAAATGGAATCTTAAGACAAGAAGAATGTATCCTAGAAAGGGACTTCACAGACGAAGCCTACGTACCTGAACCCTTCCAGAGCATTTATTTGAGCCATTCAGTGGACTTAAATTTTAGCGACAATGGATATATGTGTGAATACGTCTATGCCTACTCAATTTTGCAATGAGGATGGCTACGACATAATTCCCATCCAAATGATGTCAGTCCTCAACATTGAAAACGAAGATGAGGAACCCAAGGACTTGATGAAAGCTCAACAAGTCTTTTCAAACCTCTATTACGATGCAACTGATGAGTTAGATAAACATTCAGCTACTCAGATGATTTGGGGTCAGAAAAAGAGCATACAAGAGCTAAGTTATTCTTAAAGGGAGGGGAGGAAAAGTTTTTTGACTTTCCAAACCAGAAATCAACAAGACAAAAATGGTATAGACGAAAGAGAGACACCAATATCGTGAAAACACAACCTATGCCATCACTCTCCAGTAAAACACAATTCTTCATGCAAATAGATACTAATGATTGTGTCAAGGACAACATAACTGACAGATATGCTTCAAACAAAAACTTAGAAATGTCTCAGACATTGAGAAAAACAAGGAAGGGTACTCAAGAAAAATCTCAAGATAAAAAACCACTCATGACCAAAGTCCAGTGGAAAAAGAAATATCAAGAGTTGAAAAAAGCTCTAAAGGAGATATACACAACCAAAATGAAAACCATGGAAGAGGATGGTAAGGATGTAATGCATGTTCCATCCCATTACAAAAAGTATACTCTCCAAGATCGGAAAATCATAATTGAACAACCTATTAGGGAACTACGAAAACAAGGCAAATCTTAGGAAGGGCCTAAAAACGCTAAAAGGGTAGACTTGGCTGAAGTAGGAGAAGAGCTTAGACCTTCTTACATTGCGAATGACCTAACAGAGAAAGAAGAAAAGCTTTTGCTGAGCTTGTTAAAGGAATACCAAGATATCTTCGCTTGGTCTTACAAGGATCTCAAGGGTGTTGATCCAGAAATCTATCAACGTACTATACCCATGAGAGATGATGCGAAGCCAAGTAGAGAGAGACCATACACTTATAATGAAACATTTTCCAGGAAGATCAAAGAAGAGATTGAAAAACTAAAGGAAGATGAATTCATTTACGAAATTGAACACACAGATCGGGTATCTCCAATTGTGGTAGTACCTATGAAGAATGGAAAATTATGAGTGTGTGTTAATCTCAAAAGGGTGAATGAAGCTACCATTAGAGACAACTTTCCTCTTTCGATAATTGAGCATGTTTTAGAATGAGTTGCAGGAAAAGAGGCTTACAGCTTCTTAGACGGTGTGAGCGGGATGGAAACACATAGAACTCCTCTATACTGACCCGACACACACTCTTGGAAGGATACACACACACACTAGGGGGCACCACTCGGCTTACACAACACACCTGGCCGAGACAGGGAACACACCTATGGAGTGAGAGGAGAGAGACTACCCGTTTACCTACTCCACACAAACACACAAACACACACACCCGAAAACTCAGCTTAAAAGAGGATAATTTCTGATATTTAGATACAATAGAGCTTGGGCCAACACCAATGGGGCAAATAGCTAACACAGTATGGGTAAAATAAGCCAGATACAATCACAAACTAGAGCAGAAGCTTCGTTCATGGGAGAAACTTACACAGCCAAAATAGCAGAAAAACAGTGAGGAATTTGGCAAAATGGACAGTGCCATCGCGTTTGGAACGGCCCAAAACCACAGTCTACAATGGCAAAGTGCTCAACTCCGACCTCGGATGAGCAGTTTACGGCCAAAACAGGCTCTGAAAACCCCAAAAACACAGTTGCGACTGTTCCTCCTGTCTTCTCCACGTTTTTCTGGTCTTCTCTCTATTTTTTTCAGTTCCCACACTTAGTTTTATTATTTGGGCACCCTTGGCCTTTTAGATGACCTCAAACAGACCCCGAACAGGCCAAAAACTAACCTCGCAGTGCATAGTTGTCACCCTACTGCATCCATACGCACACTTGGCACTCGACTTTTTTCAATAATGCATCCTTCCACCACGTGAAGTGGCCCCAAAATATGGTCCTCATGATGACCTTTTTGCATAATTATCACAAGGAAACATCCACGTTGTGTCCGTACTCATCCACGTGCAAGTATTGACCCCATTCGGCCTCCTGACGCCACTAGATGCTATCTGACGCACTCGCTTACCTCATGTTGTCGGCCCATGGATAGCTTCCTCCAGAAGTTTTACGCGCTACCAACTCCTCCTTATTGTAGAAAAAACACATTGGTACTGGTAACGATGAAAATCGATGCACTATGTACATGCTGTCCTACCTGTACACATGTGGGCCCCACGCAACCACCTGGCTCTGCAAAATGGGCAATCCTTTATTCGATGCACCATGCATGGGTATGTACATATGCACAATCCCTTGCTCCAAAAAACTCCTGACATAATTTTCCCATCCCCTAGCCTGCTAGATCATTCATGATCAGCAGTAGAAAAAAGCGATATGAGACTCGTCGCGTCACAGGTCTCCTCATCCCTCACAGACATTACTTGCTCCACAGACAGCTCATCTTGCTCCACCATCATTAACCTGGCATGATATAATTTAAGACGCAATCCATTGACCCTTGAATTATGCAGAATTCCATCCAGGTTAGCCAACTGATATGTACTATTCGGGAAACACTCCGCTACCTTGAAAGGGCCTTCCCACTTAATTTGAAACTTCTTTTGGAAGGTGTTGTCCAACTTACTGTTGTAGCGCAAAACCAAGTCATGCTTCTTGATACCCTTACTTTTGACCTTTTCATTTATCTTTGCCAAAGCCCTATCTTGCATCTGCCCATAATGCTCCAATGCACTCATCCTATCCAGCTGAACCTCTTGTAAATGTAAGAGCCTCTCTTTGAATGCATCACTAGGCGGCCCAAGCAACTTCTCTAACATCTTGACTGCAAGCAACTCTACTTCCACAGGCAATAGTGCTTCCTTTCCATATACCAAATGAAATGGAGTAAAACCTGTACCTGTCTTCACCGAAGTACGGTAAGCCCATAATGCACTAGGCAATTCCAAATCCCAATTCTTTCCTTGGTGCTCTGTCACTTTTGAAAGAATTTGTACCAACTCACCATTGAATCTTTCATTTAAGCCATTACACTGCAGATAATAAGGAGTGGTATGCTCGTGCCTAATCTTCATCTTTGCGCACAAAAAATCTAGCAGTTTAGCTCTAAATCCTGGCCCTTTATCTGAAAGTAGCTCCAATGGCACCCCAAACTTGCAACATATTTGATCATACACAAATTTTTCATCATACACAAATTTTTCCACATCCTTTGTAGTGATCTGTTTTACTGCGATAGCCTCTGCCCATCTAGAGAGATAGTCTACTGCAGTCAAAATATAGCTTTTGCCCCTGCTTGTGATAGGTAACGGGCCGATTGCATCAATCCCCCACTTTTCAAACACATCAAATGCCATAATGGTTTTTCGTAGCTCTGGTTTCAACACTCTCTTCCCAAATGCTTGACACCTATTGCAAGACTTACACCAATGGTGAACGTCCTTGTGAAAACTAGGCCATACATACCCCTCTTGCAAGATCTTATGCAAGTGATCTTTAGAGCAAAATGTCCACCACATGCACCTTCATTCTCTTCCAACACTTTGTAAAGCTCCTCCCGCCAAGGTACACATCTCAACACGAGATCATCCCCTTTCATTTATAAGACATCGCCAATCAATTTGTACCTATATGCTCTACGCACAAAACCATAATTCTTAGACTTCTGAATCTCCTTTGGAATGATTCCTGTTAGCAAAAACTCCTCTTCTTGAGCCAAACTTTCCCGGCCATGATAAAGAGGTAAAGTGGTCCTCAACACAAATAGCTCCCCAATCATGCTTTTTGCTGCTTCATGTGCCTCTCCATTTAGAGAACGTTCAATGTTTCTGATGCTCCATGCTTCAAACTTTGTTAACAGGCCTTTAATTCTGAAAAACATTTCCTTCAATGAGTTGTTCTTGCTCTTCCACACACCCAACACTTGCTTCACCACTAACAAGACATCACCTTTTATGCTCAACCTTCAAACCCCATGCTTCAAACAAACGTGTAATCCGGCTTCCATAGTAGCATATTCAACCTCATTGTTACTATGAGCATCCAATTTGAACCCTCTCTTGCATACTAGCTTCCCCTATGGATCATAAAGTGCTATACCCCCTGAAGCTGCATCACGGCTCTTTCTGTATGAGCCATCAAAGAACAACACATGTGCATTGCTGATCTGTGGCACTTCTTCAACTACCTTTCTCACCACCTCTTCCTTAAAAATAAGGGGATTCTCCTTGTAGGTCAACAAATCAGCTAGGGTAGCTCTTGTACCGTCTTCCACTAGAAAAGAGAACTCAAACTCTTGCAGCTCAATTACCCATTTCTTCACCACATTTGACATGTTAGTGCCATTAATTAACTGTGGCAAAAAGGCATAAATCGTCAAGAAAACAAAAGGTCGTGGTAGTAAGTAATGACGAAATCGTCGACAAGCAAATATTACACTGGCCATCACTAGCTCTACTTCCGAGAACTTTCTCTCCGCTACCAACTTCACTCGGCTTGCACAATACATTGGCCTCATATAATGGCTACCCTTCCCCTTTTGCAATAGCATGGCTCCAATGGCATCATCCCCTACTGATGGATTTACATAAAACACTTTCTCCCAATCAAGAGCCTGCATGGCTGACAACCCCCCTAACACCTCTTTCACCTCTTGAAACACTTCTTCACACTTGTCATCCCATTGCAATGTTGCAATGGATCATGCTTTGCCACTTGTTGTAATGGATAAAGGAGCTGTGAAGACAAGGGAATAAACCGCGCCATGTACTTCACTTTGTGTATAAAGGTTGCCAATTTCTTTGTATTCGTAGGTGATGGAAGAAGAATAATAGACTTAACCTTATCTGGATCAGCCTCAATGCCATTTTCTGACACCATATGGCCCAATAACTTCACCCTTGGCTTTGCTAGATGAAATTTCTTTGGATTTAGTTGTCCTCCACATTCATCATATCGAGCCAATACCATATGCAACTTCTCATGGTGTTCAACCCTACTGCTATAGACACAAAAGTCATCCATAAAAGCTTTAACACAACTACCAATGAATGGTTTCAATACCCAATTTGCTCTCTCTTGATAGAAAGATGGTCCATTTGTCAACCCAAATGGCAATACTGTGTAGCAATAACAGCCCCATGGCGTAATAAAAGTTGTCTTTGTGCGGTCTTTAAGAGAAATCTTCAATTGAAAATAGCCTGAAAAACCATTACACACACTGTACCTCTCATAACTTGCCACTGAATCCAAGATCTGATCAATGAATGGAAGAGGATATGGGTTCTTCTTAGTGGCTGCGTTTAAGGGTTTAAAATCTACACAAATCCTCCACTTTCCATTATTCTTTGGACTGACTACTACTGGAATCACCCATTCTGTGGTCTCCACTGGGACTATGAACCCTGCCTTCAATAGCTTGTCCACCTCTTCTCGCTAGGCTTCCATCTGCTCTTGACCCATCCGTCTTAGCCTTTGCCGCACTGGCTTAGCACCTTCTTTCAGCTCTATATGCATCTCTTCTTCCTTGAACCCTCTAATCTCTTCATATGAAGTAATGAACTAATCAGGAAAACTAGCCAGCATGTGCAAATATATCTCCTTCTCCATAGCTGAGAGGTCTCCACTGATCATTCATGTCATCAATTCCTGCTTCTTTGACAATTCAACCTTTGATTGCATCAGCCCTTCAATCACTTCATAGGGCCCTTCACTTTCATCTTCAACCTCATTCGCAAATGCAACTAAACCATACTCCTGGATTCCTTTGTCCATCAAAAGAAATGCAACATCAGCATCCTCATCACTGTTGGTAGTACTATCACTGTCCTCGTCAGACACTGTGGAATAGTCTTCATCACTAGAATCATCTTCATCTTCATAAAGCTCTTCCAATCATTTCCTTGTGTCCATATTGTATAGCTTCTTTGCACCTGTCCTTCCATAGAGGCTAATCGTACCATGTCGCCAGTCTTGAACAACTCCCACTGCACGTAACCATGGTCTACCCAGTCTAATAGGATATGCTTCCAACCCCGTTGGCATCACATGAAAATCAACCACTGCCTTTGCATCATATGCTTCCACTTCTAAGCTCTTTACAACATATGCTTCCACTTGTAAGCTCTTTACAACACCCAAACATTTTACTTTCTGATGGTTGGCCAATCTAATCCGAAACCCTGACACCCCAGTCACTGTAAGACCCATCTTCTCAACGCATGAGTGTGTTATCACACATATTTGGGCTCCGCCATCCACATAACCTTGTCCCAGATTTTTTCTTTTATGCCACACATCTACGATTGGACAAATGTCTGGTAGCTCATCCATTGCCAACACCTTTGCTGAAACCTCTCTCTGGCTCTTTCTCCATTGGGTTAACCATCCTCTTCCACTGTCGCTTTAGCTTAGGAACCATCTCTATGAGCTACCCAAAAGTAACATCCGCCTTCTTGCTTGTCAGATCCTCCTTCAAGTCATAGCTTAATTGCCCATCCCCTAGTGGAAAATCCAAAACATGAAACTTGCGATGAGCCCTCCTTTTCCTCTTGGCCTTGACATCTTCGCCTTCATGGCTCTTTCCCTTCTTCTTGCTAGGACCTGGGACACTTCTTCCTTCCTTGTCCTCTGTGGTCCTCTTCCCAATAGGCATCACTAATGTATCCTCTAACTTTGATGCCTTCTCCAAGGTAACCACACTTAACACTTTTGTCTTTCCCTTTTCCTCCTGGGTTAATCCACTAGTTCCTTCCTCTCCCTTAATTTCAATTCCATAATCATTTGACCTAGTTAACACCTGTCTTGGTAATGGATACATGTCTCCCCCCATCCTTGGTGGCTTATCACATTGCGGGTTGATGTGGCCCAACTCTCCACAATTATAACATGTGGATGTCTGCCTCCAGAACCTACCATTGCTTTGTCCAACACCATTCCTAGGCCTCTCTTCACCTCCCGGCTGATTTGCAAACCTCCCTCGACCTCGATTATTTCTCACTTGACCTAGCAGGTTTAGGCTGAGATTCTTCGTTAAATCTACCACTTGCCTCATGTCTTGCCTTAACCCATCATCTTGCACTGATGTAGTAACCACTGTTGGCATAGCCGGAGGAGTAACAAAAACCACTGGTTCATGATGAACCGCTAGCATGTGACCTTGTGAAGAATCCATAGGTTGAAATTCATACCTCATGGGCAAAGACTCCACCCCTAACTGGCTCATTTTCCTCAACTTCCACTCTTTGTTCATTGATACCTCTAGTGCATCTTCATATGTCCTAGGCTTCTTTAGCTCCACTCTCCAACGTATAGTCTCCCAAAGCTGTGGGGACCAGTAAAGAAATGCCAAAGGGGTGGCAAGCCAAGTGGCAGGAGGTACCGGGTATGCAGGGATGGCCAAGTACAGTGGGTAGTTCCATCTGTAGAGTGAACTGGCATCATGAGAAAGGTCGAGCATGGCGGCCAGCTGAGAGCAAGTGGGCATGAAATTGGAGGTGCTATGGCCACTCCAGAAAAAGAAAGGAGCCACCACTTAGGCGATACCATGGGAAAGGACATGGTGGACAGAAAGAGCGGCTAGGTGAAGGAGCCAAGCCATGCAAGTGTTGCCCTCCGAAAAAATGAGGGAAAGCGGCCATATCAGGAGGACAGCGCTGCCATAAGGGCGACACTCTAGGGGCGTTTGCATGGAGGGGAGAGTAGTGCAACTAGTTGCAAGCAAGCAGCTTGATCGAGAGCAAACTAGAAGGAGCCAAGCAAAAGAAGGTGAACACGATCATCTGGGGCTACTAGATAATGAGGGGAAGGTGCTCCAAAAGTGGCCCCATGATGGTGAGCGGGTACTGAAGAGATGACCTCTCGAGAGCGAGAGCGAGGAGTTGGGGCATGAACTGATCTGCGGGCTGCAAGAGGCCGGCTATAGAGGGTTGACCAGCCAGAGATGAGCCAGTGCATGGGGGGCCTTGAGTTGAAATAGCCAAGAGTAAGAAAGCACTTATATAGGAGAAGGGAAACGCTATTGTAGCGCTATAGGGGTCCAAGAGGGAGCCGCCAAAGAGCACTACCATAGGACGGTGCCACTTGAGAAGAAGGGTTGCAAGTCGAGAAGGATAGAGCCTCCAAGTAGACAGAGATTTGGTCAAGCAAGAGAAGCCATCGAGGATCAAATGCAAGGAGGATCAAACTGTACAAAGCATTATGTTCTGAAGCTAACTAATATCGAGTTCGCCATCATTGTATTGGATTGGGTTTATGTGCTACATAGTTGGTTTGTTTTTTGTCGAGTTTGCCATCAATCTTATCTATGTCTCGTCTTTTTCCGTATGCCCATGGTAGCGGTGGATCCGGGATTGTTTGTATGTGAGCAGAGAAGGAGGTAGAGAGATTGTGTGGGAAAATTCTATATGTGATCGAGGCGTGTGTCGCCTCCCTCTGTAAGTGCGTTTACAGATTGGGGAGTTGTATGCATCAATTGATGTCGGGATATGATGGTGTTTTTGATGGGCTTGTGGTGTTGAGGTGTTAATGTGTGAGTGTTGTGGTCGGTGATGCTCAAAGGCGAGCCTAGTAGTAGAGTTTTACAGAAAAGTGTGTGTGTGTGTGTGAATTTCTGTGTGGTTATGGGTGCCGGATATTCCCTAGGCTATAGAGAGGCAGTGTGGCATGTGCTGGGGTTGATCCCCTTTCCAACGTTTATACATCTTTTTGTAACTATCGGAAAACCATGTATATTTTTGCAATAATGACAATGGTGTTGTAACTATTACATTTGCAAAGTTTAACAATCAAGTGATTTTGCCTATGATGCGTATAATTGTCATTGATTTACTTTCGTCAATTTACTTTTGTTAGTTTTGTATCTTTATTCTGCAAACAATACTATGGAGGATAGAGTTAATGGTTATATTGTCTTGTGGGTGACTACGTTGGGTCTCTATCTAAGCTTGCACTTTCTTTCAGAGGTGAATCTAGGCTTATCTTGGATTCATTTAGGTTTACTCAATTATTGAAACATTCAATATGGTTGATGGTGAATGCCCTGCCACCAAAAAAAAAAATCTCTCAGGCGTCGCTATGTGCGTCTCTATATAAGGCTATGTAGCGTCGCTATAAACATTGTTATAAGTAGAAAGTAAACGTCGCTATGATCGTAACTATAGGCGTCACTATATAGTGATGCATATAGATAATGTTATAGCGACGTTCCCATATTGACGCTATTAGCGACGGTCCTAGCGACGCCGAGGAGTATAAAAACCCAATGTGTTTTCGTTGCTAACAGCGTCACAAGTGCACACAACCGTGAACTAATTCCATCATTTTTGGCAACTGCTAGATTTTTATCAAATCCATTGGAATTGAAGTCGTCAATAAACTACTTTAATTGCTCTAGCATCTCCATCTTTACCTCCCACATTGTCTCATTTTGCGTCGGGATAACCAAAGATGTCGGGGGTTATGTGTTCGAAACGTGAGCCGCACAGGCACCGAGCCTTTGGCTATGGGGGGTGTGAAAGAGAGAGAACAAGAGACATTGACAACTCTAGCAATCGCTGTAATCATCAATTAACTAATTAATGCTATGAGTACATCTTAATTCTTAGCCAAGGAAAGATGGGAGATTATGATCTAGAATTGTAGTACTTGAAGTGATCTACCGGCTGTCTTTACGACTCGTCGATTGGAGCTATGGTAAAGAAGTTATGGTAGTTTGGAGGTTAATTTGTTTTCAGATCCGTACCAGATTGGGTAGTTGTAGGCTGAGGAGACGGAAATGAAATGAATGCATGGACCTCAAGTGCTAACTTTCTAAAACACGTCGGTCTTTTTAAATCATTGATCCGACTTACGGTTGCTAAATTATTGGCCATTGAAGATGCACCGGGGGCCAGTTCCGTACTAGTCCGATCGGCTCCTCGGTCGGAGTGCTACCTGGGAATTTTTGAGTTGTATCCAGGTTTTGGAATGCATTAGTAGTAATTTCTTTGAGGAGTCTCGTGTTTGGAATGTGGTCTCTTGGAATGAATTGATTGTGGTATATACCCAACAAGGCAAGGCCAAGAAGGTAATTGTACTAAGAAGTTGATATGGGCATCAAATTCATGACGACATTGTTAGTCAATGACTGCTCAAGAAAGACGTGTTGCTAGGCAATGCTTGGCCAATGTGTATACTAAATGTGGTGCCCAAAGCAAGGGAATGAAGCCGCCCGGAGTTGTACTGCTTGGCAACACTTGAACGATATGTATGCCAAATGTGGTCCCTTTACTCCGAACTCCCATGGCCAAGGGCCTATAGGCTATGGCCGCCCACTAAGACCGGTCACCCACCAAATTAAAGGCTACCCAATTAACTAAGGGAGGGCCTAAGTGTGAAGGAGAGAAAAAAAAAACAAAGCATGGCGCAGCAGGCAACGAATGCCAACGAGAGAAGAGGGTAAGGAGCCCACGGTAAGGAGATTTTTGGCCCTGGTTTTGCTGAATTTGGTGCTGGTCTGGGGAGCGGTTTCCATGTCAGCAAGCACACATTCTCGCACCCAACAACGACGGCGCCGTCGTTGCTTAGGGAGGGAAAGTGGAGCTATTTTAAGAAAAGTTTTTAGGGCATGAAAGCAAGGAAAGAGAGATGTAATGAAGGAGGCAAGGCATGGGAACATAAGCAAAGGAAGGAAGGTAAAGAGAAGGGAAGAACCTCGGAGCAAGCAAGCTCCCTTTCTCTTGCTCTTGTCTTCGGCTACCAAAGCAAGGACAAGGGGCTGCCATACCTTAGGCTCTCGACCTCACGGTGCACACGAAGAAAATAAGCAGAGGAGAGGGAATGGATAAGAAAGAACGGGAGGAGAAAAGCATGGAGAAGAGGGGAAGGCGAACAAGGGAAAACTCTCTTTCTCTCTCTCTCGCTCTCTTGTCCTTGGTTAGGAGCAAAGGGAGAAGCTCTCGCTCTCTATCATCCTCGACTAACAAAGGAGGTATACCAGCAGAAAGGAGGTAAACGAGAAAAGAAAATGGAGGAAAGAAGTCTGAAGAAAACAAGCAAGAAGAGACTTAAAATTAAGTTTTAGCCTCGTGGTTTTCACCCGATTCAAGAAAAATACCATGAGCCTCAAATTGTTTGATCCTCCACCCTATATGGGAACATTGAGGTTCGTTATGTGGGGGGTGGGTGATCATGAGACACATCGTTAAATTTTAGGCTCCACTCCATTTAAGCGAGAACACCTTGACGCTTAAACATATGTATCTTTATTCTAGACATTGACCATTGTATTGTATGTTTTGACCTTTGAGTTAAGATACAAGTTCTTGTTTCTTAGCTCAACCTCAATGGGACTAAAAGACTGCTATCCAGTAGAGCTTTAGAGTGGCTTCATAAATGTTGTTGCGAGCCTAGGTTTTAGTGGAAGGCATGGTAGTGGCTCACGAATAGGTATTTTTTAAAACCACAAACCAAGGATGTATACAACTCCGTTATGGTCTCAAAGGTCTGTTTTTCTCCCCTAAAAAAACACTAGGGCAATAAATGGCCGAAATCGACCTGGGTGGCAATCACAAAGAACGTTGGGTACCCAGAGTGGCCACATGAGATGAAGGTTTTTCTTTGGAATGTTTTGTGGGGAGCCCCACCTACTGGAGTGAAGGTCCAAACTAGAGGGATTGGGTCAGATAGATGCTCCCAATGTAGAACAACCACTAAAGACCTCCCTCACTTGTTCAAGGAGTTCCCTGGTCTGGCTAGGAAGATTTGCAAATGGGTCCTAAATACGTGGAAAATAGGTTACTTCAAGAACGATCTCTTATTGGGTGGGATGGTATTCAAGAGTCGAGAACTTCCTTTCACGGGACCACACAATTTGTTAGATTTTTCTTTTTCAAACATATTTGGAAGAGCAAGAATTGTCTAGTCTTCAAGAATGCTTTAGAAACTGCTAGGTTCATTGAGATTGTACATAATAGCACAAAAAAAAATCGTCTTTGGGAAACAGATCAACCTTGATGAATGGATTGGGGTTAGTACTGCCATTTTCTTTGTGGTTAGCACAACCATGGTCACCCAATTAGTCACCCATTTTTTTCCTTGGGATCCTTATTAGTGATGTGGGGTGGCTCCCCGGTCTGCTGATGTTTCTTGATTGCTGAGAGAAGACATAACTAGACATGGACATAAGGAGTATTGACAATTTCTTGATTATGTGAATATAAATTACTCACCATTGTGAGTTTTGCAGAAAAAAAAAGAGAGATACAAGTTCTTGTCTCTTGTGGTTTCAACAGATTGGTTCTCCCCACTAAACAATCAATGAGGCAAGCACTAGCCCAAGTGAAGATAGGAGGCAGACATCGTGAAGAACATTGCATACCCTTAGTGACCGCACATGATGAAGGTATTTTTTTGAAAGGTGCTATGGGGATCCTTATCAACTGGGGTGAATTATTGTACCAGGCATGTTTTTCTGAGTAGATGCTTACAATGCAAAATGACTAGTGACAACCTTTGCATCTTTTCAAGGACTGCCCAAACGGTGGCCACTTGAGATGGTCTTTTCTTGGAAGCTTTTGCGGGGAGCCCCACCTACAAGAGTGAAGTTCATTGCAAGAAGATCCAGTCAGATAGATGCCCACAATGCAGACATCCTAGTGAGGACCTCCCTCACTTGTTCATCAAGGAGTGCCCAACAATCTATGGCCTTGCAAGGAAGATTTGCAGATGGGTGCAGAAGACATGGAATATAGGTTTCTTCCGGAACGACCTCTTCCTTCGTGAGAAGGCATTTAAGAGCCAAGTGCTTCTTATCAATGCACAAATTGTCAAATTTGCCCCAAATTTAGCTACTTTAAACACATTTGAAAGGCCAAGAGTTGTTGGATCTTTGAGAACGCCTTGAAAGTAGCTAGGTTCACTGAGATTATACAAGATGGTAGGGAAATGATTTTCGCCTTTGGGAAGCAGATCCATTGTGATGAGTGGATCAATGTTGTATTGTCCGGTTAGCACAACCATGTCTAGCCAATTTCCTCCTTGGGACCCTCCTCACATTGATGTGAGGTGGCTCCCATGGTAGCCGATGTATCTTGTGTCGCTTCGATACGTCTTGGCCCATCAGCAAGAGCGTGACCAAAATTGGTAATTTATTATGGTATGTTAAAATAAGTTACTCATTATTGTGAGTTTTGGGAAAAAAAATAAAATCAAGCATAGTTTGTAATATTATGAGTACAGACAATGCATGAATTAGACAAAAGCAAATAGCTAGACTACAAAGTACATGATTTCATTTGATGAAAAATAGAAATTATAGCCTTTTTGTATAGCTTTAAAAACAAAAAATACAATTTCTTCAAAAAGAATACAAATGTGAGACTTAAATAGGTCTGAATTTTCCTATATTGGTCTTAATGGTGCCACAACAAATGGCTCAAAGCATGTTTAGGTGTTACCACTTTTTGCACCTTTTGGTGTTACCACTTGCAAAAAGTGGGGACTAGTAAAATTTTTACAAATTTACTTAAAAATTGGCGCTCCTTATATTTTTAGATTCTCCTTAAGAAGAGCTATCTATTGATATATAATATGATAGGTGATACTTTGTATGAAGTGTGAGAATGGGGTTCCCAAAGTACTCAAATTGAAGTAGTATCCAAAACACCCAAAAGTGGTACAACGTATATATGCTTTGACCCAGATACAAATGCAGCTATATAGTTGTGTGTTAAGCGATACATTTTTACATGGCACAAAATGTGCCCATAAACAATTGAGAGATTGAACTGAAAAAAATAACTAAGATTTTAAGTTCCGTTTAAAGAAATGGGACTTGAATAATTCTCATAATTCCTAAATATGTCTTTAAATGGATTAAGTTCTAGAATTGGTTTCAATGATAGGAACGCAATTGGATTCAATATTTTTGCTCCACTCTCTTACTTGCTTCTATCCTTGTACGTATGAATGGATGTATGTATACATATATATATCTATATGTACACACACACATATATATGCTTGAAGCTAAGATTTGTCACATAGGTCTTGAGACATTATAATATGCTCCAATTATGTCTATGTGTACACATAGCGCGCGCACACACACACATATATGCTTGAAGGAAAGATTTTTCACATATGTCTTGAGTTTATCACATTTGTCACACAGAGGCATCTTGCTATTGTTACAATACAGTAACTATGACATTCAAAGTTTCTATGCTTCCTTCGTCCCCCCCCCCAAAAAAGAAAACCCTCTAGTTAAAGTGACTATCCTAAGTGGACATTTAAAAAGGAGAAGCGAACTCCTTGTTCTCATTTTTTTGAAAAGAAAAATATAGATGGCTATGATTGGTCTCTCTCTCTCTCTCTCTCTCTCTCTCTCTCTCTCTCTCTCTCTCTCTCTACCATCAGATAGATCTTTGAGATCTCATTGGATGTTCCTACAAAATTTCCAATTCTCCTCTTATCAAGACGTATGTGTGTGTGTGTGTGTGTGAGAGAGAGAGAGAGAGAAGATGAAACAAAATTTATTCTTACCCATGTTGTGACATATATCTTTTGGGATTTTTCCGATGGCATTAAAATTTTTCTTCTTGTTTATCTTCTCTCTCTCTCTCTCCTCCTCCTCCTCCTCCCCATAGATATTCACTTTTATTGAAGGCTTGTCTTGTAACTTTAGGGTTCCTACACGCAAGCATTTTGTTCTATCTTCCTCACTCCTCTTGCGTCATTTGTTGTACTTTGTATTTCAAAACATTAAGTACGACACTTAATAATTTTCCTCCACCCCTCCCCCCGCCCCCACCTCTCTCTCTCTCTCTCTCTCTCTCTCTCTCTCTCTCTCTCTCTTTGATTTTAGATTGGCACCCTTGCCTGCCAAAATTTAAGGAATTTATAGATTTTTAAGCATGTCCCACATGTTAACTCTTAAAAATAAAAAGAACAAAATATCCAAGAATTGGTAAAAGGTCCATCAACTGGGAAATCTCTCTACCCATTTGGGGTGTTCTCTTTCGTTGATTTTAGATTGGCACCCTTGCCTGCAAAAATTCAAAGAATTTATAGATTTTTAAGCACGGCCCACATGTTAACCTTTAAAAAATGAAAAGAACAAAATATCCAAGAATTGGCAAGAGGTCAATCAACTAGAAAATCTCTCTACCCATTTGGGGTGTTAATGTGAGGGTTGGTCTTTGTCAGGCATTTAATCCATTTTCTACGGGTAAAAAACTTTAGCTTTTCTTTAAAAAATACACTAATGTCAAAAAATAATATCTTGAAAATTTGAAAAGTGCGTGAGATCAACGATAAAATCTTTCTTTCTCTCTCTTCTCCTCATAAATGTACATGTGTATGCACACATGCAATGTGATGGTCGCTCTCGCTCTCTCTCTCTCTCTCTCTCTCTCTCTCTCTCTCTCATGGTCAATAACGTGGATAACGATCCCTGCATTTGCATGTCATGCATGTCCTCAAACCGAGAGAACCCCAAGTTGACGTTCGGTGAGCTCTTTTCTTTTTCTCAAGCTCTTTAAAGAAATACATTGTTCCAAAAAAAATTTAAACATATTTATATTGGTCTTGAAAAAAGACCCTTTAAAAGATAAAACCAAATATATCTTCAAAAGTTACATTTCCATTAAAAAAAAATCACTAAATTTTTTCCTTTTTTGTTATATCTTCAAAAAGTAAATTTTCATTAACTAACACAACCTCCACTAAAGTTATTCCCTTTTTTGTTATGTGCAATCCAACTTCAACATTTATTTTATGTGGAATAGAAAGTCTCTTGACTTTGCATTTGCAATGGCTTGTCACTTCTTACATTATGAAAAGTGTGTCATTTCTTACAATCTTACCCTTTATTTTTGCATTTTAGATTAGATGTTTTGTAAGGTGTTGTTTTAAATGAACCGAGGAGTGACACGTGGACGCCTTCTCCTTCCTTGAAAATTTTAAGCTGCATTTATAAAGGGTATAGATGTCTCTACTAAGACCTCACTTGCCTACTATCTATACTAAGGATAATGGGAAAGGGAATTCCGGTTTCCTCTCCCTACCACGTGTCTTCTTCTGAGGACTCAGGCGGGCTCACAGTGAGGAAGTTCAAAAAAAGCCTAAGCTCACGGTGAAGAAGTTCAAAAAAACAATAGAAAATTCGCCGTTAGCCACCTCTTGAGTAGGCGTGCTTGGCGAAGTTGATCAAAGCGGGGCACCCTCTGGAAGGTGATCAAAGCAGGCGCGCGCGCGAGAGAGAGAGAGAGAGAGAGAGAGAGAGAGAGAGAGAGAGAGAGAGAGAGAAGGGGAGTTCTATGGCCACTATCTCTCCTGCGGGCTCCATTCCATCACCTTCCTCATCGCCACATTTCTCATCTCAAGGGAGAGAGAGAGAGAGAGGGGTCTCTGCGGGCTATAGAGACAACTTCCTCAATGCAGCTTCATCACCGGCTCCATTCCATCACCTTCCTCATCGAGAGAGAGAGAGAGAGAGAGAGAGAGAGAGAGAGAGAGAGAGAGAGAGGTCTGTGCAGGCTATCGAGACAGCTTCCTCAACGCAGCTTCATCACTGACTGCTGCAGCTTCATCATCGACTCCATTCCATCACCTTCCTCACCGCCACCTTCTTTATCTCAAAAGGCGGCTCCATTCCATCACCTTCCTCATCGCCACCTTCCTCATCGAGAGAGAGAGAGAGAGAGAGAGAGAGAGAGAGAGAGGTCTCTGCGGGCTATAAAGACACCTTCCTCAACGCAGCTTCATCACCGGCTCCTACAGCTACTCCTCATCTCTCCTGCGGCTCAGAGAGACCTTCCTCATCGCAGCTCCATCATCGGCTATTGTAGCTATTGCACCAATGCTCCTGCGCAGGTTTCCTCTCTCTCTCTCTCTCTAATGTGTGTGTATGAGAGAGAGAGAGAGAGAGATCGCATACGACATAATATAACATTTCATTTCATTTCTCTCTCTCTCTCTAATGTGTGTGTATGAGAGAGAGAGAGAGCGCTAGAGAGAGAGAAAAATGAAATGAAATGTTATATTAATGTCTGTGAGAGAGCAGAGAGAGAGAGAGAGATGAAACAAAACGTTATATTAAATGCGTGTGTGTGTGTGTGTGTGTGTGTGTGTGTGTGTGTGAGAGAGAGAGAGAGAGAGAGAGAGAGAGAGAGAAATGAAATGTTATATGGAACGTCTGTGAGAGAGAGAGAGAGAGAGAGAGAGAGAGAGAGAGAGAGAGAGAGATGAAATGAAATGTTATATTGAATGTCTTAGAAGGCCAAAATACAATGTCCCGGTACAAAAAAAGGGGAAAATAAGCAAAATACTCCTCCAATTTGAGGAAATTCCCAAAATACCCTCAAATTTCAAAAATTCCTTAAATACCCCCAATATTTTGTCAAAATTTCCCAAAATACCCTTCAAATTTTCCAGAATTCCCAAAACACCCCTGGCTGTGAGATTAAATATCTCCAAAGATAAAGAAATTGGTAGGTTTTGATAAGAAGCCTATTGTCTATCAATACAAGAAGATGCTAAAACCAGAGTTTGAGTAGGTTATGCAGGCTAAAACTAGAATTTGAGTAGGTTATGCAGGCTTTGGGCATTTTTTGCCTTTTGTGAGGCAATTTGTGACAAATTACTTGCTGTATATATAAGCAGTAAAAAACGGACCTCAATAAAGCTTAGAAAATCTTGAACAATCCAACCAAAATAGATACAAGGGTATTTTGGGAATTTTTGAAATTTGAGGGGTATTCCACAAATTAGAGGGGTGTTTTGATAATTTCCCCCCAAAAAAAAGCAAAGTCCCATGATGCTCAACTTGCTCCCTACCTATCTTCGAATGCATTTAGTCTCTCTCTCACTCTCTGTCTCACACACACACACTTTCGTGAGAGAGAGAGATGAAATGAAATGTTATAATAAACGTCCTTGGAAGGCCAAAATGACCTATGAAACCAAATCGATACAATCTTTGTGAATCTAATACAATGTCTGGGTGAAAAAAAAAATCAAAGTGAAAAACTAAATCATTGTCATCAATGCCCAAGGATGCTCAGCTTTGGGCGTTGCTCGAGAAAGTATTGCATCGAGAAATGAAATGAAATGTTATATTAAACGTCTTCGGAAGACCAAAATGACTAAAGAGACCAAATTGATACAATCTTTGTGAATCTAATACAATGCTTGGGTGCAAAAAAAAAAAGGTGAAAAACTAAAATCTTTGTCATCAATGTCGGTGGATGGTCGGCATTGGGCATTGCCCGAGAAAGTACTACATCGATCATTGAAGAGCATCGTCAATGTCCGCCTTCGTGAATAGTCGTATTGGACATCTTGAGCCAATGATGGAGCCTTCGCCAATGGGCTTGTGTCGGTTATTAGCAATGGACCTGTGTTGACTACGTCTACAATCAAGAAATGAATTGTACGTTGGTTGGTGTCTTTTTGTGTGCAACCAACCCGACCGTCACATCGAATGATCCATCTGAGAGAGAGAGAGAGAGAGAGAGAGAGAGAGAGAGAGAGAGAGAGAGATGCATCTTGAGGACAACAGTGAGGGTCACGGAGCTCCATGCATATCTTAACAACTGCAAAGAGAGAGCATCTCTCCAAATGCGGTCATGCATGCTTTCACCTTGAAGGCATGTGGCATTACACAAGATGCTGATATACACACTTCATAAAGCACAAAAAGTGCTTGAGGAGCTTCCTATCTGGGGTGTTGTCTCTTGGAATGCACAAATTGCGGGATATGCCCAACTTGGGACTGCACCAAGAAGCTCCAGGCTTTTTTGTTTGTGGATGCGAAGCCAGGGTGTCTCACTAGATGCAATCACATATGCTTGCATATGAAAGGCAACGGTGAGGGTGAGGAAAGCTTTGAGCTGTTTTCAGCAGGTGCAGAGGGTGGGCATCACGTATGCTTGCACCTTGAAGGAATGTGGCATTATGGAAGATATTGATATGCGCATGTGAAACCATGATGATATTGTTAGTCAGGGGTTGTTGAAAGAACGCGCCATGCTTGGCACTACCTTGGTCGACGTGAAGCACAAAAAGTGCTTCACGAGCTTACTACTCGGGATGTCGTCTTTGGGAATGCACCGACTGTGGGATATGCCCAATTTGGCAAAGAGGCTCTGGGTTGTTTTCAACAGCTGCAGAGAGAGGGCATCTCTTCAAATGCGATCATGCACGCTTTCACCTTGAAGACATGTGGCATTACACAAGATGTTGATATACACACTTCATAAAGCACAAAAAGTGCTTGAGGAGCTTCCTATCCGGGATGTCGTCTCTTGGAATGCAATGGTTGCGAGATATGCACGCCCAAGAAGCTCTCGAGGGGTTTCGAGGATGCAAAGCGATGGTGTCTCTTCAAATGCATTTCCTGCAGCTGCAGAGAGAGGGCATCTCTTCAAATGCGATCACACACGCTTTCACCTTGAAGGCATGTGGCATTACACAAGATGCTGATATGCCCACTTCATAAAGCACAAAAAGTGCTTGAGGAGTTTCCTATCCGGGATGTCATCTCTTGGAATGCAAAGAAAGAACTTCTCTTCAGATGCATTCAACAGCTGCTGCAGAGAGAGGGCATCTCTTCAAATGCGATCACTCACATTTTCACTCCTTACAAAAGCTTCTTTTCAACAAACAGGGCAAAAATTACGCCTATTGTTTGTAGTCATTCTGGTTTTTTGTGATCCGATACATCCTGTGCCCTCATCTAGTGAGGGAGATGGGTGGCATGTTCCCCCTATTTGGTCGAGGCGAAGGGCAATCTCGGGGGGGGACCGGGGGGGGGGGGGGGGGGGGTTCATTATGTGTATATCATCTGCATTCAAGAACTATTTTTATAACTCCTTATCTGTGAATTTTTTACAATAAAAATACACTGTTTTCCTATTCAATCTGTAATTTTTTTTCCCAATTCCATTTTATGGTACCCTTTTGTATTTGAAAATGTGAGAGAAAATTAGCTTTAACAACCCCTTCTACTGCACTCACCTGATAGTCACAAAATTATTAGGTGACCTCTCCGAGAGGGAAAGAACAATTGAATAGTCAAAGAGAGCAACAAGAAGTTGAAAATCAAGTGCCACCTGCTCCACTAGGTAAGGATGAAGTTCCTAGAGAACATTATTGGATTTGACAAATAGGATGTTATGGCCAACAAAAGGGCTAGAAGTGAAAGGAAAACCGAGATGGAGCAAGAGACTATAGCTAGGAGAGGCAAAGAGAAAGTGAACATAAGTAAAGAGCAGCCAAATCAAGCGAAAGGAGATGATCAAGGAAGATCAAGCAGACAAACTTCCAATTGGGACATGATCACCCTAAATATGATCTCGTGAGTGATGTTTAAAACCAAAAAGCTAATTTCACCTTTGAAGAGTTTCTTGCATTGAACCCCAAATTGAGGAGGTAATGATCAATGAGTGTTAGTAGTATGAGGCTACCCTGTGCAAGAGATGATGTGCATGTTGTGCATAATCTAGCCTTAAGGGTGGGAAGTCCCACGGATGTGCTTCCGGTGGTGGTGAAGTTTTTGATGGAAAGGAAGAAGTAGGTGCAAGCCTATATCAATGGTGGTGCTTAGGTGATTGTGATAATGGAGTCTGCTCTACGAAATATATCATCATCAAGTCTATTGTTAGATCTAATGTTTGGCTGAGGATGGCCAACCATGCCAAATCTCAATTTTTAGAAGTGTCCTAGGATGTGAAGGTAAAAGTTAAGGGTATTGAGTGCCTGATTGAATTCTTTGTTATGAAAGCATGTGAAAATTCTTATCTAGTCATCTTGGGGAGGCTGTGGTTGTTAGAAATTGGGGCCCACCAAGACTGGGAAACTGGGGTTTTTACCTTGTCGGATCGGTAGAATGGTGGGAAAACTGTGCTCGACTTGAAAACCAGAGAGCCGTCTTCACTCGGGGGTTGAAGATGATCAAGAAGGATCAATTACAAGCTACAAGTATGAAACACAATCAACTTATGATGAAGGTTCGAGATGTGTTGAAGAGGACGACAGTGATGAAGACTTGGTAAAGCTAGACACATACTTATTTGGAGTCACGGTGGATTCCACCAAGCCCATTGAAGGTATGCTAACTCCGGTTTGTGGTCTAGAGGATAAAAAAGTAGAGGATATGCTGGAAGAGGATCTAACCAAGCCAGAAAGGGAAAGCTATGTGGAGATATGTGAATTATATTCCCATGTGTTTGCTATGGAGTACAAAGATTTGCGGGGAGCTAAAGGGGTGGAACATCGAATTCTACTCAAGGCTGTGAAAGGCACAAAAAGTGAGAAGGTTGGGAGATATTTATAAGGAATCTCTTTGGCAGTGATGAGCGCAAAATGCACAACATGGACCCCGCCCGCCTCGAACACCAATGCTTGATGCACGCCGAGCTGGCCACGGTGAAATGAACAGGGGCACCACCTAGCTTTGAGCGGCTAGGATGCATACAACAGTGATTCGAAATAGCACAAACACTACACACACACACACACACACACACACACCCACACACACACACGGTGAAATGAACAGGGGCACCACCTAGCTTTGAGCGGCTAGGATGCATACAACAGTGATTTGAAATAGCACAAACACTACACACACACACACACACACACACACACACACACACACACACACACACACACACACACACACACAGAGGTGATGAAAAACCCTCGGGATGTGAGGGAAACTTGATTCAATGAAATATTTATAGAAACCTTAGCTTCAGCGAGATGACGACTATGGTGATAGAGTGATAGATAGATAGATAGATAGATAGAGAGAGAGAGTGAGAGAGAGAGAGAGAGAGAGAGAGAGCCTATAGTGAGTTCTCTAGAGGTGACTCATAAGCACGGATATTTCTACTCTTGTGAGTGTGTGGCAACCCTTGGAGTCAAGGTGTGGACATGGCTTCTTCTTCATAGTGCTAATTCCCAAAATGCTGCACTAAAATCCCCTCTCTCTTGATGCAAGTGTTGCGAGTCTCCTCACCAAAATGCTACCAAATACTAACCCCCAGATAGTGACCTCTCAATGACCTTTTATAGGTGCAAGCTGCATTAGTTTTAGGATAGCCTGATTAGGTTAGGGCCCTAATTAGGAGAGACAAAGCAAGGAGTTGGGTCCCAGATGGTTGACCCTTGCTTTGTCTTAGGAGAATTTTAAAAATGATATCTATTAGGTGGGCCTTTGTGACCATCACCTAGAGAGAGGTGGCAATTTACAATGGGTTTTTTATACAAGATTTTGGCTTGAAACTCGAAAATAATAATACCCTACAGATGTTACCGCAGAGATGGGTCATGGACAAGAGGTCGACAAATGGACAGCCTCGCTAGTGCATAGTTTAGGGGTCACCAGGGCATGCCTTCGATGTCACTTCTTGATTTGATGTTGCCACGGCATGATTTGGCCATACTTTTTCTTTGTCGATGTCATACTTTGCTGTTTTTTATTTTTTATGGGTGCGTATGCCGTGCCTGTATTGTATTTATATCTGTGTGCGCATATGCATTTGAATGTGTGTGTGTGCGTATGCGTGCTCGTATATGTATGTGTTTATATGTGTTGTGTGTAAGTATAGAGGGTGTGTGGGCGTGGAAATGAGAGAGAGAGAGAGATTTATTATATATATATATTTATATTTATTTATTTATTTATTTATTAAGCTTGTTATGTCCATGTTACACAAAGAACTCGGGGGGGGGGGGGGGGGGGGGGGGGGGGGAAATGAGAGAGGGAGAACGTGAGGTTTGAGGGGGTGAGAGGGATGGGGAGTGTGTGTATCCACGAGAGAGAGAGAGAGAGAGAGAGAGAGAGAGAGAGAGAGAGAGAGAGAGAGAGAGAGAGAGTTTCTGGCTACGCCCGTGAGCTGCTTATATATATATATATATATATATATAGAGAGAGAGAGAGAGAGAGAGAGAGAGAGACAATGGGGAGCTTGGTGCCGACGGGAGGTGAGTGGGTGAGGGATGGGGGTGTGTGTGTGTATGGGTGTGTGTGCGTGTGCTATGAGAGAGAGAGAGAGAGAGAGAGAGAGAGAGAGAGAGAGAGAGAGAGAGAGAACTGGCTGCCCACATGGTCTACCTGGGTCGACACAGAGAGCGAGGGAGAGAGTGTGAGAGAGTGGGATGTGGCACTAGGGGTCCGAATGAGTGAGTGTGTGTGTGTGTGTGTGTGTGTGTGTGTGTGTGTGTGTGTGTGTGTGTGTGTGTGTGTGTGTGTGTGAGAGAGAGAGAGAGAGAGAGAGAGAGAGAGAGAGAGAGAGAGAGAGAGAGAGAGAGAGAGAGAGAGAGAGAGGGGGGGGGGGGTGGGGGGGGGGGGAGATTGTGATGTAGGGTGAGTCACAGGCTGCCAAGGGGTTGACAAACAAGAGAGGAAGAGAGAGTCTTGGTGAGGACAAAAGAGTGTGGATGAGAGGGGACAGGGGGAGGGTGGTATGGTGGCCCGCCTCGGGGAGAAATAGGGAGTAGGGATGAGCGGGTATGGACAAGAGTGGTGAGAGGGTGAGAGAGAGAGAGAGAGAGAGAGAGAGAGAGAGAGAGAGAGAGAGAGAGAGAGAGAGAGAGAGAGAGAGAGAGAGAGAGAGAGAGAGTAAAAGAGAGAGGGAGAGAATTCTTGTTTCAAGCATGGCGGCCTTTGAGAGAAGGTTTGTTTTATGCGTCCATTGGGCTAGGTGATAGAGGAGCAAGATAAGAGAGAGAGAGAGAGAGAGAGATAGTGGGTTGGTGGAGCCGAACAGGAGAGAGAGGACTCGTTCTCTGGTGGTAATGGAGGGGTGTGGCCTGCAAGCATGGAAGGAGTGGTGGTGAATGAAAAACAAACGTTTTTTTTCATTTTCTTGGTGTTATTCTCTTTCCTAATTAGGGCTAGTTCTTGCGGCCGCGGTAGCCCTCTGTTCTAGCTAGAGGCATTCATGCTTCTAGCTTTGCTTCTAATTCTCTAGCAGCGGAGTCGGAGGGTTCTCCTTCCTATGGAACATCTAGCATGAACTCTGGATCAAATCTTAAAAAGTACCTTTTGAGACTCCATCCATTGACTCTGGTCTTGTGAATTCTACCATCTGCTTCCATCAACTTGTAGTTGCCATTGGTGTAGCACCTTTTGACAATGAATGGCCCTTCCCATCTGGGTTGATATTTCTTATCTTTCCTAGTGTGAAATTTGTTGTTGTATCTCAACACTAACATGCCTTTTTCCAGACCCTTTTCCTTAAGCCCTTGATTAAATGTGAGTCGGTGTCTCTCTGCTTGTGCTGCATAGTGATTGATTGCATCTTGCCTATCTAGTTGAAGTCTCTCTAGATCCAGGATGTGGTTGCGGACATGGACACTTGGGTGTTGTAATTGGCTAACCATGACTCACAATCTGGCTATCTGTACCTCGATAGAATGGCCTCCTTTCCATATACCACATGAAACGGGGTGAAACCTAGTGATGTTTGGAATGTTGTGCAGTAGACCCAAAGAGCGACCATGAGATGTTTATCCCAATCACTTGTGTTATTCACTTGCTTTGTGGTGATCTTACAGATCATGTTGTTTACTTTTTCCACTAGACCATTGCACTATGGATAGTATGGGATGGAATGTCGACGTGTAATACCTAACTTTTTCATTAGTTCTCCCACCAGATCGCCTTTGAAACCTGGACCTCTATCATATATTATCTCCAGAGGTGTGCCAAAATGGCAACACATGTGCTCAAATATGAACTTCGCCACTTCTTGGGCTGTAATGCGTGTGGCGGATGTTGCTTTCGCCCATTGGGTCATGTAGTCTACACCAGCTAAAATGTATAGTTTACCTGATTTGGCCCTTGGTAGAGGACCAACTGCATCTATTCCCAACTTTTCAAATGGACCATATATGATGATAAGAGTCTGTGGCTCATAGGTTAGTGTACGGTCATTGGACACTTGACAAGCCTTGCATGTTTTACACCAATGATGCACATCTCTGTTCAGACTAGGCCAAGAGAATCCTGCCTGTAGAATATTCCTATAGGTAATATCTATAGTAAAATAGCCACCGCAGACACCATCATGGTAACTTGAGACTACCTCCGTGATTTTGCTGGAGATTGGCACGCGCTTGAGAATCTGGTCTTTGCCCTTCCAATATAACTTGTTGTTTACAAGGCAATATCTTGTAGCCTTCTTGACAAGCCATTTCTTCTGGCCCTTGGTGTACCCTTCACGACACTCTCCTGTATCTAATAATCTGATGATATCAAGCATAGAATCGCTACCTTGAAAGAGGGGTAGTTTCAATTTGATTATTCCTATGGAAGCATCTTGTATTCTCTCCTTTTCTAGAGCATCTGCCTCTTGATTTTCTACCCTAGGGACATGAAATAACTGCACTGCTTCAAACTTTCTTAAGAGATCCTTAACTTGGTGCAATTGGCCAAGTAGAACATGATTTTTACAAATCCAAGTGCCATTTATCTGCTTCATCAAAAGCAGAGCATCGCCAGACACATATAGGTGTTAAATCCCTTGCAAAATACATTGTTTTTATCCAAGAATTAAAGTTGCGTACTCTGCTTCATTGTTGGACTGGGAGTGTAACAACTACCCAATAGAAAATACCTTCTCCTTTTGCTCATTGAAAATGATGATGTCGGCTGTAGACCTAGTCCATTGTTCTTCTCCCATCAAACCTTCCATTGTTGGGCTGGGAGTGTAACAACTACCCAATAGAAAATACCTTCTCCTTTTGCTCATTGAAAATGATGATGTCGGCTGTAGACTAGTCCATTGTTCTTCTCCCATCAAACCTTCTGTGTTGACCTTTAGTTTCTTCTCATAGTGATGATTAAGCATACGTGCTAGACTAGCGCTGGTGGAGTTTTCTACCGGCATGGTGTAATCAAACTCTTGTAATCTAACAAGCCACTTACAGACTCTAGATGAGACATTCATGTGTTGCATCACATACGGAAAAAAGTCTTCCATTGTCAGAATTACAAAGGGTCTAGGCAATAGATAAGAGCGGAACTTTGTAGTGGCAAACATTAATGCAAGCACCAAGTTCTCTTTTGTGGTGAATCCTTTTTTTGATGGGGTCACGACACGACTACGAAGTAGATAGGACGCATGAAAGAGGATTGGGGGTCCTTTTACATTAGTACGGCTCCAAGTGTATCACTTCCTACACTGGGGCTCACATAAAATGTTTCATTCCATCTAGGGGATGCAATGGTGGGAAGTGTAGCCAGGATCTGTTTCACCTCGGTAAACTGTTGTTCATTTTATTCACTCCATGAGAAGACGTCTCTATGGGTGATTTGTTGTAGAGGGAGGACCACCTGATAGAGCAAGTGAATGAACCTGCTCAAATACCTCACCTTCTGGAGGAGAGAGATCAATTGCTTAGTTGTGGTGGGTGATGACAAAGATACTAAAGCTTGAATCTTGCTAGGGTTAGCCTCAATCCCTTTTTCTAAAATCACATGGCCAAGAAGAGTGACCTTGCTTTCACCAATGTGACACTTATCCAAGTTAAGCTGGCCACCCAAGGTTTGCAGCCTAGCCAGGCCATCATAGACCTTGCTTAAATGGAGGGAGCAAGAACTGTAGATGCAAAAATCATCTATGAAGACTCATATTGACTTACCAAAGTATGGCTGGAAGACAAAAGTTACATAGCGTTGGATTGTGGTTGGAGCATAGGTGAGGCCAAAAGGCATCACCCTATAAGCCCCATGTGTTATCAAAGTTATATTTTTCTGGTCTTCTTCTGCAATGCTAATCTGAAAGTAGCTTGAGTAGCCATCACTTACTGTGTAGTGCTCGTGACCTACTACCTCAGTGAGAATTTCATCTTGGAATGGGAGGGGGAAATGATCCCTCTTTGTGGCTGCATTAAGAGGTTTGTAGTCTACACAGGCTCTCCACTTACCATTCCTCTTTGGCGTGACTACCAATGGAGAGACCCACTCTGAGTCTTCGACGGGGTAAATGAAACCTGCCTGTAGCAAATTCCTTACCTCTTTGAGCAATACTTCTTGTTGAATTACCCCAAACCTTGTGAGATTTTACACTACGGGCTTATTTCCTTCCTTGTGTCTTATGTGGTGATGTACCACTATGATACCTTTGATCTTGTCATAACCATCACTGAACAATGTGGAAAAGTTACCTAGCATAGAGACATCTTATTTCCTCTCTTCACCAGTTAACTCACTAGAGAGCATCCGATGTAACTTACTTGTATCCACCAAGGGTTCATACCTGATGGTCCCTCTTGGTTTGTTGGTGGTGTTTTAGATCGTGCCAATCTTTTAAGGTCTTTCAGGATGACCCCCATTACTTCGATGCTATTGTCGCTCTCTTCGGTTGTTGTTGTCTCTTCTCCTGAGGTGGACAAATAGTCACTAGTGAACTCATCTTCCGATGCCTCCAAGATCATGTTGTGTTGCTTCCTAGTCTTCATGTCGTAAAATACATGGAGGTCCCTTTAGCATCCTTCATTTGAATCATTCCGGTACTACAGTCTTGCTTAGCCTCCATAGCCATGAGACAGGATCTTCCAAGAATGATAGCGTAGACCTCCCCTTCGTGTGGCATGAAAAAAATGTCTACCTCCACTTCTATGTTGAACTCCTTTACTTTGATTGCATTTACTATGCCTACGCACTTCACATTGACGTTATTTTCAATTTTAGCTTGGCGAGGTGCCGGCCTACTTACCTCTCTAGGCGTAGATGGTGCATCATTTCCTCTCTCATGATGCATATCTGTTCTCCACCATCTAGGTAGACGTTTGAGATACGTTGCCTCTTGATGTGGGCATCCATGGTTGGTAGGACAAGATTCCTCCCAGAGATAGCCCCAGCTATCTTTGGTCTTGATTTTCTTGTACTTACCATCTTCGTCCATTGTCTCCGCATCCTCGGTGCAAGATGGAGTAATTAGGTCCAAGTTATCTTTGGACCCTACATCAATACATCCTAAATTAGCTCATATGGTTTAGCATACTCACCCAACGAAAAATCCACAATGTCAATCTTCTGACGAGGCTTAGATGCCTGTTTGCTAGATTCACCTTTTCCTTTCATCTTCTCCTCCCTTTGAGAGGCTTCTTCGTGCCTAGAACGCTTCACTCCATGGCATCCATTTCTTCTATCTTTCCTTTTCCTTTGTTCTTTTCTTGGACCGGCTCTTCTATCTTTGCCTTCCCTTTAGTTTCCAGGCTAATGAAACTCACTACTTGATTTCCAGCAGGAGGTGGAGGTAGCGGTGGAATGAGAGATTGTGTTGTTGATGGTGGTTATACAGGTGGTCGAAGGATTTGGACCGGTGGAATCGTCTCTGGTTGCCTTGGTGGTGGTGGTCTTGCACTTGGTGGGGAGATATGATATCTTCCTCCTCTATTCAAGTTATGCATTCTCGGATGTTGGCAATTATACATGCCATGCCCATCCTCCCTGCAATTGTAGTAGTGGTATTCTGGGTTTTGCCTTCGTTGTCCTCTCCCTTGCTTTGGATTTTAACCGTTGCATGTCCTTGTTGCACTAGTGTCATGCAGCTCCGCTCCCATGCTAAGAAAGATTCCATAAAAATGCACATCAAGTTTTTTTGAAGCTTACATGATTAATGAACAATGTTTAGGGCCTGGTAACATGCCAAGTTTAATGTTGAATGCATGTCAAATGCGGCTAAAAGAGCCAAAATATGCCTTAATGATGCTAAAAATTACTATGCTTGAAGTGAGCATAAATGTGATTTGATGACCCAAAATTGTAGTGCTTGAAGTGCTCTATCGGCCTGTCTTTACGGCTCATCGATTGGAGCTATGGAGAAAAAGTTAAGGCAGTTTGAAGTTTAGTCGATTGCAGATCCGTACCGGATTGGGTAACTGCAGCTGATGGGAAAGAAATGAAATGAATGCATGGGATTGAAGTGCTCACTTTGTGGAGGGAGTCGTTCTTTTCAAGTCAGTGATCAAAGATCCGATCGCCAAGATATTGGCCGTTAAAGATTCACCGGGGGTCGGCGGTTCTATTTTGGTCCGATGGGCTCGATTGGTGTCTCAACTCGGAGTTTTTGTCTTTCCTCGAGGTTTCGGAATGAAATGATTGCGGGGAAAAGCCAACATGGCTGCGACTTGTTGGAGAAGAATGATATGCTTGGCATTGCTTTAGTTGGCATGTATGCCAGTACCACCTAATGTGGCCGCCCAATCAAGGATGCCAGGCATTGCCTAGGCCAACATACATGCCAAATGTAACACCCTTGCAAGGGCTACGGCCAATATGTAAGCCAAATGTGATGCCCTTCAAATAGTGCCCAAGGGACATAACTTATGGCCGACCATATTGGGTTCAAGAGCGGCCCAAGGTCTAAAGGGCATGGCCAATGGCCGCCCACAAAAGAAATTAAGGGTTTAAGTGTGGAAGGGAGCGAAAAATAGAGGAGAAGAATATGCCGAGTCTGAGGGCAAAAAATGCGAGCTGCGCAAGAAGGAGATGGGCTCACAGCGCGCACTGTAGGACTCGGATGAGCTCGGCTATGTGACGAAAACCTCTGAGCTTGCCATGGTGGACAATTTCAGCACCGATTGCGGTATTTTTTTTTGCTACTCGAAATCCTCCTTACCACGTCAGCAGGGGGGTTTCTTATGGTCTCCCTAAGGGAGGGAGGGAGCTATTAATAAATTCTTCTTTACTTGGTGAGCCAAAGGCTCTTTTTCTAGTATCTGAACGCAGAAGCCACCACGTGGCATTAGATTTATTTATTTTTTTAAACATCAAAAGAAAAAGATCTAAATAAAAGAAAACGCCACGTAAAAATCTATGAAGTGATTAAAATAAAAAAAGCACTCTGCGCTGCTCAATTTCCCTCAAAAGCAGCTCGGAGCTTTGACTGCAGGTTTGTCTCTGTACACTCTTAGAGAGAGAGAGAGAGAGAGAGAGAGAGAGAGAGAGAGAGAGAAATAGAGAGAGAGAGATGTAGCATATTGGAATCAGCCAACACACAGTATGTCCAGCTTCAACTACCATACTCTGCTCGTTTCTGAGGGCGCAACTAGTTATGACCAGCATTATGTATGTCGCTTCAAGTATAGCTCATGTAGATTCATCCTCCAATGTAGATATATTGCACCAAGTCCCCATGAGCCATGCCTAATTCTCAAGATTCACACCAATTCTTTTCCGTGCTGTTTCGTGCAGAAGCAAGCCGGGAAGAACCAAGAAAGAGTAATGCAGAGCTTTCAAATCCTAGTTATATTTCGTGAACCATCAAGCTGGAGGGTACTTTGGATGCTTGCCACCGTGATGAGCACTCTCAAAGATCAGATATTTCGTGTGATCAACCCATGGTAGAGGTTTGTTCTAGTGCTATTGAAACAAAAGATGTCAGATTTCAATCGATGATTAGTTGGCCTAATCTAGAGTCGAATCGCCAAAACTCATTGCCTTCGCAGGCCCGTTCAACACATTTTTTTGCTGATGCTATCAGGATGTTGACAATGCAGACGGCAGAGGAAAGAGTAAACATCGAAGTGGACATGAGGGCATAAAAGCTTAGCAAGATCCATCACACACAAATCTTATGATTGTTATCCTCAAGCTTATGATGGTTAGCTGCTTAGGCTTTTTGCAGAGAGTGTGAGGGGATTAGTAGCAGACACCTCAATGTCGAGAGAAAGGCATGGGGGAATATCGTCACTAGGCAAGTCATGATTTGATGAGCCGTTGGCTTCAGTCGCACTCCTCATCTAGCTCTATCGATAGCCAATCTGAAAATTTGACGAGACAATCATTTCGAAACGATCTGCAAAAAAACAGAAACATCTCTCATGATCAATTCAACGTAGAATATGGTGTCCGCGAGGGTTGGTTAATGTGTAGCTCCAAGGAGATGCATCAGCATTGCAACAAAATTCAAGTAGTCAATCATGCAGCACCCACGCTGCCAACCAGGATCAAAAGAATAGTCAAAGAGCATAAGTGGGAGCTAATCCTTTTTCCACACAAAGATTTGATGTTGGAGAAGCCGAAGAACACTGACTGTGGAGTACTGGATTTTTTGAAGACATGCCTACCATTATGTCAATACCTATTAGCCTTAGTAGCACTTCAGTGCTGGCCATTCAACAATTAAGTAGGATAGCATAAACTTTACAGTATAGATTCTACCTACTACCTTCCCCGTGCTGATGGTGAAAAAAAAGGCATCAATAGATATTTTACAGTTGTTGCTATTGAGCTTGAGTATACCGTCTCTATGGCCACAAAAACGCACTCATTACACCCTCACCAAAATTGCCATTGGATTGAGACCTTGATTAAAACCCCTTGGAAATAACATACGTCAAACGGACCCACAAATTCGACGTAGTGTTGCCTTAAACCGCAGGTTGATGTGTTGAGAAGTATAACGTGGGACATTTACAAGTCCTAGTTGTTCATAGCTTGCCACAACGCCTAGTAGGCAGCTAAATGCAAGGTAGTATGGGCTTCATAACTGCTAAAAATGAGAACGTCCCTGCCACGTACACCTTTTGGCTCTATTTTGAAGGTGAATGATATCGAGTGGAATGCCACCCGTAATAAGCGTCACGTAATAGTAGTTTGCAGGATGCGGATTATTGATGAAGAGACTAAATATACTGCCTTCCGCTATGGAGATGCCGACCTCAAGATGCTTATTATCATGTGTAGTTAGGAAGCCAAGTTAATCGACAAGGAGACAAAAAGACATAATTGATGACCGAAGCAGCTTACAACACACACACACACATACAAAGAGATACACACACACACAAAGAGAGAGAGAGAGAGAGAAGGTAATCTTGATCAGAGGCCATAGAACATGAAGTTACATCTACTGTTTTGTGTATCGCAGGGAGGACATATATTCATAACACTGCACGTTCCAATTGCACAAGCGTGACTCCAACTCAACAACATTGCAAGGTCCGTTATCTACATCCAATTTCCCATGCGCATGCGTTTGCTTGGCGCAACACATAACTGCTCTACGGGGCAGGGCACGGCTTCCGTTTCTTATAATGTTTTGGAGAGACCACAGTGCCAGCTCTCCACCATACTTTTGTATGGCACCTCTGTATGACGTGCACCGTATACTTTATACTTTCAGTCTGTGGTTTCATTGCAAGATGATATGTTTAACTATTCAAATTGGTTTTTTGAAGCTTAACTCAAATATCGGCCTGTTGGTTGGACAATCAAAAAGCGTTAGTACAACATTGCAGGTCAGTAAGCACTTCATCTATTGTTGCATTTCATCCATCTTTGTCTCTTTGCTTGTTATAGAATTTTGGTATTACTTCCTTTGCTTCGATTTATTTGGATCTCGTTTTTAGAACTATACACTTGATGTCGATCAACATCTGCACATGTTAGTTACACACGCAACTCGTTGCATACGATTGCTAGCCAATGCGTGTGATGTACTACAATAGTGAATACACAAGTAGTGAATGCATGTGGTGTATCTCAATTATGAATTCACCATGTACACCTTTACTAGGTGTCTAAATAATCGATACCATACTATATATGACCTCGTTTCTCCCTTACTAGGTATCAATATGAAGTTCTCAAGACCTAGAAGATTATAGTCCAAGCGTCATAAGCTAGGGAGAAAATTGCAACCAGCTTGAAACTAACTTATCGTCCATATGCTAGATCATGGCTTGAAACTTTATACAATGTCACATCATGCATTGTATAAAGATTGGAGCATGGTGTGACATATTTTCTCACAATCTAAAAATATGTCCCTCATGCACGACGGCATACCTCACATATATAGCAATGAACAAGGTTGACAGAAAAATAAAATAGACACTCCTGCTGCTCTCACTTTTGTATTATTGTTGGGCTGTATCACTGTTCTCATTCATTGTACCGAGAATAACTACAAAAAAAGCAACAAAAAAGACGAATAACTACAAAAGAAGAAAGAGACAACACACTCGACATCCACCTTCAAAATGGAGCCAACATTCTGTACTACCAACCACTCGATGATTTGTTTTTTTTTAAATACTTTGGTTTGCAAGAATTTACATGTATCACGTATACTAGAAAAAACATTCATTAGTAGACATAGTAGTACAACCTCGCTTGGATATAATCTCAACTGTAACCATCCTTATAATCTCTAAAAGTTGATGCACTTAACTTTGTCTCGTTTCATAAACATTGTAGCATTTTTCAAATTTATATCCCTTTCACTCAGTGCCACGCTTGCCAAATTGGTCATTCTCTAGTTCCCTTGAGTGCTAGATGCTAAATGTCAATTTACATACATCCTTTTATATTCTATAGATGTTATATAGTAAGGCCCACCAAGCAAGACTATTTTTCATGAGGAAATATATTACATGTGAGGAGAAGGAGCTTGAGACCAAGAAAGGAAGAGGAGAGGAGAATGAGCAAGGGAGGCGGCAAGCTTAAAGGGGAGGATCTCCCTCTTTCTCTTTCGTAGCCTGGACAAGAAGCTCTCTCTCTCTCTCTCTCTCTCTCTCTCTCTCTCTCTCTCTCTCTCTCTCTCTCTCTCTCTCTCTCTCTCGTTTTCAAGCAATCTCGTGTGAAGAGAACGAGCAAGAGGTGCTTCCGGTGAGAGCGGATTTTTTGACATGGGGCTCAACTCAAGGCTCCCACCAGACAACCACTCCGTGAGACCCTACACACGCATATTTCTTAGGGGCACCACCCTCTTTTATGGAGAAAGAAGGAAACCAAAACAAACCGCACACACACACACACACACACACACACACACACACTCACACCTTCCTTATGTGCTTCAACACAAAATGCCCTTCAACCATTCAACACACACTCCTTAAGCAATCCCTTTGAACGCTGCACAAACTCACATGCAAAGATTGACCTTCACCATATTAGTGCTCATATACTTCTAAGAAAAGCAATCACAAAACCTCAAAACTCAAAACACCACAATGCACAAATACTTGACAACTCCTTTCCTTTCCCAAAAGAAGAGACTACTTACACACATAAGGCGGCATGCATAGAGAGCTCTTCTCCATCTATGCAGCCCCAAAACTTACTTACACACAACATAAGGAGAGAAGCCAAGCAAATAGACACTATGGTGCACAAAAAACTTTCTCAACAAACAAGCAACCCAATGAGCACAAAATATGAGAAGCTGCCAAGATAGGCTTACCAATTTTACATGCGTTTAGAGCAAAAGTGTGACGATGACACCCCAATTGCAACAATTTGTTGATCAAACCATGTGATAGATCATTGAACTTGATATCCCTGCTCTCATATAGAATCTACAATCCTTATTTAGGGATGAGTATGATAAGAGAAATGTTTGCAAGAGAATGGTAGCAATAGCATATTGATGCTCTCTCTATGGTGCCGCTTATGATAGCGAGCTTAGGAAATGGATAGGGAGACAAGAGGAGAGAGATATTTGGGCTTCCCTAACCTTAGAGGAGCTTATTTTCAGCAATGGAGTAGGTGTGTGTATTTTTGTGCTTGCCAAAGGGCCTTTTTATAGCTGTACAAGACCTTGGGTTAGGTTAAACTTGACTAGGGTAGGTAATTAACCATAGTTAGGTTCCCTTTTGACCATTCCTTCAATTATGCAAATAAATGACTTATTTTTTCATTAAAAATATCCTTTTAGGTCATGGAGGCTCCATAAGGGTTGATAATGTATGTGGGCCCCACCATGATGTCTCTCCAGTGGCTCCTGCAGAGTGTCCCCATCCTGTTTGTTGTGTCTCTGGAAGCATCTTGAGCCGACCCCTCCACATGCAAGTGGTTTTTAACTCCCCATTGGTATTTTAGAATGTTGGAGAAGTCAAGAAAAATTTTCACCTTTGTGGTTTACCTGATTGTAACTTTGACCTGCAGTAACAGTGTCCGCAGCACCTTGTTTTCACCATAACTTTCAGCCTGTAACTCAGAATTGGGTGTTGTAAAAGGCAAAGTTGACCTTCTCAAAGTGTTTAAGCTGATTTTGGAGTGTTCCTCAAGTATACCCACGAGCTAAGGCGTTCAAGATGCATCCAAAACACATTTTGAACCAAGTCTCCTTGTAGGGGGCCCTTTAGCATGCATCCAAAGTGTAGCATGCTTTTTTCAAAAGAGAATCCACCTTAAACAAATGAGGGAGGCTCCAATAAAGTTTGATTTATTGGGGATATACATTATATTTAAGATTTGTTGACCAACACAAGTAAATGATGCAAGAGTTGGGTCACATAGTGGTGGGGAAGGGAAGGCCTACAAGGTTAACCCTACCCATGAGAGAAGATGGGTAAGATAAGTGCCCATAAATTATTTATTTACAAATTATGGTACGTAGATAGATATTTAAATTAGTAAAGGTAATTAGTTAAAAGAATGTGCAGTAAAAAAACTAGGAGAGTAGAATTAAGTTTACTATTTACATTTAGCATGAAGAGAGAAATATGATGTAAATGCATAAAGATCTGAGAAGGGTAAGGTGTTTGTATGGAGAAAGGCTATTATGGAAAGAGAGAATGAACACTAGGTTAAAACTTTGATAAAAAATATATACATTTAAGTAGAAATGTAGTGCAAATGCAAGGTTACCATTTAACGCTACTCATATTAGCCCTTCCCCTTCATCTAGGATCATTCATGCTTCTAGATGAAACAAAAGAGTTTTTTTTTTCTTTTTTTCTTTTTTTCTTATTGTTCTGAAAAAAGGAGGAGCGATATACACTCTTTTACTCCATTAGACCTGCTTTTCATTACCTCAATCCCATAGATCGGAGATGGGAGGGTTGCCTTGGGTATGTTGAGATTCCAAGGCTGGTTCTTCTTTGCACATCAAAGCTTTAAAAATAGGTGGAGAATTTGCCAAACCGAAGGGAGCCATGCCAATTTGGAGCTTAGACGATGTAGGTAGATGACTTTCTATCAACGGATTGATACGTTGAAAGTAGGGCTTTAATCTCCATCCATTGACTCTGGTCTTGTGGAGTTTTCCTGATAAATCTGCTAATCTGTAATTACCATTCCCAAACTTTGTTTTTATCATGAAAGGTCCCTCCCATCTTTGCAAAAACTTTTTGTCAAGTCGAGTATCAAGTCGGTTATCATAGCGAAGAACCAACATACCTTCCTTCAATCCTTTCCCCTTGAGCTTCTTGTTGATTTTGTCCCTTTGGCTTGTGGCTTGGGCAATGTAATAGTCGATGGACTCTTCTCTATCAAGCTCAAGTCGTTGAAGATCTAAAATTCTTTCCTGCAAAGCTTCTTTTGGCCTCTTTGCTCCCCGTGAGAGAATGCGTAGGCTTGCAATCTCCACCTCAATAGGAAGGAGTGCCTCCTGTCCATATACCAAATGAAAAGGAGTGAATTGAGTGGATACCTTGAAAGATGTTCTGTATGCCCATAGAGCTGCGGTCAAATGACGATCCCAGTCGTTTGGTCGATCTGCAACCTGCTTAGAAATGATCTTACATATCATTCCATTCACCTTTTCAACCAACCCATTGCACTGAGGGTAGTAAGGTGTAGAATGCAAATGTTTGACTTTTAACTTTGTCAAAAGATTATCTAGGAGCTCTGCTCTAAACCCTGGACCACGATCTGACAAAATATCTAATGGTGTGCCGAATCTACTGCATATGTGATCAAAGATAAATTTTGATACCTCCTCGGCCGTAATTCGTGTTGTACTTGCTGCCTCCGCCCATCGTGTCATGTAATCTACTCCCACAATGATGAAGACCTTCCCGGTAGATGTGCGAGGTAAGGGGCCTATTGCATCCACACCCCACTTCTCAAAAGGACCATACGAAATTATTGGAACTCGAGGTTCGTAAGTGAGTCGTCGATTTCCAGCAATCTGACAACCTTTGCATGACTTACACCAATGCTGGACATCACGGTGTAGACTTGGCCAAACAAACCCTGCTTGTAAAATCTTCCTGTTTGTAATATCATGAGAAAAATGACCCCCACAGACATCATCATGGCATGAAAAGAGGATTCTCTCTATTTCTTGAACAGAGGGCACCCTTCTTAGCACCAAATATTTCCCTTTATGATACAGATCATCTCCTATGAGTTGGTAAGGAGTTGCCTTTTTTACCAACCTATGCCTTTGCACTTTATCCAAGTGTTTAGGGCACTCACCAGTTTGGAGGAAAAATATGATGTCCTTCAATTCCTCTTGGCCTTGGTACTTTGGTTCGTAGAGCTTCACACCTCCCACCATGATCTGAAGTTTCTCATTGGCGAGATAATCTGCTTCCTTGTTGAGGGTTCTCACAACATGCTGTACCTGTGTAGCTTCAAAGTTATTTATCAAAGCCTTCACCTGTCTAAGCCACTCCACTAGAGTAGGGTTCTTGCACTTCCATATCCCTTGGATTTGCCTAATAACTAGTAAGGAATCACCTCTTATTATAAGTCTTTCGATGCCAAGTTTTCTGCATTCTTCAAGCCCCAACTTTAAGGTGACATACTCAGCCTCATTATTAGAATGAACATTTTTCAAGGTGATACCTTTCTTAACAAGAACTTCCCTTTGTGGACTTAGAATAAGAACCCCCCCTGCTGCCTGATCGTGTTGTCGTCGGTAAGCTCCATCAAAGCACAAAATGTGTGCATTGTCCATCTCCTCCTCACTATTTTGTGGTGTAGCTTTGTCTCCTGCCTTTGGTGACTCTTTCCTTTCTCTCACTTTGTATGTGAGAATGTCTGCAAGACCTGCCCTTGTGCTATCTTCCACAAGAAAAGTGTATTCAAACTCTTGAAGTTCTAGAACCCATTTGGCTATCCTAGATGAGAGGCTCATGTGTTGCACAACATATGGTAAATTGTTTTCCATGGTGAGAATGACAAATGGTGCAGGTAAGAGATATGATCGAAACTTTCTTACCGCAAACATAATTGTGAATACCACCTTCTCCATATCGGTGTAGCCCTTCTCTGCAGCGGTCATGACTTTGCTTGCAAAGTATACTGGCCTCATGTAGCATGTTTTTGGGTCTTTTTGCATCAGAACTACACCGATGGCCTCCATTCCTACACTTGGCGTGATGTAATATGTATCCTTTGGATTTGGTGGCATTATTGTTGGAAGAGAGTTGAGAATACCCTTTACTTCAGTAAAGCATAATTCGTGTTCCTCTCTCCATTCAAATGTGGGTTTGTTTACTAGCTTGTGCAAAGGTGCAATAGCTTCCGCTAGAAGGTGAATGAAACGAGACATGTACCTTACTTTGTGGTTGAAAGTCATGAGCTCCTTGGTTGTCGTTGGTGGTTGTAGTGACAAGAGAGCATTTACTTTTGATGGATCCACTTGAATTCCTTGCAAAGAAACCACATGACCTAGCAATACCACTTGTGACTCTGCAATGTGACACTTCTCAGGATTAAGCTGTCCCCCAAATTGATGAAGCCTCCTAAGCCCCTCCTCAACTTTTTGGCAATGAAGTATTTGGGTACTATAGATACAGAAGTCATCCATAAAAACCCTAATTGACTTTCCAAAGAAGGGCTGAAAGACAAGAGTTGTAAACCTTATAAAGGTACTAGGAGTATTTGTGAGCCCAAATGGCATCACTCTATAGGCAAAGCAACCCCAAGGTGTGATGAAAGTGGTTTTTAATTGATCTTCTTCTGCTATTCTGATTTGAAAATACCCTGAATACCAATCACACACTGTGTAACATTCATAGCCGGCTACTTCGTTTAAGATTTCATCTTGGAAAGGAAGAGGAAAATGATCCCTCTTTGTTGCAGCATTGAGCGGTTTGTAGTCAACATAGACTCTCCATTTTCCATTCTTTTTAGGAGTTACTACAATTGGGGACACCCACTCAGAGTTAGACACAGGGTAAATGAAACCAGCTTTGAGGAGTGGGTTAACCTCTGTCAAAAGTGCCTCTTGTTGTATTTTTCCTAGGCGCCTTAGCTTTTGAGCCACAGGTTTAGTACCTGGTTTTAATTCTATGCCATGCTCTATAACATCCACACCTCTAATTTGTGAGTAATCAGTGATAAACAAATTGGGATACCTCTTGAGCATATCGATGTAGGACCGCTTCTCCTCAGGGGTAAGATCTTTTGCAAGCATCCTCTCAAAGTCTTCAAAGTGCTTGTGGTCACCTTTGGCATCCTTTGTTTGCTCCTTTGTTGGGTCAACCTCTATTGATGGAGGTTTTGATGTGTTGAAGATGATTCCCATTACCTCCAAAGATGATTCTTCTTCGCTATTGGATGTAGTGGTTGAACTTTCCTCATCGCTTGAGCCAAAAATCTCTTCACTTTCTTCATCAGCCGTGGTCTCATAGTTGATGTCGAGCTGCTTTCCTTCATGCCAATCGTATACTACATGTTGCCCCTTTTTGAGAATCAATTGTCCTCGTCCCCATTTTTGATCTGCATTTACAGCGATGAGCCAAGGCCTCCCTAGGATGATGGGATAGCCCTCCCCCTTGGCTCGCATAACATACATGTCCACACGTGCATCTATATTACATATAGAAACTTTTACATTCTCGATGATCCCTAGGCACTTCACACTTGCATTGTTGGCCAGCCTAGCTTGACAATTAGAGGATTTAGTGATTTCAAGCCCTAGTCTATTCATGGCTCTTTCCGTGATCACACACATTTGTGCTCCACCATCAACATACACGTTGGATACCTTCCTACCCCTTACATAAGCATCTACAATAGGTTCCACATCTTGTTGTGGCTTGGAAGTCAATGCCTTTACTGTCACCTTTTCTTTCTTTCTTGGGAGTCTTGTGCTTACAAGTTTGGACCAGTGCTTCCTCACCTTGGGTGATAGATGTAGGAGTTGAGGCCAAGAAATATTGGGCTTTTGAGTTTGCAAATCTTCTAAGATGTTGTAGGGTTCCATATTCTTTCCTAATGGAAAATCGTTGATGCCGATCTCCCTTCGCCTTGACCTCTGCTTCTTGCCTCCTTCCTCCTTCTTTGAATTTTTCTTCCTCTCCTTCCTTGCAGGTTCTGACTCTTCATTCCTTGTGTCTTCATCCTTGTTGTGTGCTCTTGTGCGCTTTTCTGCTGGCATAACATCAAAATGTATAGGGCTCACCTCTATCTCCTCTTCCAGCTTTATGACGTTTACTCCTCTCTCTTCCTCCACTGGTGGGACAGGAGGGATGTTTTCCACTGGAGGTGGTGGTGGTCGACGAAGAATTTGCGGGGCTTGAGCATGCTCTTGCTGCACCATGAGCGGAGGGGGTCTAGGAGGGTATATGTCCCCTGGAAGCCTTCGAGGGTGAGGGCAATTATACATGCCATGACCAACTTCGTTGCAATTCCAGCATCTCAACTCTTGTGCTTGACGTCGTTGATTGCGATTTCCTTCTCTTGGTTGTCGTTGTTGGGGTAGGCCCTGCACTAGATTCAAGGTGAGACTCTCTAGTTGTTGAGTTAATCTTTGCAAGATCTCTTGTTGTGATCCTTCCCCTATTTGTGAAGTTTGGGCAAGAGAGCCCCTAACTTGTGCTCCCATGCTTGGTGAAGAATCCCTCTCAATGACTTCATTTAGGTCCCTTGTTCTATGTGCTTGAAAATTTAACTTCTTGAATTTGACCATGGCCACCTCACGTGCTTCCTTAAATGTTGATGGGAATTTTAACTCTACCTTGGTCTTCAAAATTGGATACAAGCCAGCCATGAACCTATCTTTCTTTAGAAATTTTGGTGCACCACCTTGGTTTTGTAAGGTAGCCTCCCATCTATCCCATAGGTTAAGGAAAACGGCCTCATAAGATGGGTAGTCTTCAAGGAATACCTGTTTATGTTGAAGTAGACAATTCCAAAGACCCTCTGGAGTATCTCCTTGACCAAATTTGGCAAGAAAAATTGCACGTAGCCTCTCCCAATTGGTTTTGTTTTGAGGTTGCAAGGCCTCGTACCATGTCTTAGCCTCCCCTTTGAGAACGAGTGGAAAAGCACGCAGCTTTACCTCTTCTTGATCTCTCCCAGAGATGAGGTGTGCCATCTCCAAATTATCCAGAAATTCTTGTGCATCCTCACCATTTTTAGAATGAAAGGTAGGAAAAGTGCTTGACATTTTTACAATACAAGGAGGCTTGTGTACCACAAAGTTTTGACTACGATGAGTGATCACATCAAAATGAAAATATATACATCAAGTGTTAGTTCATAATTTATCATAGGCAAAATAAAAAGGTTGATTGAGGCATTAATTTCATTAAGGCGAGTGGGTCCAAAAATTCTCCTAATGGTTGCTTGAAATCTAAATTTTTTAGCAATTATGATGTGCACAGATTGACGAGCTATGGGTGTAAAAGGAGAAGCAGCTCCAGGTTGGTTCATGTGACAATTTGTTCTCCTTTTTCTTTCTCTTGAAGAAAGTTCCCTTTGAGTGGATCGCTATCTAAGCGCCTCTTGTCCCTGCCTCAAAACAAAATAAAAACATGGACATCAAATGAATCATCATAATTAATGAATGGAAGAATGATGGGATTTGGAGATGCCAAGATTTCACCAAGTCTTTCTACTCCAAACATAAAAACAATGCGTTGTTGGTAAGAAAAATTGCGATCTACACAAATGTTAATTCTGATGCGTTGTGAAAAATGAAAAGCATATGGTGCAACTCTATTGTTCATGAGGAGAATAGAAGGCAATTAGGAAAGTTCCTCAGTGGGGGCACCACTTTTATGAGAGCAGATTTTTTGAGATGGGGCTCAACTCAAGGCTCTCACCAGACAACCACTCCGTGAGACCCTACACACGCATATTTCTTAGGGGCACCACCCTCTTTTATGGAGAAAGAAGGAAACCAAAACAAACCGCACACACACACACACACACACACACACACACACACTCACACCTTCCTTATGTGCTTCAACACAAAATGTCCTTCAACCATTCAACACACACTCCTTAAGCAATCCCTTTGAACGCTGCACAAACTCACATGCAAAGATTGACCTTCACCATATTAGTGCTCATATACTTCTAAGAAAAGCAATCACAAAACCTCAAAACTCAAAACACCACAATGCACACATACTTGACAACTCCTTTCCTTTCCCAAAAGAAGAGACTACTTACACACATAAGGCGGCATGCATAGAGAGCTCTTCTCCATCTATGCAGCCCCAAGACTTACTTACACACAACATAAGGAGAGAAGCCAAGCAAATAGACACCATGGTGCACAAAAAACTTTCTCAACAAACAAGCAACCCAATGAGCACAAAATATGAGAAGCTGCCAAGATAGGCTTACCAATTTTACATGCGTTTAGAGCAAAAGTGTGACGATGACACCCCAATTGCAACAATTTGTTGATCAAACCATGTGATAGATCATTGAACTTGATATCCCTGCTCTCATATAGAATCTACAATCCTTATTTAGGGATGAGTATGATAAGAGAAATGTTTGCAAGAGAATGGTAGCAATAGCATATTGATGCTCTCTCTATGGTGCCGCTTATGATAGCGAGCTTAGGAAATGGATAGGGAGACAAGAGGAGAGAGATATTTGGGCTTCCCTAACCTTAGAGGAGCTTATTTGCAGCAATGGAGTAGGTGTGTGTATTTTTGTGCTTGCCAAAGGGCCTTTTTATAGCTGTACAAGACCTTGGGTTAGGTTAAACTTGACTAGGGTAGGTAATTAACCATAGTTAGGTTCCCTTTTGACCATTCCTTCAATTATGCAAATAAAGGACTTATTTTTTCATTAAAAATAGCCTTTTAGGTCATGGAGGCTTCATAAGGGTTGATAATGTATGTGGGCCCCACGATGATGTCCCTCCAGTGGCTCCTGCAGAGTGTCCCCATCCTGTTTGTTGTGTCTCTGGAAGCATCTTGAGCCGACCCCTCCACATGCAAGTGGTTTTTAACTCCCCATTCGTATTTTAGAATTTTGGAGAAGTCAAGAAAAATTTTCACCTTTGTGGTTTACCAGGTTGTAACTTTGACCTGCAATAACAGTGTCCGCAGCACCTTGTTTCGAACACATATCCCCCGAAACCAGATGCATGGATAAACTTTCAAGCTAAGTAGTGATGCGGCTCAATAGGTCTTGATGCTGTTCTGATGCCTCTTGTTGTTGGGTTCTATGAGTGTCTATTGGATTCACTGGGGTTAGTTGTACTTGATGCATGGTTTTTAGGACCCCTTCTGAAGATGCAATAAAGGCACAGTCAGTGGTTGGGGAGATGAGGATACTCTAGTCCAAGGGATCTCGAAAGAGAAGAAAAATCTACTTCACAAGCACCAAAGAGTAAAAAGTGCCATGGACAGAAGATACATGGGAACGAGCTCTTATGCATGCCTACAACCTATATCTTACAGAATAGCCCATTCTAGGTGTGAATTTCTAGTGAAATTTACACGAGGATGTTCGTGTGGACTCACAGCAAAGCATACTCCGTTTTCACTTTTTTACCGACAGTAAATATTTTTTACCACAGTAAATATTTTTTACCTACAGTAAATATTTTTCACCTACATGGTAAATACAAATCACTTTTTACCTACAGTAACTTTTTTTACCCATGGTAAATATTTTTTACTGCACCATAAGTATTTGGTAGGTAACAGTTCACTATTACTAGAAGCAGTGATTGGGCATCAACAATGCAGTTACAGGAGGAGAAAAGGGGAAAATCTTATAATAAAGGTGAGTCAACAGGGATAAAGACTTTTGAGTTGAAAAGAGACATGCTGATTTTTTCAAAGAACACATGTCAAAAGAAGCCATGGTTGAGGATTTTTTGAGAATTTGATATTCAGGAGGACCCAGCAGGTCCCCCCCTGACATGTGCTCTTAAATGCTGGTCAAGGCCTTATCCCCATGTGTCACAATCAGAAAAATCAGCATTTACCCTCCCCTCTCACATCACTCTAGAGAATATCTTGATGGTGACATATCAGGTGACCTCAATCTGTTGACCACCCTAAGCAAAAAGTAACCCCAATCAGCGGATTTAAGCATGTTTATCCCTAATCCTAAACCCTCTCAGAAACCTATATAAGGAGGCCTTCTCTCACTCAAAACCAACACTTCACCCACTTCACCAAGCAATGAAGCTATGACGACATTGCTCACAACGAGGAGCTATGGATGGAGCTCTACTCTCTCTCCCTCTCTCTCTCTCCCTCTAGTATGCTACATTACTAGCCCTAAAACCTAAATAAGGAGTCTTCTCTCATGCTCCATGGCCACCATCCTCGCCATCATTCTCTAAGGTATTGATGTGTTGCTAGTAGGATCATACCTACTTGCTGGGTTGATTGTTTTTGACAAGGGATTATGCCATCCTTGGCTTGCTTCTCTATATCCTTGTTATGTATGATCAGATGCCGTTGTATTGTTAAGCTGATGTCTTGTGTATATATATTCTACATAAGGTCCCTAAGCTTCGTTTCTATGTGTTTTGCCATATGTTTTGATGCCATCATAATGCCAGAAGTCTCACTTGCCTATGTGCACTATGTGTGAGGTCCCTAAACCTCTTAATTTAGGGTGGTGCCCCTTTGTTTTGTTCTTTGCTTGTTTGCATGAGGCGTGGTTTGTGGAGTGTGCACGAGTACAGAGGCCACCCGATTGCACTTCTCTTTTTCCCGCCATCATTTTGGTGCCCCCACTGAGTAGGGCTACACAGACCTTCAGTCCACAAGCAATGAAGATGTGAAATCTACAACATGGACGAATGGCGTGAGGAGTTTGCAAATTGGAGAACAGAAGAGGAGGAGGCTTTAGAGGCCTTAAAAGCTTTCATCGAGGTCTTGTTACCAGGTTGCAGTGTCATTGAAATTCAAGAAGTAAGTTCTTCTACATGCTTTATTCGTGATCGTCGCCAACGAAGGAGAGTAAGAAGAAGAGCTTGATATACCTCTCCTCTCACCCTATCAGTGCTCCAGAAACCTCCAATGCACACGAGCTTGAAATATTCTACATCAACATACACGAAGGTACTATGACACACATTAAGGGAAGAGAAAGCATCACCAGACCTCTCTTTCCTGAGGAGCCGACTAAGAGGAGGAAGATCACCTCTACACCTAAGTGGCCCAAGGCCGCAGCGCGTGCTCAAGCGTAAGGTAACATTTGGCTTAATCTCATTAATAAGGGATTACATGACCACTACAAGCAAGAAAAAGGCTAATGAGCAACCAACTTCAACCTCCAACTTGCAACCATGACTCTCACCCCTAAATCCTCCTGAAGCAAAGAGGCGAAGGCTTGCCTACAAGATTGCCGCCCGTCTGCGAGTGCTCCCAGTGCACTTTGTGAATCCAGACACCACCAATCCCAAGCCAACCTCCTGTTCGCGTGAAGATCACTTTGGATATTGTCCAAAGTGCTTTGGAGACCGGGTGAAAAGCCTCTCTGCCCTACCTTTGCTGCTAATGTGCTGCACATTAATGGTGTCACTTTCATTCGTCATGCTGATTATGGTAATAGCATCCAATTGTTGCTTGCTAAAAGGCTCATCATTGTACAAAGTGTTGCCATCATGCCTTACGTCTTCACAGATGCATCAGGAAGAGTCGAAGTGATCCGAGGTGCTGACCTTCTGTGGCTGATCAGGCTCATTGGTCCCAAGGTGGTGCAACTAAGCTAGGCTCTTGTGTGTAAGTATAGATTCCAATAATGAGAATGATGATCCCCGCATGTTTCCTTTCCATTTTGTGCGTCATATCCGTGTGAATATTTGTATTGATAGAAAAATATTTTATCAGCAAAGAATAGCCCTGTTGTTTGGAGCCGAGAGACTTGGGGAAATCTTGCACTCTCCTCATCCTGTCATTCTACCCTTACTAAACTATTACCATTCCTTTGATGTGTCGATCTTCATCCTATTTTGAGCTAAGTTGTGCTAAAGCTCCAAATTGTAATTACCATACTCTATTTTAAAATAAATTGGAGCTGTTTGTGTAATTGTTTACTCTCTCACTTATGGCCTTCCCTAATTTTTATGGTAAGCCTGGGGAGGTTGCTCCAGACTTTTTGGATAATTTGGAAATGGCCTTTCTGGTATCGGATGACGAAGCTACTAATTTAAGGGCCTTTCCTTTGGTCTTGAGGGAAGGTGCAAAATTATGGTATCAAACTTTGGCACCTGAAGAAAGAAGAGACTGGGAGTCCTTAAAGATGGCCTTCATCGAAGAATTTCGCCGCCATGAGCCTCCAGAGGAGATATGGAGACAGCTCTTAGAGCTACGCCAAACATCACCCAATGACTATAGAAGCTATGAAGGAAAGTTTTCCAACCTGTGGGAGAAATGGTGTGCATCACTAGGTGAAGGAGAAAGGGCGCCAGAATGCCTAAAGAAGGAGTGTTTCTTGGCAGGGCTTTACCCCATCCTTCGAGAAAAGGTAAAAGGTAAATTCCCAGATACCTTTGATAAAGCTATGACTTATGCAAGGGAGAAGGATAGGAAGTTAAAATTCCAAGCTCAACTACAAGGGGGAATGGAGCCTCCACCGCTAGCTCAACCTACGACAAGGGTAGTAGCAGGGACAGGAGCAACAGACCAAGAGTCCTCTCAACAAGAATTACTTCAACAAATCACCAATCAACTAGAGAGCATGTCCATCAATCTGGTTCAAGGTGTAAGGGCTCCCCATCCAGGAAATGAACGAAATAGACAAGAAGGACAAAGGCAAGCACGTGAGTACATTTGCTACAACTGTGGAGAGGTAGGTCACGACATGTATTATTGCCCCCATCCACGACGCTATCAAGGAAATGGTAATCAAAGACGGCCTCCTCGCCAGCAAGTCACTCCTCCTCGAGCTAGGCCACTAAATGGACAAAATGCACACGTGGCTCCACCAATCCAAATATTGAGACCCCCTCCTCCACCACCACAAGCACCAGCAGAGATCCCTCCACTACCATCGGGAGGGGAGGACAGGGCTGTCTCTGTCATAAGTCTTGACAATGGTAAGGATAAAGGGAAAGAAAAAATGGAGGAAGCTGTTGCCATGCCAATAAAGAGAGTTAGGAGACAAAGAACTGATGAAATGGAAGCTTCAGAGCCGGATAAAGGGAATGAGGGTTCCTCCCAAGTGATAGGAGACAAGAAAAGGAAGAGTAGGTCAAGGAGGCACATAGGAGTAGAAGACTTTCCACTTGGGGTAGGATCCATACCTTACGACCTGGTAGCAGATGTGAGTAAGCAAGGACCAAAGATTTCATGGCAGCAACTCCTCCACCTTTCCCCAAAGATGCGTAGAACCTGGTCTAAGATGGTCAGCACCAGGAGGGCTAAGGCAAAGTCAGTTGGGTCTATTAGTGCAAGAGGCATGAAGGATATCGTGCCAGTCATTGATGCAGAGATTAAGAGTCATCGAGTCTCCAATGTGTACGTAGATGGTGGAGCCGAGATTTGTGTTATGACAGAGAAATTAATGCACAGGTTGGGTTTGGAAGTAAACGAGCAAACTTCCTTACAAGCTAAGATGGCAAATAATGTAAGGGTGGCTTGTGTGGGAAAGGTTAATGGAGTGAAGGTTTCAGCTTTTGGTGTGGCAATCTCAATTGATGCTTATGTGATCCCAACTAAGGGGGAGGGCTATCCGCTAATCCTTGGAAGACCTTGGCTTATGGCTATGAAAGCTAGGCAAGATTGGGAGACAGGTTCCCTTGAGTTGCGACCAAATCATAAGGTAGGTGGCAAGCAAAAAAAAATTGTGTACGACATGAAGCAGGGTAGACAACAAGACCTAGAGATGGAGACTTCTATGGATGAATGGAGCACAAGAAACTGCTCTTCATCTGAGGATGAGTCATCTGAGGAGGATGCTAGCTCTTTGGAAGTCACGGGTATAATACTGAGAAACCCAGAAGGAGAAGGTGGTCAAGACTCTCTAAACAAGGAAGAAGCCACATGCTTAGAGGAGATGCTAGCTAAGGACCTACTAGAAGAAGAGAGAGAACCCTATTTGCAGGTACTAAAGAAGCATGCTGGCCTCTTTATAACTGATTACGAGCACATTAAAGGAGTGACGGTAACCCAACACCATATCCAATTAAAGGAAGGTGTCAAACCAGTGGTGCAAAGGCTAAGGAGATTAGGGCTAGTGCAACAAGATGCACTCTTAAAAGAAGTAAAAAGATTACTCAAGGCAGGATTTATCTACCCAGTGGAAGATTCTGAGTGGGTGTCTCCGGTTGTGGTAGCACCAAAGAAAAATGGGAAGTGGAGGGTATGTGTGGATTACAAGCCTCTAAATGCATCCACAAAAAGGGACCATTTTCCTTTTCCTTTTCAAGATGAAATACTAAATGAAGTGGCTGGTCATGAAAGGTACACAGTGTGTGATGGGTACGCAGGCTACTTCCAAATCAGAATTGCAGATGAAGACCAAAGAAAGACTACCTTCATAACACCTTGGGGGTGTTTTGCTTATAGAGTTATGCCTTTTGGTTTAACTAATGCCCCAGCTACTTTCCAGAGGTTTATGAACTTGGTGTTTCAACCTTACTTTGGTAAGTCCATACGAGTCTTCATTGATGATTTTTGCATTTACAGCTCTAGGGAAGTACATCTGTCCAAGGTTGATGAAGGTTTCACCCGTCTGGCCCAATTGGGTGGGCAATTGAATAAAGACAAGTGTCACATAGGTGAGAGCAAGGTCACTCTACTAGACCATGTTGTGTCTCAAGATGGTATTGAGGCTGACCCTGAAAAGGTAAAGACATTGTTAGCTTTACCTACTCCTTCAAACGTGAAGCAACTAGTCTCCTTCATTCAAAAGGTTCGCTACATGGGATGATTCATACATCTCCTTTCTCAGGCAATCTATCCTTTGCAGCATCTCACTAAACACTCTACATTGACATGGAGTGAGGAGGGTGAAAGGTTCTTTCAAGAAGTTAAAACCATTTTGAGCTCATTGCCTGTCGTCCTACAACCCACATGGGGTGAATTATTCTATGTAAATCCTAGTGTAGGTCCAGAAGCTCTAGGAGCTGTCTTGATGCAAAAAGACCCAAAGACATCTCTCATGAGACCAGTCTACTTCTCTAGTATAGTGATGACAGCTGCTGAAAAGGGTTTTAGCGCAACTGAGCAATTGGTTCTAGCTCTTGGTGCTAGCTCTTAAGTTTGCAGTGGAGAAGTTTCGGGCTTACTTACTTCCGAGACAATTTGTGGTGATCACAACTGAGGAGGTTTTTCCATATGCCCTACAACACATGGAATTGTCTCAAAGAATAGCAAAGTGGGTGGTGCAGCTTCAAGAGTTTGACTACACACTACAAGTAGAGGATTCCACCCGTGCTTGTTTGGCAGATGTCCTCACACAAAGGTGTTATGAGAAGGCCAAGAAAGAGGCACCTAGTAAGGTACCGCCTATCCCGTAGCCTGAGTTCTACTGGGAGCACACAGTCTGTATTTTGATGGGGCTTACAAGAGGACCAAAGACAAGGCATCAACAGGCATAGTAATTTTAGGTCCAGAGAAGGAGAAGATCTTTGCAAAAGGGTTTCATCTAAAAGAGGTTCATTCTAACAATGAGGGAAAGTACCATGCCCTTGTTTTAGGGTTGCAATGTTGTCTTTCTCAGGGCATCACAAAGCTAAATGTTTTTGGTGACTCCATGTTGATTTTTAAGCAAATGGTTGGTGTATGGGCCTGTAAAAATGACAAATTGTCTGTTAAGATGAGGGAAGCAAAGGCCTTGTTGAAGGGTTTTAAAGAAGTTCGAGTGCACTTTGTACCTAGAGATCAAAATCGAGAAGCAGATGCCTTAGCAGGTGAAGAACTACAAACTCTCATAGTAGGTGCTATCCTTGTGAAAAGTCCTTTATACCAGGGAAAGGAGGAGCTGCATGATTTACTTTACTTTCTTGAGCATTGTGAAGCACCCTTTGGTATGAGTAAAAGTGAACGTAGGTGGTTGGCAAAAAAGGCTACCAGCTATAGCTTAGTGAATGAGGACTTGTATTGTAGAGGGAAAGATGTTGTCTTAAGGAGAGTTCGTGCATCCCAAGAGATAAAGGATATTTTGTTTAGTTGTCATGAAGGTGTGTGTGGTGGCCACTTTGCACAAGAGATTACTAGCAGAAAGATTTTACAAGCAAGGTTCACATGGCCAAGCCTCCATCGAGATGTACAACATTGGTGCCGCACATGTGAGGTTTGCCAAAAAGCTGGACCAAGGCGTCTTACCCATGAAAATCAGCATCCAATCAAAACCTATGGGCCATTTGAAAAATGGGGGATAGATGCAATAGGGCCACTACCTTGCACTCAATCAGGGAAGGAATACATCATTATGGGGGTGGAGTACATGACCAGATGGGCAGAAGCTCGTCCCACAAAGTGCATCACAGCCAAGGACGTGAGTGATTTCGTTTTTGAATGCCTTTGTTGCCGTTTTGGCACATCTTTGGAGATTCTCTCGGATAGGGGACCGGGATTTTGAGCTGATTTAGTCGGGCAATTGATGAGCAAGTTAAAAATCAAGCGCAGGCACTCTACACCATACTACCCTCAGTGCAATGGTCTTGTGGAAAAGGTAAATGGTCTTATATGTAAAATCATCACTAAGCAAGTGCATTTACATCCTAAGGCATGGGACAAACACCTAGATGCAGCACTTTGGGCCTACAAAACATCCTTTAGAACATCCTTGGGGTATACACCTTTTCACTTGGTTTACGGGCAAGAGGCACTATTGCCTATAGAAGTGGAGCTAGCGAGCCTCCGAGTCTTAAAAGCACATCAAGAGGATAGTCAAGAGAAGCAGGTGGAAGGAAGAATCATCGATTTGGACAGGTTAGGGCTAGATCGAGAGTCAGCAGTGAAGTACTATGCAACCCAGGCAGAGAAGAAACGAAAGAAGTTCAATCGCAACCTTGTCAAGAAAGGTATCAAGGAAGGTTCTTTAGTGCTCAGATACGACAATCGCTTTGATCGCAGGAAGGATGGTAAGTTCCTACTTAAGTGGGAAGGCCCTTTTGTAGTGATACAGAGGTTCTCAAATGGTAGTTACCAACTAGGTGACCTAGATGGTAAGGTACATCAAACCCCGGTAAATGGTTGGCGATTGAAGGCCTACCAATGTCGTCTTTCACAACCATATGCTGGTGAAATCAATGCTAAGGATGGTTCAGAGGAGAGCTCATCATATTCGAGCTCCAACTCAGGTAACAATCATGTCTTGTGTAAAAAAAAAGAAAAAAAAAGAGAAAAAAAAAGGAAAAAAAGAGAAGAAAAAAAGAAAAAAGAGAATGCTACCAGTGAAAGCGGATATTAACAATGGGTGGGGTATGACTTTCAAGGGTCTAGGAGACCAGTTGTTAGTCATGGATGGATACAATTATTCATCAGAAAGGACTAAACAGGGTGCATCAGCCAAGAAAGCAGTAACATGGCAAATTCAATTGGTACTAGGTGGGTAAGTATTCAAGAGAACCCTATTGTAGCACAACCTACAGTTAGAGGCATCAAATACCTCTAGCTTAAGGGGGAGGGCTATATGATGCATGGTTTTTAGGACCCCTTCTGAAGATGCAATAAAGGCACAGTCACTTGTTGGGAAGATGAGGATACTCTAGTCCAAGGGATCTCGAAAGAGAAGAAAAATCTACTTCACAAGCACCAAAGAGTAAAAAGTGTCATAGACAGAAGATACGTGGGAACGAACTCTTATGCATGCCTACAACCTATATCTTACAGAATAGCCCATTCTAGGTGTGAATTTCTAGTGAAATTTACACGAGGATGTTCGTGTGGACTCACAGCACAACATACTCCGTTTTCACTTTTTTACCGACAGTAAATATTTTTTACCACAGTAAATATTTTTCACCTACATGGTAAATACAAATCACTTTTTACCTACAGTAACTTTTTTTACCCATGGTAAATACTTTTTACTGCACCATAAGTATTTGGTAGGTAACAGTTCACTGTTACTAGAAGCAGTGATTGGGCATCAACAATGCAGTTACAGGAGGAGAAAAAGGGAAAATCTTATGGTAAAGGTGAGTCAACAGGGATAAAGACTTTTGAGTTGAAAAGAGACTGCTGATTTTTTCAAAGAACACATGTCAAAAGAGCCATGGTTGAGATTTTTTGAGAATTTGATATTTAGGAGGACCAGCAGGTCCCCCCCTGACATGTGCAGAACCTCCAGTTTCAACAGCCACCTTACCTGCTCTTAAATGCTGGTCAAGGCCTTATCCCCATGTGTCACAATCAGAAAAAATCAGCATTTACCCTCCCCTCTCACATCACTCTAGAGAATATCTTGATGGTGACATATCAGGTGACCTCAATCTGTTGACCACCCTAAGCAAAAATAACCCCAATCAGCGGATTTAAGCATGTTTATCCAATCCTAAACCCTCTCAGAAACCTATATAAGGAGGCCTTCTCTCACTCAAAACCAACACTCACCCACTTCACCAAGCAATGAAGCTATGACGACATTGCTCACAATGAGGAGCTATGGATGAGCTCTACTCTTTCTCCCTCTCTCTCTCTCCCCTAGTATGCTACATTACTAGCCCTAAACCTAAATAAGGAGATTCTTCTCTCATGCTCCATGCCACCATCCTCGCCATCATTCTCTAAGGTATTGATGTGTTGCTAGTAGGATCATACCTACTTGCTGGGTTGATTGTTTTTGACAAGGGATTATGCCATCCTTGGCTTGCTCTCTATATCCTCGTTATGTATGATCAGATGCCGTTGTATTTGTTAAGCTGATGTCTTGTGTATATATATGCTACATAAGGTCCCTAAGCTTCGTTTCTATGTGTTTTGCCATATGTTTTGATACCATCATAATGCCAGAAGTCTCACTTGCCTATGTGCACTATGTGTGAGGTCCCTAAACCTCTTAATTTAGGGTGGTGCCCCTTTGTTTTGTTCTTTTCTTGTTTGCATGAGGCGTGGTTTGTGGAGTGTGCACGAGTACAGAGGCCACCCGATTACACTGCTCTTTTTCCCGCCATCAGTAGTGAGCTCAATTCCTTTGACTTTTTGACTCTTGCTTGCATGTGCAGCTTCTTGTCTTTAAGGCAGGCTACTTCCACTGCCAACTCATACATTGCAGGGAACCTCCCCTTCACCTTCTCTTTAAGCGGCGACCACAGGCCAGCAATGAAACGGTGCTTCTTCAGGAAACTAAGCGATCCTTCAACTTCCTCTAGTGAGGCAACCCATCTCTCCCACAAATACACAAACTTGGATTTGTAAGTGGCATACTCTGGCAGACCTTCTTGCTTTAACTATGTCAGCAACTGCCATAACTTTCTGAGGTTGTGCCTCCACCAAACCTCTTTACAAAGGTAGCACGTAGTACATCCCATGCATTCTTGGTAGCGTGGGGCAAAACATTGTACCAAGACTTGGCCTCTATGTTCATCACTAAAGGAAACATTTGTAGCCGTGAGGCATCATCATCCTTATTGGAAACCACACAAGCGATGTCAAAGTCATTTAGAAAATCGGTGGTGATGTCTTCTCACTTTTTTCCACTAAATGTGGGAAAAGAGACACTTGCTATGGTAGTAACTCAATGAGTAGGAAATTACAAACTCTTTTTTATTTTGTATTTTTATCGCAAACGACTCAGCGGTGCATAGCAGATTTCTTATAGGGTTGGGTGGATGGATCTAAAACAAAATAAAAATGAAAACATTGAAAGAGTGGTGGTAATCCAACACAGGGCGAATAATAGGGTTTGGGGAGCTAAGGATTTCTCCTAGCACTGCAGCCCCAAATAGATACACAATCTTTTATCGATAGAAGATTTTTCTATCTACATAAATATTCACATGCATGTGTTGTAGAAAACGAAACGGGAAGGCGGTTGGTCCGTTATCCATGATGCACAGAGGGTAGAGCACTTACTTACACTCTTACCATGCCAGTGTTGACAAGACGGTACGTCCACAGGAGATCATCGCCCTTCATAGGCTCCACTTTTCCTTCGTCGTTGAGCACATATGGAGTGATGGCGATGCATTTGACTACTCCTAGCTTTTTAGCTAGCAGCACTTGCAAGTAATTACAGTAGTGGGCATGTGGCATGAACTCCACTCGATTGAGCTGTAACTCGTCTCCAGCCCACTAGGTCTCACCCGTGGTGGATAGTTTTTTTAGGATAAGTTGTACGGGGAGAGGAGAAGACCCTCTATCAGCCCTCCAAAGCAGCGAGGACAGTAGCCAAACCACTCCTCACTAGGGCATTGGAATCTTCTTACCACTTTTGCTTCAAGGTTGTTGAAATGGACTGGCAGAACTCACATGCACCGTGCGAACCGATAGGCAACCTTTCTCTGCTTTGTCTCGAATGATCTCCGTTTTGGCAAACTAGGCACGACTCTGCTTCCCAAACTTGAAGCACTCATGTGGCTAGGTGCTTTTTCCTTTGGAGTCATGTGTTTCACGACTGGCCTAGCCCTTTCTTTTCTTTGGCTCGAGCAGCCCCTTTTGGCCACTTAGGAGTAGAGGTTGTACCTTTACTTGCAGATTCCTTAGGAAAGAGAGGCCTTACCAATCTTTTCCTCCCTTGATATGGATGACCTCCTCACAGTGGACGTGGATGTAGATGATTTTTGCCTCTTTGTTAACTTTGTTGCCGGCATTCATTGGTCGTGTGCTTTCGTTGACAGCAGTGATGGCATTTCATAGCCCTCCCACTTGATGCTCTTAATTTGCGGTTAGCATGAGCAATACCAGACAGGGAGCTCCATTCTTGGATATTGACAATGCTGGAGAGGTGGAATGGGGGAACACGCCCAACACACAAATAAAGGCCTTCCTATAGTTCAGGGCACTCACAGAACCCCTATCCTCTCAAACACACCTTTGAAACACGCACGACATGCTAGCAGAGATCCACCTGCACATCACCTAATAACATCTACCCTTGACAGTACCACAATCAAACACACCCATGCCACAATGCTTAATCCTTGCCCTTCAGCACGTACAACACCTCTCTCTCTCTCTCTCTCTCTATATATATATATATATATATATATATATATATATGTGTGTGGTGGTGTGTGTGTGGTGTGTGTTGTGTGTGTGTGTGCGTGCAAATTCACACACCGATGGCTCGCGGCGCACACACACTTGTATGCGACACCATGAGCTGCACAAGAGCACAAGATGAGAGTAGGTGCGAAAGGGAAATCGACACCAAGAAATGGGAAATGTTTCTTCAATTTACTCTAGATGATCCAGTACAATCGGCTCCATCGGCACAACCTCGACGAGCACCCAATACCATACCTCGACGGCCTTCGTTTGCATCGTCCTGATGGTGGAGATTCTTCCTTGCCGCCACACACAGACGAGAGCTTCCTCTCCTTGAACTTTCTTCCCTCCTCGATGAGCCGAAAAACCCTTGATTCTTCTAAAAAGAAAACCCAAGTCTCTCCGTTTTTGGCCGACCCAAAGGGCAAAGGCTATACCGATGCCTTCTCTTTTGCTAACTAAAATAGAAAAAAAATGATTTTTATATTTAAGCATTTTTTGATAGGCCAAAATGCTGATTGGTTGAAATAAGATAATGGACACTCATTCAAATGAAGAGTGCGTAATCGTGGACACTCGTTCAAATGAAGAGTGTGTAACTCTAATGATGTATATATCTTGACTTTTGAAATATTGAGGATTTTGGACTGCCTCTAATGAAAAATAAGTGAGTTTAGTTTTGAGCTTTTTGGCAGGTGCGCTCATTTACCAAGGGGGCTACCTTTGAATTTGTAAGCATTAAATGTTCGAACTTCGAAGCTGAAAAAGGGCATATTATTTTAGACAAAAAAATAAAAAAATCCATTTGTGCTAGGTGGGTTAGAACGAGTATAATATCACGATGGGGTTATTTAAATGAGAGGGATCTATGCTGTTGAGGAGTGATGATATGATGGAAACTTTTGGTTTGGAGTTTAATAAAGCAAAACATATCTCTCAGATCTCTCTCTCTCTCTCTCTCTCTCTCTCTCTCTCTCTCTCTGTGCAATGTGCACTTGGGCATTCTCTCTCTCACTCTACACATTCTGAGATTCTCTGTCTTGATGTGGGAGCTGAACTGCAGCTTACTCGTCTCTGCCCTATTCAAGAGACATCTTTTTTTTATTTACTGGGGAGGGACAACCCGCAGCCGCCCATGGTACGCTCAAGGAGGGGGGCCAATGCAGAGAGGTTGGGATGGCCATTTCTGTACTACCACTGCATAGGGTCAAGATAGGCTTCTCTGAGTGAGGGGACCATGTGGATGTGTGTGTGTATGCTGCTGGTTGGAATTGCATGAAGTCTCTGACTTCTGGAGAATGAAATGAGCTTAACCTTCAGACTTAGTTCAGAGACATTTTCACCAATGAGGACGTTACTTTTGACAGATCTGGTGTAGAAGAACTCCACACAGATGCGCAGGGTTGATGCGTCCATACTAGGGAGGGGTATGCGCAAAAGCTTGCGAGAGGTGAAGAGCATGCTCTGTAGGGTTGGAGAGTGGGCGGCCACCAACAAACACGAAGCAGACATCTCTTCCTCTTTATTGAAAGGATGAAAAGTTGTTTCATTAAAGCTCTCTCTCTCTCTCTCTCTCTCTCTCTCTCTCTCTCTCTCTCTCTCTCCCTCTCAAAGTCCCCCAACAAGCACTCTCGCTCCTCTACCCACCGACCTATTCTAGCCTAACAAATAGCCCAAACATTCTCGAGTCATCCTTGGTAGGCTCTCGCATGCTAAAGCAATTGCGGCTTTTAAGGAGGGAGATCATGATCTACAAAGGGCTGAGTGTAGGGAAGGATCACAAAGTGTAGTTTGTCGTCGAAAATCTTCCTCTTGTATATGCTACATGAATTAGTTTAAAGAGTCGAAGCTTCCATTAATGGCACTTTGAAAATTGTGGTCTGATGTAGGCCACGATGAATACAGGTTGCTTTGCATAGATAAATACCTTTCTTAAATCATAGTCTTTAATTACACTCTGATGCAAAGATGTATATCCCACTATCCTACACTAGAATTATATTCCTGCTCATTAAATCCTCAATGCCCCTCAATTATGGTCCTCTCTCTGAAGCTGAGAGTAGTGCTTGTGGGCCACATTGTATTGAGGCGGTCCGGGGTGGGCAACAAGAAGAGTGGCGTCTAAACACCCTTCGAGGCTCCTATGCTACTCAATTGGGGCTGGGGCAAGCACAATCAGAGACAACAACAACCCACAGCCCGAAACCAAACAAGAAAAGGGGCACCACCTAGTTGTAGATGCGAACTAGGACGCACGTTGTCGTGCTGTGACAGGTACATAGTGGGAACGCATGCTACAAGATCTATCTTGTATTTTTTTAGATACATAATTATATTTCCTATATTATACATATGCATATTTAAGTATAATAATAAGCCTTCTATCTCATCCTATTATTTTTCTCAAGGGTAACCTATCCTTACTTTACCATCAGAAAATACTATGGGAAAAGCATCAATAGCTTCGCCTTTTTAACTTGGGGCAAAAAGCACTGATTCTTTATTTTTACTATTTCATTATCATCTCACACCCTAGCTAGATCCTATATTTAGGGTAAACTCCAATATATATATATATTCTATGTATTTTTTATACTTTTCTTATATTTCTTTTTAAATAGCTACAAGGAGAGAATCAAATCCTAGTGGGACACTAGGTGGCATGATTTCAAAGATACACTTATTTTAATGCATTATTGCAAGCATGATTACAAAACTTTTTCAAGGAGCAATGTCATGCTTTCATATGGCATGAGGTGTCCTTTGGAATTAAATGAAAGTCTAGGCTAAGGAGACCACATAAAGACTTTTGCTGCCATAAATGGACCCTATTTTGGTGAATTTTTTACACAAGGTTCCAATCCGAATTGGAAAACAATTTTAAAATGAAAATCGTAGCTACTGAGCTGAAGTTTTTACCCATATTTTTACTTTTTTATTTGGAGCCACGGTTGAGGAGTTATGATCAGAATACTGGACCCCAGTCTGCCCACATCATGCAGAGACAGCTCATTTCCAACTTTTCCAGTTTCTATTCACACTGGCTCCTCTCTTCTTGTGTAAACATTTGGGGGCTCCCTTCACCTATAAAAGGGGACCTCTTCTTCCTTGAAAAAAAAACTCAAGCATTCAAGCCATTGATGAGAGGAATTCTTGAGGGAGTGAGTAGTAATGCCTAATTGTACTTAGCCATTAACATAAGCCCAAGCCTACACTTTCTCCTAGAGAGAGACTAGCCATTCTTGAAACAAGCTAACCTTGGAAGATCAACTCTAATCAAAGAAGGTCTTGCACTTGGTGTATCAACCAAAGTGGAATTATCCACTCTTCTTCTCTCTCCCATCAATAATGGTGCCGAAGGGTTTCAAGTAAGATGTGTTCTACATTGATGTTTTCTTGATTTCTTGTTGTTTTCATTTTCATCTCTAATCCAACATATATATATATATATATATATATATATATATATATATATATATATATATATCTAATCTCATCTCCTTAACCAAACCTATCTCTCTCATTCTTAGTAATTCATCCTCTTTAGGTTCTCTTGCTACAGGTACATCTCTCCCCGCAGTATCCTTATTGCCTACGGGCAAGAATAGGGCTTGGGAGGGAAACTTCTCATCTCTTCACTTCTCTCATATCTACATTTCTCACATACTATCCTAGATGAATAACCCACATGATGATCATTTCTATCGCTTTCACTCTGTACGATCTATTAGAATTAACGTATGGATTAGCCGTAAAATACACTTTCAACAACGTATAGTGTTTCTCTTCGGCCCTGAAAGGCTCAATGAAATACTTCTATCACCGGATCCCATCATACTACCTCTCATAGACTATAATTTTTCTTTTGATGTAAGCGTAGTCATCTTGCTATGAACCAAGAGGATTTGTACACACAATTAATCCCAATCACTAGACAAAATATATATATTATGGTAAGCACAAAACTACAATTCCAAAGAACAATTCGTAGCCTATTTGGTCAGCCAAGATTGAATGACATTAACTCATCCATTAACCCTTTCATATTACCCATGATACGATATGACCATAGCCTTGATGTTTTCATCTTCGTATTGTTTTGACATTCTCTTTTGCGTTCTTCCTTTGTGTGTGTGAATGCAAGAGAGAAAGAGTGAGTCTTCTTTGATTGCACTTCTTTCCAAACCCTAGTCTTCATGGCATCTATGGTTTAACTCCTTCATATAGTTTTTGTTGAGTTCTCTTACAAACTCTCACAGCCATAAGCCCGGTGCTTTCCTGGCAAGACCGCAAATTTCTCAACAACGTGAAATCTCCTTGTACTCAAACTCACAAAGAGAGGGGAATGCAAGATAGCCACACACACCAAACACAAACATTCACCACGCCAAAGAGAGGTAAAGCGCACAAATCAACTTGAGCAACTCAGTCTTAGGTTTAAAGACTAGATGCACACAAAGCTTGATGAGAAATAGAGAGACAACACAAAACTTGACCTTGTTGCCAATACACAAATTGTCTTAGGGTCACGGGAGCCCTCTCACCGAGCACCCTCTTACAATTGAAAGTTTTGGCAAACAATTCAACAAGCCCTCAAACCACCAAGCATGAAATGGAACAACAAACTTCAAGGACAATATACCTTCAACCACCTGATGAGCCAACTTATCAAGTCAATTTGGAGAGAAGAGTCGTAGTTGCAGCATACAATTGCACCCAAAACTATAAATCTTATTTATGCACAAGAGTAGGCTACAAGTGTGGTGAAGAGTATGGCATACACTCCACTCCTCTAGATGCCATAACTAACTTCAAGCTTCTCCATGCACCTATGTGTAATGATGGAATTGAGCACTCACGATGCACACACTCTACACAACTAGGCTTGAAGAGTGGTGTGTTATGTGTTGAGAATGGTGTGGTGTAGTGTGATCATGTGATGATTTACAAGGGAGAGAAGGGCTCTATTTATAGGTTTTAGAAGCCCCGATTTGGATTAGGCTTAATCAAGTTTATTTGAAGGAATAAAAGATTATGCATATTTTATTTTTTATTTTAATGAGGATGGGTCTCTCTTGTCCTTTGAGTCACATGGATGTGGGCTCAAGGGAAGAGAATTTTTGAGGATGAAAGGAGAGAGGACTGAGTGAATAATTTGGGAGTGCCTACTCTAGTAGAGGGTGCATTTTACAATAAGGTTAGTGGTTAGTAGTTAGTAATTATCACTAAAAGATATTTACAAAATCATTCACCAAATGGTGAGATATATGATGAGAAAAGTTAGAGAAGGGATAAGCTTGTAAAGCAAGGTTGAAGCTTGGAGAAGTTGACATTCACCTCTTTACAACACCGGTAGAAGAAGCAGTCAGCATGGCGAAGTAGCGCGTGTCGATGAAGCTATGTTATCTTCAAACCTTGGAAAATTCATGATAAAATTCTTCATTTGCAGAGGTTATCCTTGGATTTTTGCTGATTTTTTGAAGTTCTTTACAAAGCTGAAGAGAGTATGGTAATATGGACATATATGTAGAGAGAAAGGGGGACACATAGGGTGTAGAAATGGAGGATGAAGGCTATGGAGGTGTGAGAGAAGTGGTAATGGTGAAGAGGGTGAATTAGGACATGGGAGTTGCAAGTTTGGGAGTGGGAAGGAGAGGGAGGAGTGTGTGTGAAAGAGGAAAATGATAAAGTGGAAGAGGGAGTGTGGCTGCATAGCATGGGCAAACTGGGGTCCACCAATAAAACCCTAGCTCACAGCATGTAGCTCAAAAAAATATGAAACAATTTGAGGTGAAATTTCAGCTCACGAGCTACAACTTTTGTTTGTATCACCTTTTCAAATTCGGGGAGCATGTGATCTTTAAAAATTGAGCAAAACCGACTGTTTTTTCCACTACACAAAGTCCTTGTGAGGTCCTTCTTTGGATGATTCTTTTGAATACCTCCAAGAGTGAGCTCCCAATGGTGCATGCATGCATGCCACATACCCTTGACCTTATTTGGTAGGTCTATATTTGAAGATATTATTGAGATCATGATATACGTGAATAGTACAACTAAGAAAATAAAATATTGAGGGGTCTAAAAAAATATGTACATGTCAAATATAAATAATATAGGTGGAAAAAATATAAAGGGGTCAAAATAAATCTCTCTCATTATAAGTATACCATAAAAAGATAAATATTTTGGTGTTCTAATTTATGAGAGTAATAGAGAATAGATGTAGGGAGGAAAAAAATGACAATAGTGAAAAAATATACACATAAATAAAACTATTTTTTATGGATTTTTATTGGGATGGAGTTACACAAAAAATAAGAGAAGCTTGCATGAAATTATTTTTATATGGAATAAAGAGTATGCAAAATGGTAAGAAAAAATATGGTAATGGTGAATCAATGTACATAGCATAAATAACACACACCTAAGTATAAATATTTAAATAAATACCAAAATAATTATGAAAAATCATTTTATTTGGGCCCTATATACAATAAAATATTTACACACAAATGGGCCATAATATACTTATATTTCTTTATTTTTATTTTTTTTTGGCTCAACTAGCCCAGTGACTAGCTATTTGAGGGTTTTTTAAGAAGATATGAGAAAAGTCCCCTAACTCACACACGTCTATGTACAGTGAAATGGTAGGGATAACCAAAATGTTTGAGTGATTTGATAGGGTAAGGTAGCTTACTATAGCAATTATGGAAAGCCGAAAAACGGCTATCAGTATGTAGTACTCCTACTCGATGCGTGTTTGTGAATTATTGTTTCATGTTTTTTGTGTACACAGTGTATGTTTTTGTGTTGTCTAGGGTGTGTTGTCTTTGTATTCCATGATTTGATCAATTAGCTCCAAATCTTGCATACCCTTCCGTATTGAGCAGATGAGTTGAGTGCTGGTTAGAGTATCTCACAAGTATTCGAAATGCTCCTAGATTATACCATTGTAATCTTCAGCTTCTCTTTACTTTTAATCTCCATATGGCCTATGGTTGGTACCTTCTTCTTTCTGCAAAGCAACTAAAGCAGTTAGTCTAACCATACTTGTTCCAGCATGTGAAACCATCTATTTTAGGTCACTGTGATTGAGTGAGGAAATCATAATTTTGCCTGCAGGGTTATAGGCTTGAGCTTGTCATGGTTGTGGCTCGTCATCTTCATTTTCTCCATTGACTCAACAATTCTAAATAGCACTACATGCTACCCAATGCATGTGGAGTTATTTGTTGGCCCCCCCACAGGCAATTTGTGATGAAAGCTTTGACTGGTGTTTTTATACACCACCTTGATTTGTGGTTCCTTCAATTAGGAATATCCAGATGTTCGTTTTCTAAACAAACCCTGCCACCGTAGGTGGGGAGTAATTCTCTTTTGTGCTTCATTGAGGTCTTCTAAGAGAGAGAGAGAAGCTTTGTCTGAGATCGAGGCCCTCGGTGGGCACGTGGGCTCACCATATGTCCAACTTTATATGGCCAGCCACAATATCATGATCCTACTGTTTCTGAAGCTGAAGTTCTTCAATGCGATAGTGGATAGGGTCAATATTGACAAAGTGATGGTGACACTTTGCTTGGACAGTAGCCTGCAAAAGCGCATCAATATGGGGTTGATGTGGCATTGATGTGGCCCTGTGCGATGATGACACCTTTCTTGGCCAACATCCTACAAAAGCGCATCAATATGGGGTTGATGTGGACGGGATGTGGCCCTATGCTGGCAATGGCACCACCAACACATGATGCTTCCTTTTTTATTTTATGTTCTTTAATTATCTCACTCAAGAAGGAGAGCTACAACTAATTTTGCTTCTGGGAGTAAGCTATTGAGTCTGTCATGTGGAAGCATTATATATTATACAATAGGTATCAAATGTTTGTTGGCTTGTATATAATGCAATTAGTTTTTTCTAGGTTGAGTAAGAATGCTGCCCTTGTTTGGTGTTTCTTGTTTAGAACAAGATTTCCACCTGCGAATTTTAGCCACAAACGTTTCCATAAGCCTAATGTTGTCGCCTGCCTCACTTAGCATCCACCAGCAAGATCTTTCTAGAGATAGCATGTTTTATGGTCTCATCCAGGAGAATAATTTTCTCAAAAACACCTATAACATTCAGCAGCTTAATCAACCTGTATCAACTACTTAGTTAACTTGTATCCCAAGTGTGGTGCCCTCACTAAATCAAAAGAAGTCTTCGATGAGCTTTCACCTCTGGATGTTGTCATCTTGAATGCGCTCAACATAGGACATGCCTGTCATGGCGAGTAAGCGCTCAAAACTTTTCAAATCCGTGCATCATAATGGCCCTTCTCCCTCCCAATGTAGCCACCTATGCATACATTCTCAAAGCCTTCGGCAACATGCAAGTCATTGAAAAGGGCCATGAAATAGATGGTTGCTAGAAAACAATGAAATGCTTTCCACAGCAGTGGTGGATATGTATGCTAAATGTGGTGCCGTTGCAAGTGATCAACTCTTGCTTGATGAGGTTTATTGTCAAGATCTTGTGTTGTGGACTACAGTTAACACGAGATATACTCAGCATGGCTATTGTGAGATATCATTTGAATACTCCAAGCAGGTACAAGTTGAGGGATCTTCCCCCATTGTTATTTCCTTTGCTTATATGTTGCAAACCTATGGTGCTCTACATCTTGCGTTGTGGATTGCATTTATCGCCAGATATTCTTAGCATGACCATTGTGAGGAATTGATTGACTGTTCTAAGCAGATGTAGATTGAGGGATCTTTCCCTAGTGTTGTTACCTTTGCTTGCTTGTATGTTGCAAGCCTATGGTGCTCTACGAGTAAGAAAAGAGGGAATGAAAATACATTATGTGGCTTTGAAAGAAGGATTTCTGAAAAGGGATGTTGTGCTTGACCCACAATTGCTTTGAATCTAGCATCATATTGACGTTACTACCAAAGCAGACAATAAGTCTACAAGAAAGTTTTACACTATCTATTTGCCTTACTGTGAACATCAAAATGGACCTTTTGTGTCTATCTTGTCAATTATTCAAATTATAGCTAGCAAAATTGATGTTATCACTTAAAATTGCTTTCTAAATTTTGTGCTTTCAGTGTTGTGGCATCTTGAGAACTTTTGCCTAGCAAAGCTATGCTAGGCTCGGTGGAGATTGCCTCACCAACACGCGAACACATCCGTTGACATTAATGGGGACTACTCATGCTGTCAAGTCCTACCCTCTTGCAAAACGTACATATACTACTAAGTCGAACAATCGTAATCACTCACTAGTTTCTCATCCTCTCCATAAATATCTCACCCCTCACATCATCAAATTCCTTACGACTTCCCCCTAAACCATCTGATCTTTATCCTCATCTCCTATGCTTGCAAAAGCTGCAATTAATTTGTTACTATGTTATTCAATCTCGGGATACCTTCTTCAAGGTTGCAAATTCAACTTCTCAATGCCTTACTTGGACTTGTGTCAAACTTCCAATCCAGAAATAAGTGTAGGTTCTAGCCATTGGGCCTCCATCATGGTCACTTGTAGATGTGCTTGCTCCTTTTAGTTGCAGCTTTGTCAAGCATCAACCTTCTTATCAACTACCTAATCGTATAATGAGATAGTGTCAATATAGTTGGTTTGAAATTCTAGGTGAATCTTTTGTTTTGCAAGTTGCAAATGATGTTTTGCAAAACTCCACTATCTATGCGCACAGCTTTATTTTGATTCCTATTGTAAAGAAGCAGAAACCCTCATTAAGAGATATGATAAAATGTAGCTTTGATTCTTGAGAACATGAACTTAAGTTGGCAGGCCTTGTGATTTTATCACTTGTTTTTCCCCTCTTCATCCCTTTTTTTTTTTGGCAAGGGGCAACGACGGCACCGTCGTTGCTCCCTTCTCTCTTTGGCTAAAAAATTTACTCTCTTTTTTGTTTTAAACTTGAGTCAAACCCTTCAACTTTCTTTTTCCCCAAAAGGGTTTCACCGCCAGCGACAGCTGGGTTGGGTTAGATATCTTTGTGAACTCATTTAAGCGTCTTTTATTTCCCTTCACATTTTAACTTTGAAGCTCCACCCCCTTATTTTTAGCCTTTACAATTAATAACCAAGGCGTTTTTTTAAACCTTCGTTCCCCACATTGCCGGTGCCTTGTGCACTGATTCTCGAGTTACAAAAAGATACTGAAGATCGTTGACCCGAAGTCGAAACTTGCCATCCTACGCCACACTTGAACTTACTGAGGTCGCAAACAGGGGCTACAAAAACTAAGAAAATCACTTGGTGTTGTCTTCTCGGCAATTATCGTCAAATTCTCACCTAGCGAAACTCGATCATACCAACTCCGATTGTCGAGCCATTAATTGCTGTGATGTTCACGTAACATGATCCACCCTCTAGAACCTGGTCAAAGCTTAAAACCCTTCAAATCACATGTCTTTTGATGCTTCCAAGTGGGCACACATTGGACCCCCTTCTAATTCTCAACTAGCTATAACTTTTCCATTCGAACTTTGATCGGCAAAAAAAAAATGATCGGAATGCTCCACAACTTGAACGTTACACACCCACTTGTGCATTCTAGTTTGGGCTACCTGTCGTGCCCGTTAGTGATCTGCAAGATCCTCCAGTTTTAAACTAGAACATCTTTCACATCCAAGCTCCGTTTGACGAGTCATCTGGACGGGCTTCTAGAGCCTCTTGAACACTACATTTCAGGGCACTTTCCCAGTACTTTGGACACTTTGACCTTTCATTCCAATTGGCTCTCTCTGGAGCCCCCTTGGCCAAAAAAACCACATTTTCCTCCATGGCCTGCTTGCCTAGGGTCTTTATACCTGCCTTAGCCCTTCATCGTGCACCTGTCTGCAGCCTTTACCTGGCATAGGTCACTTTCCAGCTCGTACCAACTTTGGTTGCACCATGATTTCCCACCCCCTCATTGAAAATTTATGTTGAACCACACATATACTTACTGCACTTAAAAAACTCCACACTAAACACTCTCTGTACACCACAAAGCACCTAACATATGTACAAGAACTGGCATTTGTCACCCATCACTTTGGTTCAACGGATTGCCCAACCCCTTGCTTTACTTGTCATCAACCACCTGGGTCAAACACCTTGCGTTGATCTCTTCCACCCACTTGTAACACCCTTGCAAAGTGCCACACCAAGACACATAGCCAACTGCATACGCAAACCGCCAGCAACATACTTCTACTATTCCATGCACCCATCGACAAACTGCCTGCTCGCAACAAAGCACCTCCAAGAACAACAAATAGAGCACCATTGTGCTCACCATCCTATTCAACCAACACTTCTGACATACTTGAGCTATCCTCCCATCCATGTAAAGCTAAATCCTCATCTAGAAGATCTTGTACCTGCTCAACAGCCCAATGCACAGCCGCTTTTATCAACATCCCTTTCAACCACCATGCACAAATCCCCTTGGAAAGCTTGGACACCACCTTGGAATCCGCATCACCTGTCATAGAGTGCATTGATTGCTTAGGAAACACGTCTATCTTTGACTCCACATTGCCCTTCTCACCTACCATGCACTCAATTTTAGCATCATCGAGCTCCTCCTCGTCATCCAACCCTTCAAGGTCGATAAGCACCACTTGCTTGTCGGCTTCAACCACCTGCTCTTCTGCCATCACTAGTAACACTTACTCTTCAAAGACTGCACCTTTGGCATCACCAAAATTATCACTTCGACTTCAACTAGGAGCATCAGACCGCTCCTCCGTGGGGACACTAGACGATGGAGAGGGGGAATGAGAAACACACTTAGCACAAAAATTAAGGCCTCCCTATAGCTCAAGGCACTCACAGCACCCCTATTCTCTCAAACACACCTTTGAAACACACACGGCTTGCTAGTAGAGCTCCACCTGCACATCACCTAATAACATCCACTTGGCAGTACAAGAATCGAACACGACCAAGCCACAATTCTCAATCCTTTCCCGTCAACATGTACAACAGTCCCCCACCCCCCCCCCTCCCCCCCCTCTCTCTCTCTCTCTCTCTCTCTCTCTCTCTCTGTGCAAATTCACACACCGGTGACTCGAGGCGCACACACACTCGTACGTGTCACCACAAATTGCACAAGAGCACAAGACGAGAGCAAGGGGGAAGGGGGAATCGACACCAAGAAGCGGGAAATGTTCTTCCACTTTACTCAAGATGATCGAATACAACCGACTCCATCTCTGCACAACCTCGACGAGCACCCAATACCAGACCTTGACGACATTCATTGGCGTTGTCCTGATGGTGGAGATTCTTTCTCTACTTCCTTGCTGCCAGCCACATACGCAAGAGCTTCCTCTTCTTGAACTTTGTTCCCTCCTTGATGAGCCAAAAAACCCGTGAGCCTTTTGAAAAAAACCGCAAGTCTCTCCTTTTTTTTTCCCCTCTTGATCCTTTTTTTTTCCCCCAAGGGGCAACGACAGCACCCTCGTTGCTCCCTTCTCTCTTTGGCTAAAAAATTTTCTCTCTCTTTTTTTTAAACTTGAGCCAAACCCTTCAACTTTCTTTTCCCCAAAAGGGTTTAAGAGCGGCACCTTGGCTGGGCTGGGCTACATATCTTCATGAACTCACTTAAGCTTCTTTTATTTCCCTTCACTTTTTAACTTTGGAGCTCCACCCCCTTATTTTTAGCCTTTACAAATAATAACAAAGGGCTTTTTTTAAACCCTCGTTCCCCACATTGCCAGTGCCTTATGCACTGATTTTTGAGTTGCAAAAAGATGTTGAAGGTCATTGACCTAGAGTCCGAACTTGCCATCTTACGCCATACTTGGACCCTGTCGAGGCCCCAAACCGAGGCTGCAAAAATCGAGAAAATCACTTGGTGCTGCCTTGCTGACAATTATCGTCAAATTCCCACGTAGCAAAACTCGAGCACCACAACTCCGATTGTCAAGCTGTTAAATCTTCTGAAGTTCACGTAACATGATCCACCCTCTAGAACATGGTTGAATCTCAAAACCCTTCACATGGTGTGTCTTTTGATGCTTCCAAGTGGGCACACACTCGACCCCCTTCTAATTTTCAACTATCTATAATCTTCCCATTCGAACTTTGATCGGCAATAAAAAATGATCGGCATGCTCCACAACTTCAACTTTACACACCCGCTTGTACATTCTTGTTTGGGCTACCTGTCGCCATCTACCGTGCCCGTCGAGGATCTGCAAGATCCTCCAATTTTAAACTAAAACATCTTTCACACCAAAGATCTACTTGATGGGTAGTCTGGATGGGCTTCTAGAGCCTCTCGAACACTACATTTCAGGGCACTTTTCTAGCACTTCAGACACTTTGAGCCTCCATTACAATTGGCTCTCTGTGGAGCCCCTTTGGCCTAAAAAACCACATTAAGCATACATTTTCCACCATGACCTGCTTGCCTAGGGACTTTATACCTGCCTTATCTCTTCATCGTGCATATGTCTATAGCCTTTAGTGGCATAGATCACTTTCCAGCTCGGGCCAGCTTTGGCTGCACCAACGCTACAACTTGGTAGTAGCACTTCAATGAGGGCGGTCAGTGTTTCTTCAATCTCTTTCTCCTCCGTTCTCCAGTTGGACAATTATTGAAGCCATTCGTCCATGGTTGACGATGTGTGTTATTTCAACAACATAAACTGAAGGTTTGGAGTTCGATCCTCCGTAGGGGCACCAAATGACGAGCGCAAAGCACAACCCTGTCGGCCTCAAATACTAGGGCTTGATGCACGCCGAACTAGCCACAGTGAAATGAACAGGGGGCACCACCTAGCTTTGAGCGGCTAGAACGCGGAGAACATTGATTTGAAATAGCACAAACACTACACACACACACACACACACACACACACACACACACACACACACACACACACACATATATATATATATATATATATATATATATATATATATATATATATATATAGAGAGAGAGAGAGAGAGAGAGAGTGATTTATTTCTATGCTGGTTCGGGATGCGTGGTGCGATAGGAAACGAGGAGGGGGGGGGAGAGAGAGTCAACAAGGTGGGGAGATGGTGAGGGAGTAGCGGGCCTGGGGGGGGGATGAGGGTGAGGTGGAGGGTGAAGGGGTGTGTGTGTGTGTGGGCCGTGTGTAGGTGAGAGAGAGAGAGAGAGAGAGAGAGAGAGAGAGAGAGAATTGGCTGCGCTCGCATGGGCTGCTTGGGTCGACACCGAGAGCGAGGGAGAGAGTGTGAGAGAGTGAGCGAGGGGTGAAGTGAGGGGGGGGGATGTGGAGCTGGGGGTCCGAACAAGGGACACACACACACGCACACACACACACACACATAGATAGAGAGAGAGAGAGAGAGAGAGAGAGAGAGAGAGAGAGTCACGGGCTGCCAGGGATTGACAAACAAGAGGGGAAGAGAGGGGATTGGTGAGGAAGAGAGAGTGTGGATGAGAGGGGAGAGGGGGAGGGTGGTATGGCGGCCCGTCAAAGGGAGAAAGTGGGAGTACGGATGAGAGGGGTATGGACGAGAGTAGAGAGAGAGAGAGAGAGAGAGAGAGAGAGAGAGAGAGAGAGAGAGAGAGAGAGAATAATGAGAAAGAGGGGAGAGACGTCTTGTTCCAAGCATGGCGACCCTTGAGAGAAGGTTGTTTTTATGCCTATGTGACACAGGAGCAAGATAAAAGAGAGAGAGAGAGAGATAGTGGGTTGGCGGAGCCAAGCAAGAGAAAGAGGACCCATCCTCTGGTGATAATGGAGGGGTGTGGCGAGACTGAGGGGCGTCCCACTGCATGCAAGCATGGAAGGGGTGGTGGTGAATGTCAAAAACACGTTTGTTTTAATTGTTTTCTTGATATTATGCTCTTTCCTTATTAGGGCTTATTCTTGCGACCGCGGTTTTGAAAATCGGCCGTCAACAAGAAATCAATAAGTTGCTGGAGGCAGATATTATCTATCCCATGAAAGAAGCTAAGTGGGTTTCCCATGCTGCATGATAGTGGGAACTATTGCTATTGGTGTTGTGTTGATGCAAAAAGTGGGTAAGTGCTACAGGCTGATTTATTTTGATAGAAGGGTGATTAGCAAGGGGAGGGGGGGGAGGGGGGGGGGGGGGGGGGGGGGGGGGGGGGGGGGGGGGGGGGGGGAAGATCATATATGGAGGTGGAGCAATGGGTGATGACCTTGTTATTTGCCTATTTCAATTTTAAAGGGCATTCGATTGTTCAAAATTTTTATGTGCTCACCTCTTATAATTTGTTGACTGAAGTGGTGCTTCATCTCCAACCAGGGATAAGGAAAACAAAATGGGTACTTGAGTTGCAGGATCTTGAGTTCGAACTCAAAACTTATCACATGAGTAGGTCTCATTTGGTGGATATTCTGGTCAACAAGGAAGCTTTTGACCTACTAATCTATCCAAGGGTGGTGAAAGAGGATGCTTTAGAGGAACCGGACTTGAAGTAAGCTTTTATCATGTGGTTTGATGATGCTTATCAAAGGATTGTGTAGAAATCAAGAGGAGAAGTGATCATTCAGGATCCCCAAGGTATGGTAATTTTCCCAAGAGACTAGGAGTTGGAATGTGTTCACATGAACAATGAAGCAGAGTACTTGACATTTTAATTGAGGCTCAAGCAGTGTGTGGAATTTGGCACCTCCAGATTGGTAGTTAAGGGTGATGCTCTCATAGTTATAAAGAAACTTTTGGCACAATGACAGGTAAGAAGGGATTCCCTCAAGAATTGATTTTTTTCCCTAAATAAGCTGTTAAAGTTCTTTGAGAAATTACAATTTAAATATTTTAGAAGAGAGCAGAATCAAGAAGCGAATCGATTCGCTAGCAGTCATGTGCACACTCATGTTGAGTTTGTATGTGGCACCAGCTACGTATGCATTTAGGGAAAATTTGAAGGAAATTTATGATTTATTGAGTCAAAACCAATGTATAGAGGGTCTGTCAAAGCTACAAAAGAGACAGATTGTACAAGATGTGCACTACTAGTGAAAGAGATGCCATCAGGGCCAAACAATAGGTGAAAGAAGATTGGTAACAAAACCACAAGGGGCTATCATAGCTCATGATGAATTTTCAAAGTGGGGATTAGATGCTAGTTGTCCATTGCCCAAGTTTTCAAGCAATAATAAGTACATTGTGGTGGCCATTGATTATCTTACAAGGTGAGTTGAAGCAAAAACGGTGAAGGAGATGAGTGCTCATATAGTTACCTAGTTCAATTTTTATTGCATATGCTACCGTTTTGGGGTGCCTTGGGCTTTTTTATTAAGGTCAAGGATTTGTGCACTAGTGGAAAAGTTGGGTATTCAACACAGGGTTTCATCTCCATAGCATCCACAGTGCAACGGTCTTGTTGAGAGAGCAAATGGACATTTAGTCAGTATTCTCACAAAGTATAAATACAAAAAAATTGAGGAGTGAGAAGCTATCTTGATAAATGTTTGTGGGCATACAAGACCTTTTACAAAGTGGCTACCAACTTTACTCCTTATGAGCTGGTTTATCGCAAGGATGAAGTGCTACCTATGCATGTGCAGCAAGGTGCACTAAAAGGTACGTGGCTGATTGACAAGTCTCATCAAGATGTTTTTCAAGAAAAAATCACAAGTCTTGAATCTCTAAAGATGGATTGGGAAGTAGCAATGGATTTTTATGTAAAGTAGCAGAAGAAAAGAGTGGCTAAATTCAACCAACCTTTATCACAGAAGTAGATAGAGAAGGGTGATTTGTTGATGAAGTACAAAATCTATTTGGATTTCACCTTTCAAAAAAAGTTTAAGAAGAAGTGCAGAGGTCCTTACAAGGTACATCAGATTTTTCCCAATGGTACTAACTTGTTGATGCGGGTGAATGGTTGAGTTCTCAAGAATTGAATAAATAGTGTGTGTCTCATGCTTTATTTTGAAAGGAAGCTGGTGCTAGCAATGCATCAAGTTTTGGTAGGAGGGGTTGGGAAGCCAGCCTAAACAAGATTTACATTTTCCAAAAATAAGACCTTGTCTATACAATAGGATTTTTTGTTTGCTCACGGTGTTTATCAATTTTGCAAATTTTGAGTTTCTTTAGTAATCTTTTTGGTTGAGCATTGAATGCACAACAAGGGGGTCAGGCAATGATGGTGCAACCAAAGTGTGTCAATCCTAGCAGAGGACACATGCAGTGATGTGTATGCTTTCAAATGCATGGCAGAGTGCTAGAGCATATGGGAAGAGCCGGGGCAGGCAAGTGCCAACGGAGATGTATACATAATGTGGTATTTTAGACCAAAAGGGTTCCAGACTCGTCCTAACATGGTGACAGGTAAAGCCCGATCAAATGGTTGGTTTTTGACTTGGATATGTAGAGATTGAGATGTTGGAGGAGTAGGTCCAAATGACTTAACAAATGGAGCTACAAAGTGCAAGATTTTTGGGTTTAATCCAGGAGTGTTTGTAGATCTGTACCGGATTGGGAAGTTGTAGACAGAGCATGAGAGGTGAATTAAATGCATGGCCCTAAAGAGATCAAATTATGAGTTTTCAAATCGTCATTTGGAGTTTTGGATGCCAAGATATGGTCAGTCATTTGGAGTTTTGGAGGCCAAGATATGGCTAGTCAAAATTTCATCAGGGGCCCGTTCCGTGCCGGATTGGTCGCCCCATTTGATGTGCCATTTGGGTTTTTTGGAGGTTCATGAGGGTTCGGATGAATTCTATGTGGTGTATGAAGCTAACAAGAAGAAACTACACAATGATCGGAATTTGAAGCACAAAGCTATTGCAAATGGAAGTTGGTACCGATTAAAGGCAGAGTGGTAGCAAATGGATTTTATCCATTTTGGATGCCTTGGTTGATGTGCCTGAGAAATTTTGAAGGAAAAATGGTTTTGAAGAATTGAAGGTGGGAGGATGGACTTCCCGTAGCACTTTACACTCTCACCATCGGGTTATAGACTAAAGAGTTCCAGATGATTGAAGCGTGACAAAAAAAAAAGATTTCTATTAAGTTCTTGGGAAGAATTTTTAGGCCTTGGGAGGTCCATGCGAGCTGAAGGTGCCACATGGCATTCTAATAAATCCACATGGGTACCAAGTGGTGCTAACGTAGGTTATATATTGTGGATCGTGATCATTGTGTAGTGAACTCAAGGGAGAGATCCAAGAGTGGTGAGCTATGGCCGGTTGCTAGCAGGTGCTACTTCGATGACGACCCCGTTGGTTTTTGCGCCTGCTACTGCTGGCAAAGGTGGGTGGTGCGCAATGAAGCTGGCCATTGGTGATGTTTGGGACGATGATGATGTGGCATGCTTATGTGATAGCCACCTGAGGGGTGTGTTCATGCACTCGCAAGGAGCCCTCCTTTTTTGAGAGCAAAAGTGGAGAGCCTTGACAACACCGTCGGTGCCCCTCCTAAGGGGTGGTCGTGTGGCTTGGGACTCAATAAAGTTGTGCCAAGAATAGGAGTTTAGGCATGCTTCACATGCAAGATGTGCCAAAAATAGCAAAGAGAGCCAAAAATCAAAGGAAACTGCCCATGAAAATATAGGGCCAAACAAAAAATTGTATGGGGGGAGAGTACACAAAGAGAGAGAGCAAGAGAGATCTTTGTATCCTATTTTTTTGAAGAGGAAGCCGGAGTTCACCATCAAAGTTGTATTGTCGATTCCACCTTTCCCCCTCTTCTCTACTTGTCTTTGCCTCCCTTTCCGGAGCCGTGTGTGTGCGTGTGTTTCCCTCAGTCAGTTTTTTTCCTGTGGTGTGGTGCAAAGAGAGAGAAAAGGAGTGGTGTTTGGATGTAGGTAATCAAAGAAAGTTTGCGGTGTGCGTTCTTGCTCTCCTATTAGCATGTGTGCTTGCATTGTCGTGTTGTGGTCAATGTTTTTGCGTGGAAACACAAAGTTTTGAAGGTTATTATTAGGGGACAGGGGTGTTGTGAAAGCCGTGAGCTATAGAGAGCTGTTTTTAAATGTACTAGGTTTTTTCTCACTTCCCCCTTTCCATCGTATTATTTGTCTTTCGAACAAAAAATAATGCTACTGAAGCCCTCAATGACAAACCAAAGGAAATTGGTGGTGATATGTTTCCTCTTCCTTCACAGATTCCTTCTCGAGCTTGAGATTATGGTATTGAGATCAAAAGGGAAGTGGAACCAAATAGTTAGATAAATGAAGAGAGGGGAAGGACAAAATTTTCAAGCATAATCCTATTGGAGAAGACCAAGGATGACTCATGAGCTATGGTCATGCCTATAGATAAGAGGGGTACAAGATACCTTGAAATGAGTGATGAAATTCCTAGCCATAAAAGAGGGAAACAAGTTGAAATAGATGCAAATAAAGAGAAGAAGAAGATAAAACCCAAGCATCATTACAATGCTGCCAATGTTCCCTTGAGAGAAGGGCAACCAAATTATAATTGAAGGACTAGCTTGGTGATTAGAAAGGCTAATCTTACCTTTGGATAGACCATGGATTTGTGTCCTAAGCTAGAGTGGCAATGAGAGTATGTGGTCAACCCTATGAAGAAGGAGCCTGCTAGGACGGTGTTATCTTTGAATGAGCCACCTAATATATGCCATACTATGGATGCATGGCATCGGAGGAAGTGCATTGGAGAGGCCTATATTGATGGAGGTGCAAAGGTATGTGTTATCCCTCAAGCTTGTGCATCAAGTTGGTAGTCAACATGGTAAATAGTTTAGGCTTTTGTATAAGACTTGTTATCACCTCATGCTTGTGTATCGAGCTGGGACTCAACATGGTAAATAGTTCAAGCTTTTGTGTAAATCTTTCCAACCGATCAAGGGAGAAGATTTTGGAAGTTAGGAAGGAATTGAATTTGAGTTATTTGATGTTAAAGCACCCGTCAATTTTCATGATATGCCTCAAGGTATTGGTGCATTCCCTCTCATCCTTGGAAGACCATGGTTACAGGAAACCAAAGTTGCACAAGATTGGGAACATGGTACGATCACCCTCTACAATAGAAAGGGCAATAAGAAGAGTTCTTACATGGCAAGAAATACATGTTTAGATTTTTATTTTGATGAGAAAGATGATGAAGAAGAGCACTCGAGTGAAGAAGAAGACAATGGGGATGACGGCAGTGAGGTGGAAGATAGCAGCGATAGTGATGTAGATGTTTCTTTCTTATTTTTTGAAGAAGAGCATGATGAGAAAAATTGATTTCGTTCCCTTATGGAGAATGAGGAAATCTTTGGTCTTTATGCGAAATTTGCAGATCTGATGTAACCCAAACATCAACCTAATGTCAAACAGGACCTGATTCAAAGCATGTTGTCTTCAGATTTGTCTAGTCATGAGAAGGGTACACTAGTTTCTCAATCTATTCATCACTTCCTATGAGGAAAATAGAGTCTTAAAAGGAGAGTAAATACACATTCCAATCAATGAAGGATCTCAACCATATGCCAAACTCTAAGGAGAATGGGACAAGAACAACTTAACTTTTTAAAGAAAGAGGTAGACAAGCTTCTCAAGGTAGGTTTTATATGTCATGTGAGTACTGCAAAATGGGTGTGTCCCATTGTTTTCACACCAAAGAAGGATGTAAAATTGAGAATTTGTGTTAATTTTAAGCCTCTAGTGGGACGGGTGTCTAGCCTCACTCCTATCTTATTACAAACATAACGAGAACCACGAATATAATTGTCAACCCATGGAAGGAAGCTGAATCGACTACTGCATGGAGGCTACAAGAGGTTCTCAATATCTTGGGAAACAACAAACAAATCGATCTAACTCAGGCTACACTCAAATGATAGAAATCACCAAAAGCTAATCGGTCTTATCGGCAAACAAATTATAAACCGTTACACCATCAAACGGCATACAAACATTATGAAGCTTCTAGGACATGTTTATAAGACCTAGGCACACATGCTTATGGTCTCAAATTTCACTTTAGGTCACGTGCCAAAATCACAAATATTAACAACAGTGAGTTTTTGACCCAGAATGCAATGCTTAGCAATGATGCCCCAATACCCCACCTATACTTAGTTTATGATTTTAAAGCTTAAATTCCTACTTATGATGAAATTAGGCATGTGACGTCAAAAGCTACAAATTACCATAAAATGCTTATGCCAATGTGTAGAGCTCTTACCTGCGGTTGCAATGCAACATACGGCATTGCAATGTGACAACCAAAAAGGGAGTAGGAAGGGTGAGAAGAAGAGAAGTGAGTACCATTAACTCGCGCTGTGTTTCTATTATCCAAAACTTGTAAAAGACTTTAAAAAAATGGCTTTTCTACCTTAGCCAAGGTTTTTGTGGTCAAAACTAATAATCTGGACGCTCTAACTAAAGATAGGTTGATACAATCTGGAAGCTTGTAGCCCCGGCTCATCAATTACACTGTTTATCTGGAAAATAGGAGTTAAAAAAATCCTGATTCATCAAAATAATAAGTATTTTTACAATAAGAGCTCCAAAAAATGTTATCCGAGTTAGCTTGCTGCTAACATTCCCCCCCTCCTTGACTGTGTCCTCCATTGACACAGCTTCATGGCCTGAAGTAGTATTCGGATTGGCGGTTGGTGAGGTGGTCTTTAAGCGCATGGAGTCCTTTCTCATATGTGAGTCTTCTTTCTTTGTCAAGAACCTACAAGAACTGCATGTGACTTGTTTTTAACATCAATGGCTGAATAGCCAACAAATTTGGATGTAAGGTTGCTTATCATTGGCCCAAATATCTTCGTTCTCGCCAAGTGAATAAACCTATATAGGATGCTTCCTCAAACGCCAACATATTACTAGAGGGAAAAAACATGCATCAGGCGTAGAAGCCGTAAAGGACTTCTTCGGAAGGTTGGCCACTTAGGTCATAAAACAGACCCTTATTTCCTTTAAGAAAAGACATCTATGGTGCTGTGGCTTGCTCTAGCTTGTGAAAAGCTTGAATACATGTGATCAGCATTTTGCAAATCTTATACAATATGGCACATGAGAGGTCAGGGAGGATCTTAAAGAAATTCATGGTGCTCATTAGGGTTTTTACCATGTGTTTCTCTTTTGTCGGTCCCTGCGCTTGAGCTGGTAGACGTGGATAGTTTAGCCATGTAGGCCTCTTCTTCTTTAGTACCTCCTATGCCTGACATGTCCTTACCCTTGGTACAGGACAGAATGTTCGGTCTTTCTAAAGGGTTGCAGGTGCTCTTGTGAGTAGAATCATCGGATTCTTGTTCAACCAGCGATTTCTCAGCTTAGGGTGGATATCCTCTAAGCTTTCTGCCTTCATATCTTTGTATAGTCTTTCCTTTACCTATAATAGCTCTTCTTTGATCAAGGGGTATGGCATCGATTGCTAATGCCACTAAGCAATGATTTGGTTGGAAGTGAGTTGAGTTACATTGATTGAGTGAAGAATTCTCAACTCCCAATCCATTGCTGATTTCCATTTAACATCTATTTCCTAGGCAATTTTCTCTTCGCGTGCATCTTCCTCAACTTTAGAAAATTGAACCATGGGCACTTGCTCAGCTTCAGTGAGTGGTACCTGAAAATTTGCTTCTCCTTCTAGCCCTTCTGACGGCTATGTTTCCATCTCTACAAATCAGATTGAGGGTATGTCAACAACTGGTTGCTCAAAAGTACCTAATTTGTTTTGAGTCTTTGGTTGTCCCTCTCTCATCAATTGATTAGCTCTTTTTAATTTGGCTATCTCTTTGAGCATTTTCTCTTCTCTTTGGACCCACATCAATGCAAGGTCTCATCTTTGTAATTGCTCTAGCTTCAACTCTAACTAAAAATCCTTGTTTCTCTTTTCCAAAGTCTTATAAACTTTATATGTACCTTTGATCGAGGCGACAACAAGATTTTCTCTTATCTGTCTCAAAAAGGCTGCTTGATCATTGATCGTTTTCTCAGAGTACTGCAGAGAAGCATTTTCTACATCAAGATGCACTTGGATCTTTTGGACTTACAGAGTAGTGGTTAGGAGTTCATTTGTTACTTCTAGTAGCTGTGGATCTTTGGTCTTATAGGAAACGGACAACTTGGTTAGAAGTCTCCAAGCTCTTCCATTTCTTTCTGCTACTTCTCTTTTGTTCTGCTTCATTCTTTAGCTCTTTGATCTGTCTTTGTAGAGCTGAGATTATATTCATCATGTCATCTAACTCTCCTTGTAGAGCATCAATGACTAGCTCAAGTTCTTTGGCCTTAGCACTGTAGCTAAGTGTTGTTGTTCGCATTTTTTTTGTCATCAACTACATCTGCTTGATATATTCATTAACCTGTATAATGACTTAGTCATTCATTACCCAATCTGTAGGCTCTTTAGGCTGTCTAGAAGTTTTTTCTATTTCATTGTGTGGCTCCTTGGGTGGTTCTGTGGTGGCTGCTTGTGGTTGTGGCGGGGGTTCTATCTCCTTGAGGCGTTGCGGTTGCCTTAGCTGCTTTTGATTCTTGAGGCTTAGTAGATGCCTCATCTCTTTCTTGTTGGGTGGTCGTAGAAGGGTCTGCCTCAGTTTTTTCTATTGCTTTTGGCTGCTCAAAACTTGTTGTTGCCTATTTTTGAGGCTCTTTTTCCTTTGCTTCCTTGCCCTCCTTGGGTTTAGCTATTGGTGAATGGTTTGGGCTTGGCATTGGGTGGTCTTCTTTCTCCGTAGCGGGTGAAGTGGGCTTTAGAGACATCTCTCCCTGGTCATGATGGGTCTCACTTTGTTCTGTAGCCTCAATTTGTCTTTGTTGCTTGGCTTCATCTTCCCTTGCTTTTCTTTCAGCTTCTTGAGATTCTTTCAACTTTAAGGCTTCTACCTCTGCATACATGCGTTCAAGAAATTTCATGGGATCCTATGATCCTTTCCTTACAGGGTTCTTGGTTTTGGGTCCCCTGATGTCTCTTGGAACAGATCTTTCAGGGTCCTGACATGTAGCGTGGCGACTCCTTTCATAAGTCTCTTTTTCTCTTTCAAACCTTGTCTTCTTTTGATGAGGTTCTTCTTGGTGTGTGGATACTGCTTTCTTCTTCATCTCTTCAATTCATGCCCGCCTTTCCTCATTGTCTGAGTTGTCACTGCTATGAGCTTCATGAGAGCTTTTCGGAGATTTTTCATTTGACTTATATACTCTCTTTGATGAACGCATGGTTCTGGGAGAAGGTTGTGCGGAAAAAATCAACATGTTCTGGGTTGGGGTTGGTGGAAAATTATCGGCCATGCCAATAGCATGATATATTATTCTTGTTAGCACTTCAAGGGCTCCCAGATATGTGATTTTTCCTTCTTTCTTTGTGCAATTCAGCATTATCAGCATATATTGTGCATGATCAATTGGTTGCTTGGTTATCAACTTCAAAACTTGAGTGAAGGTGGTTGCAACCGCATGATCTAGGGCGTGTACCATGGCAGTCTCTTTGATAAAAAGTGGCAGTGTTGATGGTTTAGCAATCTGTTTCTTCCACTTGCCTTTGGATGAGGTCAAAAAATGTGACAACAACAGTCTCTTTGGTTATTGTGCATGCTATCTTTCTATTTCGGGCCTGCATCGTCATACCTTCAATCGGTAGCTTCAATGCCTCAGCCACAATCTCTTTTGTGATTACTACTTCTACCTTCTGCCCTTGTTGGTAGGTGATTTGGTCTGACCCATCTTCTTTGATTGTGGACAATAGTTCATATGCTTTCTAGAAATCTACACCACATGGTTCCTGGTCATAGAAGTCCCTTAAGCCTAGCCTTCTCTTGGCTGCCTTGGTGTCTGGCTCGGTAGCTACATCATATATCTCTTTTGAAAGCATTTGCAGTTCCACTTGGTATTCTTCTTCACTCTTGAACCTTCCAGTGAAAATCATGGTGTTGTTTTCTTCTAGCTCTTCTTTTGACAAGTATGTTGCCTTGGCCGTCTTTACTGAACTTGGGTCCAAATGGTAGGGTGGCAGCTCTTACAACTTTTCTTTATGGGACACCCTTTTCTTGGCCTTCTCAGTAGCTTGCATTGCTTCTATAAGGGGGATGCAATGTATGCAGTGTCAAAGTTAGAAAATTTTGTAAATTTTTCTCTAAAATGCCCCGAGTCTGAATTGCTGACAAATGATGTCCATTTTGCTTGAAATCAGCTTTGGAGCATGCATAGATGCAAACAACATGTAAAGATCAAAATAAAATAGTTCAAGCAAAAATTTGCAACAAAAGTAAATAATTGTGATTATTTACAGCTGGTGATTTTTTCCAACTTTTTGTATTTTTGACATGATAAGCTTGAACTCTATGGCATTCAGGTGCTCTGAGTGAAGTGTGGGCTCATTTGAGTACACTGGGTGGAAATGGTGCGAGATTTAGGCTTTTAGTCTCTAAAACAGTAGACATACTGAGATTTTTAGTTTTTGAGATCCAAATTTGCTCAAACTTTATCAGTAAACTTGGGAAATCATGTTCTTTGCTGCCATAAGGTCTAAGTTCTAAATTTTATCCATTTTTGAAAAAAAGTAAATAATCGTGATTTTTAATTTTAAAAATGCACATGTTTTGTTGCATATTAGATGTGTAGAAGTGATAGGTAAAGTGAAGGGATCATTTTCAAGCCAAAAAAGCACAAAAGTGAATAATCGTGATTATTTACAGTAGTCAATTTTTTTGCAAGACTTGACAATTTGATGACCTACACATATTTAATACATCTAAAACAAGTCCTAAATTGAATCTGGTAAAGTTTTGTCGTGTCGGCATCACTTCGTGCTTTGTCGACTCCGAAATCACGGATTTTTGTGACTAGATGACATATGGACTTAGTTAGTCACTTTTGAAGCTGTGGACTTGTCCGCTACATAATCTTGATGCTACCCATCCAATTTTGGTCCGTTTGGAGTCAGTTTGACTTTATATTTCAAATTTGATGCTTTGTAGAGCTTGCCTTGATTGTTTTAATGATACCATCCATGTACATTGTGTATAGACCTAGTCTATAAGCTGTCTGTGGAGTCAGAATCCAATTCTGGTATCTAAAAAAACCTAGATTTTCTACTTGGGACCCCCTTTGACCCCTACCGAGTGGTCATATGGTGATAAAGGGCATGCTACAGTTCAAGTCTCATTGAATTTGGTTGAGTTGACAAGCAACTATGGTCAATTTTGGGTCGTAGGACTTTGTGCACTGCTGCATTTCTAGGGTTTTGTTTTTAGCCTATACTTGCTACCCGGCCATATAGGATTGATCATTGATAAGCTTAGAACTTACCCCTCATGTCTCGTGTAAGACGGTGCTATAAACGGGCGACTGTGGACTCCAAAAATTGTGCACGAAGAAGGTAGAGAGCTCTCTCCTCCAAGAGTGACTAGTGGAAATGAGGTGATTTTGGGCTACCTTGGATACCTATACTTGAATTTCCCAAACTATTTTTCCCAAATTCCCCTATTAGTCTACTAGGCCGTGAAATCTTTGTTAGACTCATTCTGGAAGAATTCTTGAAAGTAGGCCTTGGCAACTTAATTTAGGCTTCCCACTTCCATCTGTTGATTCGATTGAATTTTTTTGTGCATGTGCACCTTCTCCTTCTAATCGTCAACGTATCTTCAGGTTCTCGATCTAAGCTCATTTGTTATTTATTATTGATTTTTGATCTGTTTATTGAAAAAATCCATTGAAAAATAGAGCTTTATTATTTTTTGTGGATTTCTCTATTTTTAATTCCCAATATCAAGAAAATCACAAAAAGAACAAAAAAAAGACCATTTTTGATGATTTTGTGATAGTATATAGACTATTTACACGCATCGGGGAGATGTTATTAGTTAAATTTTCCCTATTAATAATTTTGTAAGGGCATTGCAAAAAATCACACATTAACATCAAACTTTTTCCTCCCTCTTCAAACATTGCCCTTAATTACTTAGTTCCCTTCTATTCCTTCTAGATGGCGTACTCTAGAACGACTGTGTGCATGGGTTGAACAATCATGTCTATGTATAGTCTTGGTTTTCTCTACCATGCTTTGAAGATCAAGTTGGGTCTTGAGTAATTAACTCAAGGGTTTTTGAGCTCAAGGTTTTCTTTTGTTGTCTCCCAAAGAGAAAATCTTGTAGCATATGTGATCTTTGCTTTATTTTACCATCAAGATGCTTTGGCACGTTGGTTTCCTGAGTTGTCGGTATCAATAATGATGGGTATCAAGCTTTTTTCCGCCATTGATATCTTGGTTTTTCTTCGATGAAATGTTGTGGTCGAGTGTCTTGACGCGTAACTCTCCACTGCTTCATCGGGTTTACAGTTTGCGGAGAAAATAAGTGTTTCTTTTCTTCCAAATCCATTTTGTTTTAGGTTCTCTCCTCGAAGATGATCCTCTTTGTGTTTTGAACCTTGGAACCATCTTTGGTACAATAGATGATGTTTTGGACACCTATATTTGAATCGGCTTGTCCTGAAGTTGTGCTTTTGGTACCCAAATTTACCTGACTCCTTGCATGCTACTTGTAGCATTTTCTTGTCTATAGGATGGAGAAGATTGATTGATTTGTGGTTTGTTCTACTGGTAACCTCCTTTCCATTCTTCTTTGCTTGCTGCAATTTGAACAATGAGTTGTCCGCCTTTAGGTGATAGCTTGAGATGATTGGTATCCCAATCTGGTACTGCCTTGTACATCCGCATCCATGAGATTCCAAGAATTCTTGTTGCATTCATGTGTTCATTTGGTAAGCACACAAACCGATGAGGGCACGAACATCCATGTACTATCACATTTGAGTTGACTACTCCCAGTGTCGGTGTTGGGTTCTTGTTGCATCCTTTAATAGTTGATATTCCTTCTGTCAAATACCGACTTGTTGCTTTCTTTTATGTGGAAAAACTAAGTGCATTTACCCGAGCTCCTCTATCGACCAATGCATTTGTTCTATGATTGTTCAGTTGTACTTTGATGCGAAGGTCCATTCCATCTACCATTCCTCATCTCTTGACACTGCATCTTTATGTAATTCCAATAGTTGGTTATCTAGCTCCAGAGTGTTGATGGGAATGGGTATTTGTTGAGTTTTGAGTACTCAAAGCTGAGATTGTTCTTGGGCTTCATCAATAACATGTTGTCATCTTATCTTTTTTTGCTTTATTGCACGCATCTTTTCTCTAGCAATTCATTGGTTATCGGCAAATTGTACTTCTTTAAGCGGCATCCACTAATCCAATTAGCCATTGGTCCACCATCTAGGTGGGACAAATTAATTTCTCCATTTGGAGATACATCTTCAATGATAAATGGTCCGCTTTCCTTTTTCTTAAACTTGGGAATGTGTTGCTTAAGAGAATAGACTAAAATTAAGTCTCCTTTTTTGAAGATTTCTGTAACTAGATGGGAATCAAAAAATTGTTTTTGTTTTTTCTTTTGTGCATAAATGTGAGCTACAACTGCTAGCCTGTTGTCATCAAGATTTTCTAAATCTTCAATCCTCTTTGACAGTTCATGTCTAGTCCACTCAAGATCCTTAGATACACTTAGTGTTGGAAATAGAAATTCTATTGGTAGTATGGCATCAAAATCATAAACAAGGTTAAAGGGTGTATCATTTAGAGCTGTCTTGAATGAAACTCTATAGACCCATAGAGTGGCATGGAGATTCATTTCCCAATCTGTCCGTCCTGAACTAACCACTTTTGTCAATACTGAGCTAAGAATTTTATTCGTATACTCAACTTGTCTGTATGATCATCTTTTCCATTTTCTTGTGGGTGATAGGGAGCTAACTTGTTATGGATGACCATAAATTCATTAAGAAAATACTCAATTATCTCATTGAGGAAATGAGTTTTTCTATCACTGACAATTTCTATTGGCAGTCCATATATTGTGAACACATTCTCATGCAAGAATGAGGCTGTGGTTCTGGCATCATTCTTTTGTGTTGATTTAGCCTCTATCCACCACAGGGTCAAATAGTCCTTAGCTACAATGATATATTGAGCTTGGGTTCTATAAGCAGGTGGTTGTATTGATCCAACAATGTCTATATCCCATTTTTAAAAAGATCTAGCTCCCATCATTGGTGCTCGTTGACATGCATCACACCTTTGAACATATTCCTTTGCATCTGCAAAAAATGTTGGCCACCATATGCCTGCCATCAAGATTGCTCTTGCGATGGTTTCACTAGAAGAGTGACCTCCAGCTAAATCCAACATGTGCTTGTTCTATAATGGGAATATATTCATCTTCATTTGCACAAGGACGCAGATGTTGATCTTTTCCTCTCTGATACAATTGGTTTCTAATAAGAGAATAGTCTCTTGCTTCAGTTTCAATTGCTCTTAGGTAGCGTTTACTCATATCTTGAGGAAATTTTTGACTTGATAAGTAAGTAACTAGATAGTTACTCCACTTAGGAACGAGTGATATGCGGAACAATGTCACGTGAGGTATGGGTGCTTGTTTCTGTCATTGATGACAATTCTTTACAAATGAGGGAACGTCACTCCTCATAGTTGGCCAAAATACTACAAGTCTCAAGATCTGTTGCATAATTTGTTCTTCCGCAAAGTGAAGTCCTACTATGGTAATATGTGCTTGAATTAGGTATTGGGTTTTCTCTTCAGGATTAATACACAAAAGCAATAATCTATCTTGATTTCTTTTGTATAGGCTTCTAGCTAGTTATTGATATATAGCCGATTGCTTAATTAATCCGGTTGTAATAGAAAGTGGTATTCACAAATCCACTTGAGCTATGGTCATCAAGGATACCATATCTTCTGATCATCGAGGTATCATTTCCACGAAGAAAACATATGCATCTAGTATATCATCGTCTACTCCTTTTGGTGGTTCTTCTTATATAATCCTTGACAAATGTTCTGCTCTTTGGTGAGTGGTGCCCTTTTTCACAACTACAGTGAAATCAAATTCCAAAAGAATGATGAACCATCTCATTATTCTTCCTGTATTGCATGGCTTGTTGACCAAGTACAGGCTTGGTGGTCCACAAAGAGCACAAATTTGCTAGCTAATAGGTAATGTCTATACTTTTTTACGGCATAGATCATTCCTAATCCTTCCCTTTCTGTGATTGTATAGTTTTGCTCTGCCATATTCAACTGTCTACTAGCATAAGAAATAGGAAAATCAAATTTTGCGTCTTCTGGTTGAGGTAGGATACAACCAATGGAAAAATTGGAAGTATCTACATGTATGTGGGAATATCTTATTCTAGTATGGTGCTTTCAATATTGGAGCTGAAGTGAGAGCTTTCTTAAGCTTCATGAAGCATTCTTCACACTCATCAGTCCATTCAAAGAATGTAATCAAGCTGTACATGGGTTTTGAAATTATAGCGTACATGTAAATGAATTGTCTATAATATCCACAATGTCCCATGAAATCTTGAACTCATTTGACTATTTTCGGTATAGGCAATTCAACAATAACATGAATTTTATCCATATCAGTAGCTATGCCATTTTTAGACACTATATGTCCAAGAAACTTTCCTTGTCTTCCCATAAACGTGCACTTTTCACAGTTTAAGAATTTTTTTTTAAGTCTACATTTTTTGAATACCTTTTTGAGATGTTCAAAATGATCATCCCAGATTGATGAATGTACACATAGATCATCCATATATACTTCCAAGATATTCCAAAGGTATTCCTTAAAAGCATGGCTCATCAATCTTTGAAAGGTGGCAGGAGCATTAATTAACCCAAAAGGCATAATCCGATAGGAAAAAATACCCCATTCAGTTGCAAAGGCAGTTTTATGCTAATCTTTTGGGTCAACCAAAAGTTGATTCTATCTCGAAAAGCCATCCAAAAAGTTGTAGGCTTCTTGTCCTGGAACTCATTCTAGAACATGCTCAGTGATTGGAAGAGGAAAGTTGTCTCTAATCGTAGTAGCATTCACTTTCTTGAGCTTTTCACACACCCGTAATTTTCTATTTTTCTTGGGAACTATCACAATTGGAGACACCCAATCTGTGTGTTCAATTTCATAAATGAATTTGGCATCCTTAGATTTTCTATCTCTTCTTTGATCTTTCTAGAAAATGTCTCATTATAAGTATATGGCCTTTGTCTGCTTGGTTTTGCATCATCTCTCATAGGTATGGTATGTTGACAGATTTCTGGATCAACACCCTTGAGATCCTTATAAGATCAAGAAAGTATATCTCAGTATTCTTTAAGTAAGATTAACAAAATCTCTTCTTCTTTTTCTGTCACGTCGTTTGCAATGTGGGCAGGTCTATGCTCTTCTCTTGGTTTGGCCAGATCTATCTTTTTTGTGTTTTCAGGTTCTTTGTAGGACTCACCCTGTTTTTATAGTTCCTTAACAAGTTATTCAACTATGATTTTTTGGTCCTGAAGAGTATATTTATTGTAATGGGATGGAACACTCATTACATATTTACCTTCCTCCTCAGTGGTTTCCATTTCAGTTGTATATATCTCTGTTCAACTCGTGTCATGGTTAAATCCTTGTCCTGGTATTTAGGTTTTGCTTGGGTTTACTTTCTCATTTTTCTCAATGTTTTTTATATTTCTTGCTTTTTGTGTAAAGGATATCTACCAATGATTTTGTCCTTGGAACAATCATGTGCGTCCATTTGCATCAAAAACTATGTTCTACTGGATACTGATGGCATAGGTATAGATTTCAAGTTTCTCATATCTCTTTTCATTCTATACCATTTCTGTCTTCTCGGTTTTTGGTTTGGAAAGTCAAAAAGCTTTTCCTCCCCTCCTTTTATGAGTAGTTTAGCTCTCACATGTTTTTTTTTCTAACCCCGAATCATCTATGGTAGCTGAATGTTCTTCTAACTCATCTGTTGCATCATAGTGATGGTCTAAAAAGACTTGTTGAGCCTTCATTAAGTCCTTGGATTCTTGAATTTTGTCCTCAATGTGAAGGTTTGAGATCATTTGTATGGGAATTATGTCATAGCCGTCCTCATTGCAAAATTGAGTAGGCATAGACGTATCTACACATACATCCATTGTTGCTAAATGGTTCAAACAAATTCTATGGAAAGGATTCAGGTACATAGGCTTCATCTATGCAATCCCCTTATAAGATAAATTCTTCTCGTTTTAGGCTCCCGTTTTTTGAGACTCCGCATATCCAAATAGTTGTGTCTTTGTTCAACCAAGATGGAACCTTAGTTTTAGCCGAAGAGAGTCAAATTCTTGTATGGGCATTTTCATGACATCTCTATAAGTGTGATATTTTAGATACCCTTGTTATTGATCCCACGCTTCAAGTACCCAATCCTGGATAAGTTGTACTTGTCGCATGAAAGGTCTTTCCAAGATGATTTCGTAATTGAGTTTCTTTCCAAAGTCTACTATTGCAAAAGTGTGTTGGTAACAATTCCACACAAATTAACTATCACTTTTTCAAGCAATCCTAAGGGTCTTTCGATGTGACTATCAGCTAATTGCAATTTCATTCTAGTTTGTCTAATGGCTGGTTGTACCCATGATTCCCATACTGCTTTCGTGGCTATGGCAATCCCTACTCCGCTGTCGGGGGATATGGGTACGCGACGTGAGCTGGGTCAGCACCGGGCTGCTTGTTGTGGGAGGTGCGAGAGACTAGATGCCAAACACAAAGCAAAAGAGTCTAAAAACACTTTAAATGCTTAACAATGGACAATCGAAATGGTTTAAACTGCTAATGATTAGCCGAAGTGAAATTCGATTACAAATGCTTGTCGTTAACGACATTGATGGAGTTAAGAGAGTTTAATGCTCTCGAATCAGACCAAGACTATAAAATTCCACTTATGCCTGTCGTTAGAGTCATTTGAAGCTGATCAGGACGTACAATCTGGTGAAATTTCCTGCTTGATGTCCTTGCAAATCCCAATTATGGTAGAGCGAGGTTACCCTCTCTCCTTCTTGCCTTACAGCTCCCTTATCTTGCTGCTTAACCTCAGGCTCCCTTAATGCTTGTCGATTACGACGTCTCAGCTTGCCTCCCTTTGCTTGCCGACCTCCAACATCTTCTCTTGCTGGATTCCCCTCGCCTTATCTTTCCCTTGCCAAGATCTGCTTACTCTCAAGTGAGAGAATTTCTCTCTCCCATAATCTTCACAACCCTTCTTACTGGTCTCCCCTATGTCGCCATGGCTGAGAGAGAGAGATAGAGAATCCTCTCTTGTTTGAGCCGGAGATCGAGAGAGAGCTCCTTTCTTGCCTCTTTGGCTCCTCCTGAATCTCCTCCTTCTTCTTCTCCTTGGCTTCTTCCTCAAGGAGAGAAAGCCTATCTGCCTTGGCTTCCTCCTTCCTTGCCTTTGAGCTTCCCTCATTACCTTGCCCTCGTTGATTCCTTGCTCTTCATTTTCTTGCCAACCTTCATAGCCCTCCTATAATTAGCGTGCCCTTTAGTTTTTTGCCCCCACCACGTAGTCACGGCGCCGTGACTGACGTGGCGTGGGAAGGGGTTTGATGATGTGGCACCTCACGTTTTCTAGCAGCGCGAAGTTCCCCGGCACAAGCTCCGAAAGGGAGCGCCATGGCAAGAGCTTCCTCTTTCGTCTCTTGCTCGCGCTCATCCGATGCCTCTACTGGCCGGCATGAGCCTTTCCTTTCCTACGCACTGCCTCCGTCTACGCCATGGGCTTACTCTCTCCTGGCTTCACACTATTCACCCTATTGGGTGTCCATGGCCATGCCCTTTAATTGGGCAGCCAATGGCCTTTGGACCTCATCATGGGCGGCCTTAATCCTCATAGTGGGCGGCGGAGGAATTGCAAGGGCATCACATTTAGCATACATGTCGGCCAAAGCACTGCCAAGCACGACATCTCTTTCGAGCAATCCTTGACAACAGTCTCATCATGGATTCTCTCCCCTTGGGGTCAATCCTGCAATCAATGATTTCCATGAGACGACATTCCGAACACAATGCTCCTCAAGCACTTATGGATCTTTTAATTTCACTCTATTCTAGAGCAGCTTGGTTGAACCCCAAAAATTATCATATGGCACTCCGATCGATCGGACCAAACTGGTACGGAGCCGGCCCCCGATGAATCTTCATCGGCCAATATCTTGGCGATCGAGACTCCGATCACTGATCTAAAAAGACCGACACGCTCCACAAAGTGAGCACTTCAGGCCCGTGCATTCATTTCATTTCTGCCACCTCAGTTGTAGTTGCCCAATCCGGTACGGATCTGCAATCAACTTGAACTTCAAACTGCCATAACTTCTTCATCGTAGCTCCAATCGTCGAGACGTAAAGACAGGCCGGTAGAGCACTTCAAGCACTATAGTTTTACATCATAATATCTCATCTGTGTTCACTGCAAGCATACTCATTTTTGGCATCATTGAGGCATCTATTGGCGCTTGTAAGCCACATCTGGCATACATTAATCATTAAGCTTGGCATGTTATCAAGCCCTGATCACTGACCATTGAATGTGTAGCCTTCAAAGAATCTTAGCTTGCATTTCTTTGCTCTTTTTCTCATCATGGCAGCAGAGCTGCACGACACCGCTATCCAATATTGCCACGATTTTTATATCATTGTATCTCACTAGAATGGTTGTGTTTCCTTCTTCCCCTTTATAGTATTCTCCGACTTTGTTCATTGGAACGGATCGAATCTCTCTGTTACCCATTTTGTGTTTCAACTTTTCCAAAATTTTCCGGATTAGCCCTATTATCCCCACCTTCTCTAGAGTTTTCTGTAGATCATTACATATATATGGTCTGATTTTTAACAGCTCCCCTAATGCATTGAATGGTTGTAGACATGATTGAATGGATGTTGTCTACCTCTAGGGTCTGTTTTGCTCTTTTTACCTTAATGGTTTTACACATTATGGATTCATCTTCGTTATCTCCCAAGTACGAGGGTAGTGTTTTCAAAGTCATTGGTTTAGACATTCCTAAAGCTTTAGAGCCGGAATCCCCATACAAGAATTGTATATCCATGTCCATATAAGGAAGTAGATTGTCTAACCAAACTTCGTCTATATGAGCTGGCTTTAGAGTTAGGCTCCCGTCATTAATCTCTCTAACGTTTTCCCATAAGTATCCTTGTCAATCTTCTTCTACAAATGGAATTCAATCTAAGACATATTTACTATCAGTCACTATGAGTTCTCACTCTTTTGTTTCAAGGTGGTAGTCTACCACCACTTCGGATTTTTCTTTACATGTTCCTTCCACAAGCTCCTCACGTTTTGCCATACTCTCGAGCTCGGGATTTTGTTTTTTCCAGCATCTCTTGAGTAATTCTTACCAAATTTTGGTAAGATTCAAACTTAGCTACTTCCATATGTGGAAAAGGATAGTTTCTCCATTTGTTTTCCATGTTTGTCTTGCTTTAAGTCTCGCTCGCTAAGCTTCCAAGGCTACATTGATTGGCTCAAAAATTTTGTCTACCAAAATTGATCCTCCAGATTTCACTATGGTCTCCTTGATTTCACTTCCAATTTCTTTCACTTTTTCTTGGAAAAGTTTCTTTGCTTTCTCCTTGATTTCAGCCCTTTGTTTCTATTTTCTCATCTCATACCTTTTGCTTTTGCTTCTGTTGGTCTTTTGAGAGGAAATTTTCGTATTCTTTGAATCATCAGAGGAGTTATATTTCTTTTTCTTAGCCTGGCTCTAGTGATTACCTTGATTAGAACAATAGGCTCACTCTCTGATGTGCTACTAGGTATCACTTGGACTATGTTCACTACTGTTTTACCCTTGTTTAAAGGATTTTTAGGACAATCTTCAGGGAAGTGTCCTCCCTTTTTGCAACATTGCATATAAAAAGATTCAATTGTCTTAATGTTCTTTTCAGGCTCTGGGCATTCATTTTTCCAATGATCATCTACACCACAGTTATGACAGTTTCTAGTTCTTGGCTTAATCATGGGTCTTACCATCGAAGGTCTAACACCTTGACTAGGTACATAGTACATCTATGTAAGCTCTCGTGTAGTATAAGTCACATGTTCTTCCATTGGTGGTGGATGTGAATTATACCAATCTCCTTCTACCCCATTATTGTAGATGGACTAGGCTCAGCATAAGGTGTACATGTGCTAGTGCTTGTTCCTCTATGACTCCCTCTAAATGCATGTACTTTAGAGGCACTGCACTATGTCCAGGATATGAAGGTTGTTGACCCAACACTTGAGGTCTTTCCATACCCATCGGTGGTCTTTGAGCTGGTACCATATTAGGCTGATATCTATACATGGGTTGTCCTTGTGGCCACATAGGCACATATTGAACATTCCCATCATACTTTGGTCGGTAATAGCACTCATTGGTCTCATGGTTGGTCCATTTACCCTCGACTGTACACCATTTTTGTGTCCTAATTGGTTGTGCCTGTTGAGGTATCCCTTGCCCTGGTCCCCTCATACGTGATTTTTGCATGTTATTCATCATGTCATTCATCCTTTTGAGCATGTCTTGTATGGCTGTAGCGGTGCTGCAGCAACCGTTCCCACTTGTGCTGGTTTGGTGGATGCTATTTTCTCACTTTAATTATCCTTAGAGACATCTTCTTCATTGAGAATATCACAATTGTGTCCTAAGTTAATAGCATCTGATACACACCCTTCTAGGGTCATATGATTCTTGCTATACAGTATAGCATGAAGTTTTTTGTTGAGCAGTCCCTCCAAAAACAATGATACTAATCTTTCTTTTTCGGTCATCTCTAGTTCTTGGCATCTTGCAATTTATTGTTTCATTCTAGTTGCACAATCCCTAACAGACTCACCTTGTTTCTGTTTGAAGCTATAGATTGGAGCTACCATATTATGTTTGATCCCCGTTTTAGAACATGCAACTACAAATCCTTGAGCTAATGTATTTAAGTCCATGATTGACCTTGGTGGAATGTTTTGGAACCATGTCACTACTTCTCCTTCTAATGTCATTCGAAATTCCTCGAATTGAGTATGGAAATCAAATATGCGTTCTGCTCTTAGAACTTGTTTAAAGCTTGTTAAGTGGTCATATGGATACCTACATCCACTATATTTTTGTTACCATATACATGTGGTAGTGACGTGTGTGAACACACTAGGACCGCCGGGGCATTTTTTCCCTCTTTAGGAGGTTTTTTCCCCCGTGCATTGTATATACGCCCATCACTCTAGGGCTATCTATCTTTCCATTGCACACTAGTAATACACTCTCTATTGTGTTCCTTGAGCTTCCTTCATCTTCTCCAAGCTGTGTGTGTTTCTTTGCAACCCTAATTCCAACAATTGGTATCAGAGCAGGTTGCATCCTCCTGGGCTTAGCCGCCAGCTGCTGCTACAGGCACGCCTGCTCACTTTCTCCGATTTCAATGAGCTTTGGCGAGCGTTCGTAGGTCGACAAATACTTCATGCGGACTCGTAGAGCTCGATCTGCTCAGATTTTCGATTTGGGCTCATTTCGGCCTCCGTTTCCACTACAGGCAGTACTGCATAGGCTATTTCGTCATTTTGTGTAGAATTTTTGTCAGTGCCGTTTTTTGCATAACAGGTGCCTTATAGTCTTCTACGGTTTGTGCTATATAGCATGTGTTGTTCCCACTCCATTGCTCCTTTTTTCGGGCAGTTTTCTCATCAGGTGCAACATTTACCATGGCTGACAACAACAACACAGATGTATTCAAGATGTTTGCTGCTGAGGACAGGTTGGATGGGGACAACTACCCTATGTGGGCTTATATGATGCAACATGTTATTGTGTCAAAGGGCGTCTGGAACATTGTGCAGGTCATTGATGTACGTCCCCGTTCTAAGGATGTAGGCGATGCTGAGGACGTTGCAGGTCTTGCTACAAGGATTGATGCTGTTAGAGTTGTTTTGCCTACGGCAGAACAAGCTCGTTGGGACGTAAAGGATGTGCAGGCTCATGCATTGATTGTGTTGTCTGTGAAGCGCACCATTGTTCCTCTCCGTTTAGCAAAATCTGCAAAACAGGCTTGGGATATTCTAGCAGGTCTTTATGCAAGCCGCAATGAGGCTAAAATTTCTTTGCTGCGTAAAGAGCTGGAGTTGAAGATTATGCATGAGGAAGATGATATGGACACTTTTCTTGCTAGTGTCAAGGATATCAATGAGCAACTTATTTCTGCAGGTGAAGTCATTTCAGACAGTTCCCTTGTGCAGATTGTTCCCTTGTGTAAACTGTTATAGATGCCTTACCAGATTCCTACCAGACTTTTGCTAGTACTTGGAGACTTATGACCCAAGGAAATCCAGAAGTTGTCAAGTTTGATGCATTATGCACATTGCTGTTGCAAGAGTCACTTTCCAGAAAAAACAGGACTATGCAACGTGCAGTTGAACAGGCTTTTATTGCTTCTCAAAGAAAGGGTTGTAATAGCAATGCAGCCACTTCTTATGGTTCTGCTGCGAGTGGAAAAAATTATGTTCCTAATGCTTCTGCTGGTAGCACTTCGTCTGGCAATTCTGGTGATAAGGGCAAAAAGAAGATGCATTGCCATTATTGTAAAGCTAATGATCACTTGAGCAAGTCGTGTCCTAAGTTGAAGGCCAAAGAGGCTAAGAAGAAAGAGGGTGGTTCCACTACAAATGCTGGTTCCACTACAAATGCAGCCATTGTTGAGTCTTCTATGAAAGGAGACTATGATGCTGATGTTGATGCAGAATGGGCTTTTAGTGCAGAGTGTACAATCATGCTGTCCATGATGTATGCTTGTCAATTGCTGCAAATTCACATGTGTGGTGATTCGATAGTGGTGCTACAAAGCACATTACCTCACATCGTGAATTGTTTACCTCTCTCGAGTCTGTCCCTCATGGGAATTCTGTTACTTGTGCCAACACTGCCTCTTATCCAGTTCAGGGAGTTGAAAAGATTGTGCTTACTACTGTTGCTAATGGCAGTTCTTTCACACTTTTTGATGCACTTTATGTACCTGGGATCAAGAAGAATCTCTTGTCTGTATCCACACTTGCTAGACTTGGACTTGTAGTCAAATTTGTGGATGACAGATGTACAGTTCATGATCTCAGTTTTGGTGATGAAATTGTTGCATCTGGCCTTTTGTGCCGTGGGCTGTATAAGCTCACTTTGTATGACAAGTGTGGATAAAATTTTGCAAATGCTGTTGTAGATTCAAGGGCTATTTCAGATGCAAAACTTTGGCAATGCACGTTTTGGTCATCTGAATTTTGCCAGTTTGCTGCGTTTGCAAAAATCTGATATGGTTCCTTCTTTGCCGCCTCTTGAAGCACCTGTCAAACATGTTTGTGAAGGCTGTATTTTAGGTAAGATGCAGCGTTCTAAGTTTCCAAAGGTTGGTTCAGTTCGGGCCACATGCAGGTTGCAGCTTGTGCATAGTGATGTTTGTGGGCCATGCAAACTCCGTCCTTGGGCAATTACCTTTACTTGGTGACTTTCATTGATGATTACTCCACGCATGCATGGGTATTTCCGCTTAAAGCGAAGTCCGAAGTTTTTATGTGCTTCAAACAATTTATGGCTATGGCTAAAAATGTCTCGAAATGTACTATGGGCACCCTCCGTTCCGATCAAGGGGGGGAGTATATGTCTCATGAATTTAATGCATTTCTGGCTAGTCGTGGGATAAAACACCAATGTACAGTGCCTTATACACCTCAGCAAAATGGTGTTGCTGAGAGGAAAGACAGGTCACTCACGGAAACGATGTATGGTCAAAATTAAAGTCAAGCTTTGCCGCATTCTTTTTGGCTTGAGGCCATCATGTGTGCCACTTATGTACTTAACAGGTGTCCTACCAAAGCTTTGCAGTCTATTACTCCATATGAAGCATGGCATGATAGAAAGCCTTCTATTGAGCACATGCGTGTTTTTGGCTGTTTGGCATATACTTTGGTGCCACAAGTGTAACGCAGAAAATTGGATGATAAGGCTGTCAAATGTATTTTTGTTGGTTATAGTGCTGAAAGCAAAGGTTACAAGTTGTATCATCCGCAAAAAAAACGTATTCTGGTTTCACGGGATCTAGTGTTTGTGGAAGATTTTGTTTAGCCCTTGCTGTCATGTACTAGAGACAATAATGTAAGCTCACAGGACATTTATGACACTTTGTTGCCTCTTTTCAATGGTGGAAATATGAATGTAAGTTCCAATGAGGCAAATGTACAGCCTGTGGGGGGTTTTGAAAATGTTTTAGATCAGCCTATTACTGATGCAAATGTACATGATGTACTTGATGAGGAAAGGGCTGAAAATGAGTAGGCTAGAGGTATGCCAAAATGGCTGGTGCACACTTTGCGTGACAGCAAATTGGATGCACCTTTGTCTAGTCGTACTCGTTCAGGCTCTCGCCATGCATCTTATGCATCAGATTGTTATGCTTTGGCTGTGTCTAGTTTACATGATGTTGAGGAGCCTCTATCTTTTGATGAAGCACATAATTCAGAAAATTGGATGGCTGCCATGCAATCAGAATATGATGCACTTATAGAAAATGACACATGGACTTTATGTGATTTGCCTCCTGGCAAAAAGGCCATTGGTACGAAGTGGGTTTACAAGTTGAAACGCAAGCCGGATGGTGAGATCGATACTCTCAAAAGATCTCTCGTGGATTTCATCTCTGGTCCTTGGCCCAATCCCTCATGGAGTACCCTTGGTATTTGGTTTGTTCCACCTCCTCACATGACTCATCATAACAAAGTTATTATTATAAAAATCCCTAAATAGGTAGGTTGGTAGATCTGTTGAACCCTTGTCTTTGATTTTGACGATATAGATGATCTTCATGGGTGTTAACTGTCCTGATTTGGCATGAGAAGTCCAGAGAATACATTTCTATCCTCCCAACAATAGACTGCAATCCTAGGATTATCCGTGCTAAGCCATTTTAAAGGCTTCAAATCAATTTGATCGTATCCCTTGAATGCTAAAGTCGGTGGTCCTTCTTTTGTTGCCATATCTAGAATTATGGCATTCACTTCTAACCCCCATTTGTCTATCACATCAGGGTTTTCAACTTGTAAATTCTGAGTTTTGTTTTAATCCATATACATTTTTCCTTTTTTGTTTGCCCTGATTTCCTCTTCAAACTCTATGTCATGGTCACTAATGCGAATAGCATACTCTTCATTAGGATTCAGGTAAACCTAAGCTCCATGGAGATTAGTCTTATAAATGGTGAGTATGTGCTTATGAGGCACTGTCGTTCCGGTTTTTGAATGAGTTGAATAGAAAGACATTTCAAATATTGATTATGAAAAAGTGTCTTAAGACTTCTTCAGAAAGTGTCCAAGTGATCGCCTTGTTTCACACTTTTTTGGTGGATACTCTACTAGTGGTCTCTCCAAATGTGCCTTGGTTTGCTAGTATACGACCAGATCTAAGGTTCATATAGACTTGTGAAGCCTTGGATAGAGTACTTATCGTCGAATTGACTTGTTGTCAACTTCTTCCACTTGACTTGATTGCAACTTCTATCAAGCTTTTGATTCCTTGTTTGCAACTTGATTCTTGTAGATCAGTTTTAATCAAGTTAGCTAATCTTTCACAAAGACTGTATAATTTTTTGCTAAGTATTGTGATTGGTCTATGTGCATCTCTTCAAAATGAGCTGAGTCGGCACTTGAGACTTTCAGATTCTACTTTTTCAAAAAGCCAAAGGACTAATCTGCAACCTGCAAACTGAGTGAACATGTACTAATTTGGATCCGATTGAACCAAAAATTTCCCGGTGGCCTTGTATTAGGTTGGTCTAGCACTGTACAAGCTCAAAAGTCCAAAACGGTGTCTCTGTGTATTAGAAGTAAGTAATCGTAATCATTTACTTTCCTCAATTCTACACTTTTTGGCTTGATTACCAAGTACTTAACTTGTTAAGGTCTCTCGACAAGTTTTACTTAGTTTGAACAAAATTTGTTCAAGTTATCAACTGTTTCGTGTCCACAGACTCAGTTTTTGAGAATCAGACGTAAGTCTCACTTTTGTGATCCAAATTTCACCAAATTTGATTTGTGTGCTCTACTTGATATGCTTGACCTTGTGGTATACTCAAATGTGCATTTTGTCTAGTTTTGTAGCAGATGTAAATAATCGTGATTATTTACTCCTGCTATTTTCATGCAAATTTTTGTCACTATCTTGACACAGATTTGTTAATCATCTTAACTTAACCTCCCTGACCAAGTATCATTGAGTTTGGATAATTCCTGTTCAAATGGTCAAAAATTTTGTGTTTGCAGATTGACTTTGCAAATTTGGCCCCAATTTTCATGCCAATGATCCAAATCATACCAAATTTGATTTGTGTTCTTAATACAACATGTTAAAACTAGTGGTATGTTGGGTTGATCAAAAAAGTTGTAAAATGGAACAAAAGTAAATAATCACGAATATTTACTTCTAAATTTTTTTTTTATCTTTTTTGGCAATTGAGCATGTACACTTGTTTAACACATCAATATAAGCCTTTGAGTCAAGTTCCATTGAGTATGAATTTTTTTTTCCTAATTTACACTCAATTTCTTGAGAATCAGTACAGAATTCAGTTTCTACCAAGTTTTTCTCAGTTTGGTGATCCGAATTCTATGGGCCTTTACAAAAGATGTTTGTACACATGCATCGAGTCTCTGGTATCAACCTTGGTTACTTTTGAGCAGAAAGTAAATAATAGTGATTATTTACTTTAGGCCCAAAATGAGCAATTTTTTTAGTTTTTTTCACCGGACAGTTATGATCTATTTTAAGCCTCTGAGTCAAGTCAAAACTTAATTTGGCCTAGAATATCAAGAAAAAATAAATAATCTGAGTTTTTGCAAACTCTTAAAATTCTACCTCAAATGCGTTCTTAACCTTACCCATTGGTTCATACAACTTTGAAAGCATACTCGCTAGTCGGATTCAATGGTGGACAGTCTTCTAGTGCTATTCTAGCCATAGACCTAGTTAACGGGTCACCGTGACGGACATCTGGAGAATAGCTTTCTGGCACTAACATAATGTCAATACTCAGGGAAAGTGACTCGGATGGGACACAGAGACTCTATGAGATCTTCAATCTCACGAAGTGAACCTTAACAAGCAAACACAGTTGCTCAACAAGAAATTCAACGCTCAAAGATCAGGGAAATCTACCTATGTCCTTTCTTACAACTCTAGGTCATCACGCGATTTCGGCACTCAAATGGACTCGAAGTACGACGAAACTTTAGGAGGAGGTCAAGGACATCTAGGGGCACTATCCTAGTGTAAGGTCTCTGACCCCGATCAAAAGAGCACCATTGTACCATGAAATGAACATAATGGAAAAAGTTTGTCTCAAAAAACTGCACCCGTATCCCAAATTTATAAAAAATGCATTTTTGGACCCCGAGGGCTGCTAAATATGGCAGGTACTCAGGCCAGTACGTCTTATTTAGAGCTTCGAATAGCAATTTACGGCATCAAAATCCGACTCGTATGGCTCGTTTTAGCCAAAAATCAATTTTTCCAAAAATTGAGCGGGGAGGCATCGGAGCTCGGGGCTGTGTGGGAACAGGTTCCAGGCCACTCCAGACCAGCTTTAGCAGCTAGGGGGCGCCCTCTTGCCTTGTGGGAGTCTTTGGTAAGTTTCCAAGCTTGCAACTAAGTGTGAGAACCTGTTAACTAAACCAACTGGACACTTGGTGGGTAGGGGAACTGGACTTGCCAATGCAAGGACTAAGTGCTCACTCAGATGCTTATAGCAGCACAAATCGATTTTCAGCCTGTAGGAGCCTATTTAAAGGCCTACTTACACACACACACACACACACACACACACACATATGCTCACACATACATAGTGCGCACACACACACACCTACACACACTGGGAAGGTGTTGCCGGTACACACACCTTTTGAAGGAGAAGCAAGGGGGGAGGTGCTGTCAAATTCTCGCCTCAAGAAGCTCGATTAAATCAGAGAATCGAGAGGATTATCAGCCCTTAACCACGGTAACCACGGTTTAATTAATACTTTCTGCAAATCCTTTTCATTACCATCTAAATCTCTCGTCTATTATGCTTATTCCTAGTCGTAATTCTTTAGAATTACTCTCTAATTTCTCCTTTACCATATTCTATTATGTAATCATCATCCCATAGTTGAATTATCAGCCATTCATCACTCTTAATTAATGATTAGTGCATGATTATTAGAATTTATCTTTCTAGGTAGCATAGTAATTAATCTGTAAGCTGATAATTGTGTAGATTAATGATAATCATTCGTTCTATCACTCATTAATATTGTAGCTGAATTAGATTCATTTCTCTTATGCATTAAGATATAATTAAGGGAAGATTAATCTGTCATTAAGTCTCTAAGAGGTGGTTTTTCTCACACCTATGCATGCGGTGATTTTGCTCCCTCTAATTGCTAGGAAAGAGATTAATCGTGCTTAATTCATCTCTCTGGTAATTCCATTAGTGAAATCCTATTATTCCTAATCATGTAAGACGAGTAATTATCTTTAGAGCCGGTACCCATAGGATTATGTGTCATCCATAATGATTGCTATATGAAAAATCTAGACCTCTCCTATAGGAGGGATTAATTGATGCTGCTAAACTATCTATTGGGTTGTTATGACGCTTGCGAACCTTAGATTTTTCTCCAAGCTACTTATTTAAAGTAGTGAGTAAAATGTCTCTGGTTAAGAGAACTTGCTTTGGTGGTACCCACGACCGCGAGGCAGGAAGAAGCAATGTCAATGGAAAGGGAAAAGCTCCCATGGAGGAACAAATACCGGCCATCTCACAGGCCATCGACGAAGAAATGGAGGAGGTAGGTCATAATTTTATTCAATTCGTTTGAATTAACATTGCACACGTTTAGCTAGGAATGAGCATATCCCCAAACATGTTGGAGAAATCCAACGGAAACCTCGGCATTGAATTCATTGTACATTAAGTTCTAAAGTAGGAAGGAAATGATTGATGGGTATGCTGTTTGCAAGAGGAAAGAATGTCTGCTAGGGAAAATTTAGCTCGACATGTTCATTTTATTTCCAATGTTGAATTCAATCCTGACCCCCCTACTGATCACAGGGGGCAGAGTTCCTCGTTAAGGGCTCTTGAATCCGCGACTTGCTTTCTATGCGGTGGATACCCACGACTTGCTTTCTATGCGTGGGAACCCACGTCTTGCTTTCTATGCGGTGGGAGTGTCCATGACGTGCTTTCTATGCGGTGGACATACCTAGTTGTATGGGCAGCTAGGCGACAACGGGAGGAGTGAACTCTCGCTGGAGGGGGGATGTTGTACCTCTAGAACATTGGAATCTTAATGAATAAATTTGAGTAGAATTTTTACTAGAATGCTATCTTGGTGTTGTTTGCAATATTGGTTGAAGGGCTGTCTTAACGAACAATGTGCTTCGGAATTAAAGCAAGGAATGTTTATGTTGAATAACCTTTGTGGTAGTAATTAGGTCACACAAGGAAGTGTGAGTATGGGGGTGGAAAGTGGGGGCTTGGCTCAGGTTTCCAATGCCTACGAGATGGGTGGTCCTGATTGGTCGGGAACTCTTTGTCCCCATAGTGCTTACTTCGATATTAGTAATACTCATTGCCCCTAGAGCGGTGAAATCTCGAGAGTACGTGCCTCTGAAACATGGGGAAAAAGGCGCTCCGGGTTTCTCTCCTCTTGGAAGGTGGGTCTTAGGATCGCTAGATAGTTTAAATACGCTTCCCCTGCGAGGTGGAGCTAGATCTCCCTGCTAGTAGGCTCAAACTCAACTCACCTTGTGATGAGAGATCTTCCGCTGCTCGAATCCTGAACCATTTTGTTTGCTTTCGCAATAGGTCTAGTGGCCACAAGGTTCACCATCAAATCCACCGGTTGATACGGCGGGGGTGGGGACCTCACACCTGGTATCAGAGCCTAGGTTAGGCTGGGAAATAAAGACGTATTGATGGAATATTTAAATAAGGAACTGAAAGTATATAGGTAGTTGATCCAAATTCCTTGCATTGGTGTTGCAGGAAGACCCCGTGCTCGAATATCGGAAGTTCCAAGTGTTTGATCTTATTTATGAGCAAGCTCGAAGATCCCCAGTTTACTAGTTCAGGCGAGATGTCATGGAGATACTGATGAAGGCTCATACGCCACACTCCACTCGCATTGATAGAGGATGGAAACTTGATTGGACATTTCCAGGAGGGGTTTACTACATCAACGCTCGGAAGCTAGGATGCTTGGCTACTGATTTGAAGAAGATACGTTGGGGAGAAGAGTTGAGGGTACTAGAGATATTCTACTTGGTGCCTGATGGCGGGAAAAAGAGCAGTGCAATCGGGTGGCCTCTGTACTTGTGCACACTCCACAAACCACGCCTCATGCAAACAAGCAAAGAACAAAACAAAGGGGGCACCACCCTAAATTAAGAGGTTTAGGGACCTCACACATAGTGCACATAGGCAAGTGAGACTTCTGGCATTATGATGGCATCAAAACATATGGCAAAACACATAGAAACGAAGCTTAGGGACCTTATGTAGCATATATATACACAAGACATCATCTTAACAATACAACGGCATCTGATCATACATAACAAGGATATAGAGAAGCAAGCCAAGGATGGCATAATCCCTTGTCAAAAAAACAATCAACCCAGCAAGTAGGTATGATCCTACTAACAACACATCAATACCTTAGAGAATGATGGCGAGGATGGTGGCCATGGAGCATGAGAGAAGACTCCTTATTTAGGTTTTAGGGCTAGTAATGTAGCATACTAGAGGGAGAGAGAGAGAGAGGGAGAGAGAGTAGAGCTCCATCCATAGCTCCGATTGTGAGCAATGTCGTCATAGCTTCATTGCTTGGTGAAGTGGGTGAAGTGTTGGTTTTGAGTGAGAGAAGGCCTCCTTATATAGGTTTCTGAGAGGGTTTAGGATTAGGGATAAACATGCTTAAATCCCCTGATTGGGGTTACTTTTTGCTTAGGGTGGTCAACAGATTGAGGTCACCTGATATGTCATCATCAAGATATTCTCTAGAGTGATGTGAGAGGGGAGGGTAAATGCTGATTTTTTTGATTGTGACACATGGGGATAAGGCCTTGACCAGCATTTAAGAGCAGGTAAGGTGGCTGTTGAAACTGGAGGTTCTGCACATGTCAGGGGGGGACCTGCTGGGTCCTCCTGAATATCAAATTCTCAAAAAATCCTCAACCATGGCTTCTTTTGACATGTGTTCTTTGAAAAAATCAGCATGTCTCTTTTCAACTCAAAAGTCTTTATCCCTGTTGACTCACCTTTACCATAAGATTTTCCCCTTTTCTCCTCCTGTAACTGCATTGTTGATACCCAATCACTGCTTCTAGTAACAGTGAACTGTTACCTACCAAATACTTATGGTGCAGTAAAAAATATTTACCATGGGTAAAAAAGTTACTGTAGGTAAAAAGTGATTTGTATTTACCATGTAGGTGAAAAATATTTACTGTAGGTAAAAAATATTTACTGTGGTAAAAAATATTTACTGTGGTAAAAAATATTTACTGTCGGTAAAAAAAATGAAAACGGAGTATGCTGTGCTGTGAGTCCACACGAACATCCTCGTGTAAATTTCACTAGAAATTCACACCTAGAATGGGCTATTCTGTAAGATATAGGTTGTAGGCATGCATAAGAGCTCGTTCCCACGTATCTTCTGTCCATGGCACTTTTTACTCTTTGGTGCTTGTGAAGTAGATTTTTCTTCTCTTTCGAGATCCCTTGGACTAGAGTATCCTCATCTCCCCAACAACTGACTGTGCCTTTATTGCATCTTCAGAAGGGGTCCTAAAAATCATGCATCATATAGCCCTCCCCCTTAAGCTAGAGGTATTTGATGCCTCTAGCTGTAGGTTGTGCTACAATAGGGTTCTCTTGAATACATACCCACCTGGTACCAATTGAATTTGCCATGTTACTGCTTTCTTGGCTGATGCACCCTGTTTAGTCCTTTCTGATGAATAATTGTATCCATCCATGACTAACAACTGGTCTCCTAGACCCTTGAAAGCCATTCCCCATCCATTGTCAATATCCACTTTCACTGGTAGCATTCTCTTTTTTTCTTTTTTTTCTTCTCTTTTTTTTTTTTTTTTTTTGAAACAACTATGTACATGATTGTTACCTTAGTTGGAGCTCTAATATGATGAGCTCTCCTCTGAACCATCCTTAGCATTGATTTCACCAGCATATGGCTGTGAAAGACGACATTGGTAGGCCTTCAATCGCCAACAATTTATTGGGGTCTGATGTACCTTACCATCTAGGTCACCTAGTTGGTAACTACCATTTGAGAACCTCTGTATCACTACAAAAGGGCCTTCCCACTTAAGCAAAAACTTACCATCCTTCCTGCGATCAAAGCGATTGTCGTATCTGAGCACTAAAGAACCTTCCTTGATACCTTTCTTGACAAGGTTGCGATTGAACTTCTTTCGTTTCTTCTCTGCCTGGGCCGCATAGTACTTCACTGCTGACTCTCGATCTAGCCCTAACCTCTCCAAATCGATGATTCTTCCTTCCACCTGCTTCTCTTGACTATCCTCTTGATGTGCTTTTAGAACTCGGAGGCTTACTAGCTCCACTTCTATAGGCAATAGTGCCTCTTGCCCGTAAACCAAGTGAAAAGGTGTATACCCCAAGGATGTTTTAAAGGATGTTCTGTAGGCCCAAAGTGCTGCATCTAGGTGTTTTTCCCATGCCTTAGGATGTAAATGCACTTGCTTAGTGATGATTTTACATATAAGACCATTTACTTTTTCCACAAGACCATTGCACTGAGGGTAGTATGGTGTAGAGTGCCTGCGCTTGATTTTTAACTTGCTCATCAATTGCCCGACTAAATCAGCTCGAAATCCCGGTCCCCTATCCGAGAGAATCTCCAAAGGTGTGCCAAAACGGCAACAAAGGCATTCAAAAATGAAATCACTCACGTCCTTGGCTGTGATGCGCTTTGTGGGACGAGCTTCTGCCCATCTGGTCATGTACTCCACCCCCATAATGATGTATTCCTTCCCTGATTGAGTGCAAGGTAGTGGCCCTATTGCATCTATCCCCCATTTTTCAAATGGCCCATAGGTTTTGATTGGATGCTGATTTTCATGGGTAAGACGCCTTGGTCCAGCCTTTTGGCAAACCTCACATGTGCGGCACCAATGTTGTACATCTCGATGGAGGCTTGGCCACGTGAACCCTGCTTGTAAAATATTTCTGCTAGTAATCTCTTGTGCAAAGTGGCCACCACACACACCTTCATGACAACTAAACAAAATATCCTTTATCTCTTGGGATACAGGAACTCTCCTTAAGACAACATCTTTCCCTCTACAATACAAGTCCTCATTCACTAAGCTATAGCTGGTAGCCTTTTTTGCCAACCACCTACGTTCACTTTTACTCATACCAGAGGGTGCTTCACAATGCTCAAGAAAGTAAAGTAAATCATGCAGCTCCTCCTTTCCCTGGTATAAAGGACTTTTCACAAGGATAGCACCTACTATGAGAGTTTGTAGTTCTTCACCTGCTAAGGCATCTGCTTCTCGATTTTGATCTCTAGGTACAAAGTGCACTCGAACTTCTTTAAAACCCTTCAACAAGGCCTTTGCTTCCCTCATCTTAACAGACAATTTGTCATTTTTACAGGCCCATACACCAACCATTTGCTTAACAATCAACATGGAGTCACCAAAAACATTTAGCTTTGTGATGCCCTGAGAAAGACAACATTGCAACCCTAAAACAAGGGCATGGTACTCTGCCTCATTGTTAGAATGAACCTCTTTTAGATGAAACCCTTTTGCAAAGATCTTCTCCTTCTCTGGACCTAATATTACTATGCCTGCTGATGCCTTGTCTTTGGTCCTCTTGTAAGCCCCATCAAAATACAGACTGTGTGCTCCCAGTAGAACTCAGGCTCCGGGATAGGCGGTACCTTACTAGGTGCCTCTTTCTTGGCCTTCTCATAACACCTTTGTGTGAGGACATCTGCCAAAAAAGCACGGGTGGAATCCTCTACTTGTAGTGTGTAGTCAAACTCTTGAAGTTGCACCACCCACTTTGCTATTCTTTGAGACAATTCCATGTGTTGTAGGGCATATGGAAAAACCTCCTCAGTTGTGATCACCACAAATTGTCTAGAAAGTAAGTAAGCCCGAAACTTCTCCACTGCAAACTTAAGAGCTAGCACCAATTGCTCAGTTGCGCTGAAACCCTTTTCAACAGCTGTCATCACTCTACTAGAGAAGTAGACTGGTCTCATGAGAGATGTCTTTGGGTCTTTTTGCATCAAGACAGCTCCTAGAGCTTCTTGACCTACACTAGGATTTACATAGAATAATTCTCCCCATGTGGGTTGTAGGACGACAGGCAATGAGCTCAAAATGGTTTTAACTTCTTGAAAGCACCTTTCACCCTCCTCACTCCATGTCAATGTAGTGTGTTTAGTGAGCTGCTGCAAAGGATAGATTGCCTGAGAAAGGAGATGTATGAATCGTCCCATGTAGCGAACCTTTTGAATGAAGGAGACTGGTTGCTTCACGTTTGAAGGAGTAGGTAAAGCTAACAATGTCTTTACCTTTTCAGGGTCAACCTCAATACCATCTTGAGACACAACATGGCCTAGTAGAGTGACCTTGCTCTCACCTATGTGGCACTTGTCTTTATTCAATTGCCCACCCAATTGGGCCAGACGGGTGAAACCTTCATCAACCTTGGACAGATGTACTTCCCTAGAGCTGTAAATGCAAAAATCATCAATGAAGACTCGTATGGACTTACCAAAGTAAGGTTGAAACACCAAGTTCATAAACCTCTGGAAAGTAGCTGGGGCATTAGTTAAACCAAAAGGCATAACTCTATAAGCAAAACACCCCCAAGGTGTTATGAAGGTAGTCTTTCTTTGGTCTTCATCTGCAATTCTGATTTGGAAGTAGCCTGAGTACCCATCACACACTGTGTACGTTTCATGACCAGCCACTTCATTTATTATTTCATCTTGAAAAGGCAAAGGAAAATGGTCCCATTTTGTGGCTGCGTTTAGAGGCTTGTAATCCACACATACCCTCCACTTCCCATTTTTCTTTGGTGCTACCATAACTGGAGACACCCACTCAGAATCTTCCACTGGGTAGATAAATCCTGCCTTGAGTAATCTTTTTACTTCTTTTAAGAGAGCATCTTGTTGCACTAGCCCTAATCTCCTTAGCCTTTGCACCACTGGTTTGGCACCTTCCTTTAATTGGATATGGTGTTGGGTTACCGTCACTCCTTTAATGTGCTCGTAATCAGTTATAAAGAGGCCAGCATGCTTCTTTAGTACCTGCAAATAGGGTTCTCTCTCTTCTTCTAGTAGGTCCTTAGCTAGCATCTCCTCTAAGTCTATGGCTTCTTCCTTGTTTAGAGAGTCTTGACCACCTTCTCCTTCTGGGTTTCGCAGTATTATACCCATGACTTCCAAAGAGCTAGCATCCTCCTCAAATGACTCATCCTCAGATGAAGAGCAGCTACTTGTACTCCATTCATCCATAAAAGTCTCCATCTCTAGGTCTTGTTGTCTACCCTGCTTCATGTCATACACAATTTTTTGTTGCTTGCCACCTACCTTATGATTTGGTCACAACTCAAGGGAACCTGTCTCCCAATCTTGCCTAGCTTTCATAGCCATAATCCAAGGTCTTCCAAGGATTAGTGGATAGCCCTCCCCCTTAGTTGGGATCACATAAGCATCAATTGAGATTGCGACACCAAAAGCTGAAACCTTCACTCCATTAACCTTTCCCACACAAGCCACCCTTACATTATTTTCCATCTTAGCTTGTAAGGAAGTTTGCTCGTTTACTTCCAAACCCAACCTGTGCATTAATTTCTCTGTCATAACACAAATCTCAGCTCCACCATCTACGTACACATTGGAGACTCGCTGACTCTTAATCTCTGCATCAATGACTGGCATGATATCCTTCATGCCTCTTGCACTAATAGACCCAACAAACTTTTCCTTAGCCCTCCTGGTGCTGACCATCTTAGACTAGGTTCTACGCATCTTTGGGGAAAGGTGGAGGAGTTGCTGCCATGAAATCTTTGGTCCTCGCTTACTCACATCTACTACCAGGTCGTAAGGTATGGATCCTACCCCAAGTGGAAAGTCTTCTAATCCTATGTGCCTCCTTGACCTACTCTTCCTTTTCTTGTCTCCTATCACTTGGGAGGAACCCTCATTCCCTTTATCCGGCTCTGAAGCTTCCATTTCATCAGTTCTTTGTCTCCTAACTCTCTTTATTGGCATGGTAATAGCTTCCTCCATTTTCTCTTTCCCTTTATCCTTACCATTGTCAAGACTTATGAAAGAGACAGCCCTGTCCTCCCCTCCCGATGGTAGTGGAGGGATCTCTGCTGGTGCTTGTGGTGGTGGAGGAGGGGGTCTCAATATTTGGATTGGTGGAGCCACGTGTGCATTTTGTCCATTTAGTGGCCTAGCTCGAGGAGGAGTGACTTGTTGGCAAGGAGGCCGTCTTTGATTACCATTTCCTTGATAGCGTCGTGGATGGGGGCAATAATACATGCCGTGACCTACCTCTCCACAGTTGTAGCAAATGTACTCATGTGCTTGCCTTTGTCCTTCTTGTCTATTTCGTTCATTTCCTGGCTGGGGAGCCCTTACACCTTGAACCAGATTGATGGACAGGCTCTCTAGTTGATTGGTGATTTGTTGAAGTAATTCTTGTTGAGAGGACTCTTGGTCTGTTGCTCCTGTCCCTGCTACTACCCTTGCCGTAGGTTGAGCTAGCGGTGGAGGCTCCATTCCCCCTTGTAGTTGAGCTTGGAATTTTAACTTCCTATCCTTCTCCCTTGCATAAGTCATAGCTTTATCAAAGGTATCTGGGAATTTACCTTTTACCTTTTCTCGAAGGATGGGGTAAAGCCCTGCCAGGAAAGAGTCCTTCTTTAGGCATTCTGGCGCCCTTTCTCCTTCACCTAGTGATGCACACCATTTCTCCCACAGGTTGGAAAACTTTCCTTCATAGCTTCTATAGTCATTGGGTGATGTTTGGCGTAGCTCTAAGAGCTGTCTCCATATCTCCTCTAGAGGCTCATGCCGGCGAAATTCTTCGATGAAGGCCATCTTTAAGGACTCCCAATCTCTTCTTTCTTCAGGTGCCAAAGTTTGATACCATAATTTTGCACATTCCCTCAAGACCAAAGGAAAGGCCCTTAACTTAGTAGCTTCTTCATCCCTTCCCGATACCAGAAAGGCCATTTCCAAATTATCCAAAAAGTCTGGAGCAACCTCCCAAGGCTTACCATAAAAATTAGGGAAGGCCATAAGTGAGAGAGTAAATAATTACACAAAGAGCTCCAATTTATTTTAAAATAAAGTATGGTAATTACAATTTGGAGCTTTAGCACAACTTAGCTCAAAATAGGATGAAGATCGACACATCAAAGGAATGGTAATAGTCTAGTTAGGGGAGAATGACAGGATGAGGAGAGCGCAAGATTTCCCCAAGTCTCTCGGCTCCAAACAACAGGGCTATTCTTTGCTGATAAAATATTTTTCTATCAATACAAATATTCACACGGATATGACACACAAAATGGAAAGGAAACATGCGGGGATCATCATTCTCATTATTGGCATCCATAATTACACACAAGAGCCTAGCTTAGTTGCACCACCTTGGGACCAATGAGCCTGATCAGCCACAGAAGGTCAGCACCTCGGATCACTTCGACTCTTCCTGATGCATCTGTGAAGACGTAAGGCGTGATGGCAACACTTTGTACAATGCTGAGCCTTTTAGCAAGCAACAATTGGATGCTATAACCATAATCAGCATGACGAATGAAAGTGACACCATTAATGTGCAGCACATCATCAACTAAGATAGTTTCCTTAGATTGAGATAACTTCTTGAAAATTAGCAGCAAAGGTAGGGCAGGGAGGCTTTTCACCCGGTCTCCAAAGCACTTTGGACAATATCCAAAGTGATCTTCACGCGGACAGGAGGTTGGCTTGGGATTGGTGGTGTCTGGATTCACAAAGTGCACTGGGAGCACTCGCAGACGGGCGGCAATCTTGTAGGCAAGCCTTCGCCTCTTTGCTTCAGGAGGATTTAGGGGTGAGAGTCGTGGTTGCAAGTTGGAGGTTGAAGTTGGTTGCTCACTAGCCTTTTTCTTGCCTGTAGTGGTCATGTAATCCCTTATTAATGAGATTAAGCCAAATGTTACCTTACGCTTGAGCACGCGCTGCGGCCTTGGGCCACAACCTTTGGAGTACCAAAAGAGGAATTCCGGCTTGATATCTTAGTTTATTATCCACTCAAGAATGAGTACAAGAACTATTTCATGAACGAAGTAGTGCATCATGTGAATACCATCTCCTAGGCGTATGTCATACGCAATCCATAAAGCCATGTAATAAGCTGATCATCAGTTATCCTAAACCTTGAGGGGTTTCGATTGTAATAAATTTTTATCAATAAAATGCTTTTTGTCTCTGAATCTTGTCTCTTGATAAAGTGGAATTTTGAAATTTTATTAAAGTCTCGTGTCTATTTTGAAATCCAAGTAATGGTATCAAGAATTTCGTATAACCCATGTAGGCACCGCCTGTTGCTCTGTACTCGGCAGCGCAAGAGAAGAAGCTTCTCCTTAAGCAAGCCCAACCTCCGATCTTTAAGGGCGAGGGGGAAAATGTGAAAAGAGATGCGGAAGTGTGGATGGAAGCCATGGACGACTATTTTGAAGTTGCGGGGACCCAAAACCCGTAAATCAGACCATGCTTGTGATGTTCTGCTTGACTGGCGATGCCAAGATATGGTGGAAGCAACATTGCAGGGACATGAATATTAAGGGATCTTCCCAATCCTGGGAAGGCATCAAAGCTACGATAATGGGGCGTTATTTACCGCCAGCCTATAGAATCTTGAGGATGAATGAATTATTTTCACTTCGGCGGCTGACTTCATCTGTCGAAGAATATTATGCAAAGTTTGTCACTCTTCGGAGATACGCTCCTAAGATGACCTTGGAACAACAGGTGGCGAGGTTCTACCAAGGGCTAATCGACCCTCTCAATACTCGATTGGAAGCTCTCAGGCCAACGACACTACAGGATGCCTTGTTGAGGGCCAAACCTCTAGCTCTTGAAGTACAAAAGGTTAATCAGAACAGGAGGAATCATTGGGCAAAGAGGGCAAGGACAATTGCTTGGAATAACAGACCAGCCAACCAAGCATATGACCAGTGCCCTATTATGGCTACCACCACAACCATGGAGTTCCCTGATGTTCGATGCTATGGGTGCGGCGAGCATGGACATTAAAGATCCAATTGTCCCAGGAACGTTCAGGAAACCAACGCCAATGCCATATCCTTGAATACCCATGGGCGTGGCCAAGCTAATGGAAGAGGAGGACGAGGAAGGATAAACAGAGCACTACAAGAGGTTCTTCATATTAGCGACGCTCACACAGCGACGCTCAAAAAAAAATTTCCCGGTGTCGCTATGAGCGTCGCAAATTTATTTGTAAATTTGCGACGCTCATAGCGACGCCGGCTGGGGTAAAAAAAATAACCGAGCGCGCCCAAAAACTCAGATCTCAGATCTGAGTTTTTCGACGCCCTCAAGCAAAGAGCAGGTAACGCTCTCCCTCACTCTCTCTCTTTCTCTCTCTTTTTCTTCTCCACACACACACACACACACACACACACACACGAGGAGAGGAAGGAGAGCCAGGTATGCTCCTTCCCTCTCCTCATTCTCATGTTCCCTTCCCCTCTTTCTCTCTCCCTCTCTTTCTCTCTCACACACACACATACACACACACACAGTGTTTTGTGAGAGAGAGAGAGAGAGAGAGAGAGAGAGAGAGAGAGAGAGTACATACAAAAACAAAAACGCACACACACATACATAAACAAAGAATGCACACACATTGAGAGAGAAAAAGAGAGAGAGAGCATGCATAAACAAAAAACGCACGCATTGAGAGAGGAAAAGAGAGAGAGAACATGCATAAACAAAAAACGCACACATTGAGAGAGGAAAAGAGAGAGAAAACATGCATACGATCCAAAAAAACGCACACACATTGAAAGAGAAAGAGAGAGAAACTAATTTAACGTCGTAGGAAACTAATTAAAATTAAAAGACCTAAAGATCTAACCGACGAGGAGTTGAACTGAAGACCTATTATTCAAGAGAGAAATGGCATAATCAATCTATCATACTTGGCATGGGTGATAGAAAGGTTATACCGTTTATCTCTTTTTATTGGCACACACATCCACACACGCGTACACACACAAGAAGAAGAGAGTTATAACGTCGTAGGAAACTATCTTAAAAGACGTTAAAGATTAGGTTATATGTAGACTTACATTAAATTAGATTTAGGTTTATTTTTAACTAGATTTATGTTTATTTAAGCTAGATTTAGATTTACGTTATATTAGATTAGATTTAGGTCTCCATAGACTGCGATGCCTACATGAAGCGGGTGAAGAAAGACCTCAATGGAATATAGGGTATTCCTGTCTTCACTCATGGTGGGCTCCGTCGATCCAAAAGTACTGGTGAAATGTCTTCAGAAGATAGGGAAGAAGGTGGATCTTCAGGGCGGCAAGAGTCACTACATCCCCGACACAATGACCATCTAGACAACCTCTAGTCATTAGACTTACGTTAAATTAGATTTAGCTTTATTTTTAGTTAGATTTACGTTTATTTAGATTTACGCTTATTTACGTTAGATCGAGTCCACGCAAGAATTACTTACGGTTTAGGGTTTAGAGTTAGACGAACAGTGAAAAGATCTACTGTGAAAAGATGTTAAGATGAAGTGAAGTGCTACAGCTAGAGAAGAGGCAAAGGGATTTTGTCCACTACATGCAGTATCATGTAGACGTGGGTGTGTAGATTTCTTGTACCCACAAATATAGGTATTGACCAATAAAGACGAGATGATAACCCGGTGGTTCTGATCTCCGTGCACCTCTAGACCGAGGTGTGCGGGGATTGGACATGACTAGAGAATGTGAGATAAAGAGAGAGAGAGAGAGAGAGAGAGAGAGAGATAAGACGAAGAATGCCAATAGAATATTAAATTTGTTGTCCAGGTTATAAGTTTTTTATCCTCATTATGAGTAGCGACAAGGATGTGGGACCGTCCAATCGAAACACCTATCTCTCAACGAGGGTCTTATGTCCTTGTAATCAATGCAAGCATGCTGTGCGACGGACAAGACGTGTTTCTTTGCAGCACGTTCGCGAATTTGGCGAGTTCGATCCATCTATTATAGATCGAGTTGTTGCCAATTATAACTCGTCGGACTCTGACGCTGGCCAACAAGCAGCAATCTTGCAACCCAATAGACGTGTTCGCAGGCGCTTTGGTCAAGCAGCATATGTGAGGCCACAAGATGTAGCCTCTGACAGCTCGGGGGATGATCATGCAGAGCACATTCCCAACGAGGCAATGTCTGAGCCCGAGATTGATGAAATGATCGAGACGATCATGGATTCAGAAAGGCTTATCTATGATGATATGAAAAGTGAAGCCGATACGTCATTGTATAATGGAGCACGTATGTCTAGATTGAAAGCACTCCTGGTTCTTCTCAACATGCAGGCAAAGTTTGGATGGAGTGACACTAGCGTCACAGCGCTTTTCAGGTGATCTATTACAATTAGTTTACTTTAATAGAACTCTAAATGTATAATGATCTGATAGATTTTTACACGACTGTATCATATTTTTATGTTGTGTAGATTGCTGAAAGAGCACATACTACCAGCTGACAATGTGATGCCAGATTCCCGAGATGAAGCAAGAAAGATTTTGCGAAACTTGGGGATGGATTACAATTCTATCCACGCTTGTCCTAATGACTGCATTCTTTTCAGAGGGGAATACACAGACATGGAGAAGTGTCCGAAATGTGATTCCGAAAGATATCGAGTAGATCTCCACGGGACAAAAATTCCACAAAAGGTTTTGCGACATTTTCCTTTGCTTCCTCGCATCAAGCATTTCTTCGAATGTAAGTCCATGGCCGCCCTAGCATCATGGCATGAGGAGAATAAATCTTCGGATGGTGTGCTACGAATTCCTGCAGATTGCGCAGCCTGGAAACATATAGATGGAACATGGTCGGATTTTGCCAGGGAAGCTCGAAATTTGCGCTTAGGCCTGGCTATGGATGCCGTAAATCCATTTGGTCAAAGATCAACATCTTACAGTGTATGGCCCGTTGTCATCGTCAACTACAACATTCCCCCGTGGTTGACTACGAAGAAGGGGCACCTATGGCTAAGCTTGATTGTGCCAGGGCGATATAAAGTGGGGAATATAGATGTGTATCTTCGTCCACTATTGGAAGAGCTACAACAATTGTGGATTGGCATAGAGGTGGTGGATATGAGCCGACACACAGGACGACGGAATGCTTTGATCAGAGGTATTCTAATGTGGACCATGCATGACTATCCCGGGCTAACAGAATGCTCAGGTGATCTATTGACACTCCTCACTCAGACACTGTAAATCTTGTTTTTTCCCATAGTTGATCTATTATCATGTGTATATATGCAGGGCTTCAAACAAGCGGATACAGAGCATGTGTCACATGTGGACCTAGACTGAATGCATGTAGGGCACCCTCACTGAAGAAGCAAATCTACGAAGGTCATCAAGCGTATCTTCCAGAGAATCATGTGTTACGCGACGGCTTTTTGGGAAGAGAGCCACCAAGGATGTCTGCACAAGCATGGTTAGAGCAGAAGGAGATGTGCGATGACGGATTGCCTCCAGGGATGAAGAGACTATCTCTATGGTACGAGTTACCATACTGGCCCCGACTCGTGATCAATCACTTGCTCGATCCAATGCACATATTCAAGAATGTGGGTAATCTACTATGGGACCATTTGACCGGCAAGAAAGATACTTTGGGAGCCAGAGTTGACCTTAGAAATGTGGATCGTATGGAGCAATATTGGCCGCAAACAGCGTCTGATGGATCGATAAAACTCCCTAAAGCACCATGGATTTTCACAGGAGCCCAAGAACGCAAAGTAAAAGAGGCCATTCGATCTTTGCGGACCCCCACTGGCGTAATGCACTCGCTCCGAACGTGTTTTACTAAAGAAGAAAAGCTTACCGGTTTGAAGTCACACGATTGGCATAAAATGTGTCAAGTACGTTCATAGTGGACTTTAATATCATTGCATAAAATGTGGACTTTAATATCATTGCTACACATACTTTACAGTTTATCTTACCGGTTGCCATTGAGGGATGTTTGTCTCTCGACATCCGTAACACAATCTACAAACTTGCAAAGCTGGTGCAATGGATCTCACAAAAGGAGATCGACGTAGACTCCATACCATTCGCCAAACTAAATGCTGCGGAGCTTGTGTGTATGTTTGAGAAACATTTTCCTACTACAATGCTAACCATTCAGGTGCATCTTCTTGTTCACATAGTTGATGAGGTGGAAATAGCTGGCACAGTTCATTCCAGATGGATGTTCTTCTTAGAGCGTTTCATGAAAACGCTTAAGGGATATGTGCGTCAAAAGGCACGTCCGGAGGGTAGCATGGCAGAAGGTTGGTTGGTATCAGAGTCCCTAGTGTACATTGGAGAGTGGCTAGACGGATTTGATAAATCCCGGGACACGCTATGGCGAACCATAGATGATGAGCGCATATCTGGGATTGTCATGTGCAATCTCGGTGTTGAGAAGAAGATGACGGAAGATCTAGAGGCTAAAATCAACCGATTTTGCATGCTTCACAATCCAGTGATGCAAAAGTGGATTTCACAATATGAGGATGCAAAGCAAGAGCGACAAAGGGCACGAATCGAGTGGAGACGGGGAAGACGACCACTGATGCACTATCCAGCGGTTCTGGAGAGCCTACCAACCTTCATGAGCTTAAGATGGTTGCACAACCAATTGAAAAGCGCACAACAATGCGGTGACGAAGTGACTGAAGAAGAGTGGGAGTACTCTCGGGGTTGCGCGACCAAGGTAAGTTTGCAATGTACGACTAGCAAGTGACTTTATTTATAAACGTTTGAACGGCCACTCATAATCTTTGTTCGTTGTAGTATAAGTCATACACAGCAGCATGGTGTAAAGGTCGACATTTTAGGGTGGAACGAATCGACAAAAAGCGTTTTACTCAAGATTATGGAATCATGGCAAAATTTGAACAGTCTAGTCGACGACGTTCCTCTGATGCAGATCCTGTGGTGGCGGAACTCACTTACTTCGGCACGCTGCAAGAGATTTTGAGGATCGATTACAGAGGATTTTTTGTCGACTTATTCGACGTGCAATGGTTCAAGATAATCATGGAGGGTCGCAACGCTACTGTGCGTAGAGGAGAGTCTGGTTTTCTTGAGGTGGATTCTACTAAGAAATGGACTGGCCTAAGAGACACTTTTGTACTACCCGAGCATTGTGAACAAGTAAGTATATAAATAGTTAACATCCCCCTTTTACAAGTTATGTGCTTGAAAGCTCTCATGTAAGTTATGTGGCTCTGGCAGGTAGTATTTCATCCTACAAAGTCTACATCAAACTGGTGGTACGTCATAGAGGTAGCCCCTCGTAGTGCAAGGACGTATGAAGGCTACCATGTGCCAATCACAACGACATCAATGGAGGAGATTAGAGAAGATGCTCAATCAGAAGCCGCTGCGGTGGTGCCAGACGAGCATCAAGATGCTACTACTCTATATGGGGTGCATGCAGAGGAGCTACAAAATGAAACAGAGGATATGTGTTTAAACAGAGAGCTCTATATAGATATAGGAAGTTATGCTGAGTTATGCGAGGATGAGAGAGAGATCTCTTAAAGCCACAAATATTGTATTTGAACAATTTTGCTCCGTGCTGTAAAAGCTCTGTTTTCGACTTGCCTCTTCTATCACTCGATTCATTGCGTCATTGTATTTATATGCGTCATTACGTCATTGTATTTAATGGTCTTTGCGTCATTGTCTACTCTATTCATTCAATATTAAGTTTAAATATTCGTGTGTTTAATGCAGGTATGGATGATGAGGAGTTTCTTTCTTCTTTGTCACCGCAGCAGAGACAGTGGTACGTGGAGCGTCATCGCTCTGGCGCATCATCGCGCGTTCCTACACCATCCGCATCTCCCTCTCTTTCGGAGCATTCGGCGCGCTCCGAAGCTTCGGCGTCGACGAGACGAGCATCACACTCGTTTAGACACCGGCGCTCTAGTGGTGGCGGTGGCGGTTGTTGTGGGGATTCCGCCACCGATGCCTCCACACCGCCTCGTGTTCGACGAGGCTCTTTACCCTCCCCTTCTTTGCCCGCCCCCACACCAGCCACAGCATCGCCGTCTACGCCAGGTTTTGCACGGCTGACTGTTCCTAGAAGCTACACACCTCTACCTACTCCGCCAGGAGCCACCCCACTCGACACTCCTCGCTTCGGGGCCCAGACGCCGGTGGAGACACCTGACGTCCGTACCCCCATCGACACGCCGCTAGAGACCCCTGCCGGGACACCCAGGTTCACGCGTCACCGGCCAGAGGGCTTGCCTTACTCTGTCGACATCAGCGGCGGCATCATCATGGATGATGACGGCAAGAAGGTGATCTCGCGCATGCGTGGTCTTTGCTCTCAGCTGTTTAGACACTATATACTAAACAAATGGAGTGAAGTACCAAGTGATTTAAAAAACAGAGTCATCAGCATACTTCATGATGAGTTTCCCGTTCCAACACGGGATCAGCGCTTCAATGAAGACCTGATGAAGATTCGAATGCGCGAATACTGCAAACACAAGCGTTCCGAAGTGCAAAAAGCAATCAAGAATGGGTGGAACAGGCCAGATTGGCTGGCCAAAGAAGATTGGAAGAATGCGAAGAAAGCAGCGCGCGAGAATCTCGACAAGTGGAAGCAACAAAAGGATGCAGCCAGAGCGCGAGTAGAGGCAGGGAGCTCGCACCACTTGGGGAGCGGTGGATGGGCATCATTTGAGGCCGATTTTGTAAGTCTTTTCACATTGCGCTTTATGCATGTTCGATAGTTTAGGGTTTATGAGTTTTTTAGTTCTAACATAATGAAATCTTTGTATGTTTTGACAGTGGTCGATGACAGGACGTGATCCCACACCGTACGAGCGCGAGTACGCAGGCAGGAAGGGCTTAAACGCCCTGATGGACATTCTCAGTTCTCGTGGCGGCATGGTTAGTATTAGGGTTTACTCTTTTTTATTTTTTGTATTGTTTTATAAATGTCGTTATATGTTTATATTTACTGAAAACTGTCTTATTGTCTTTTTTTGCAGAATCCGATAGATACGCCACTTGGACGCGATGAGACGTCTGACTAAACGACGTCAGTTTAGCCGTAGCTAGATAGCATTAGTTTAGGGTTTCTCATAGCTTATGTATCATGAGACGGATTTTATACGTCTTTTTGAACCATGTATATTATTACATTTGTCACCGCAGTTCCTTTTGCCAATAAATTCTTTATGCCTATGATGTTGTACAATTGTCATTATTACATTTGCCAATCAATTCATTTTGCTTATGATGTGTACAATTGTCAATTTTGCAAACAATGCGTCTTGTGGGTGACTATTTTGGGTCTCTTATTTACCTTTGCACTTTTTTTAAAAAAGTGAATCAAGTACAATATGGTTGATGGGTGGCAGGGCATTCAATGCCCTGCCACCAAAAAAATATTCTCTCGGGCGTCGCTATAAGCGTCGCTATTTATGGCTCTGTAGCGTCGCTATGAGCGTCGCTATAGTCTTCTGTGAGACCGTCGCTATAGGCGTCGCTATATGCGTCGCTATATAGCGACGCCTATAGCGACGCTCTCGTAGCGACGCTCGTAGCGACGCCGGGGGTTATAAAAACCCAATGTATTTCCGTCGCTAACAGCGTCACAAGAGCACACAACCTCTTGTAGTGGAGGACGAGGGCGTGGAGCTACCGCCAGAGTAAATGCCGCAGTGGTACAACCAACTGTGGGTGGCGAAGCAGTGGAGAGAGCAACCCTACATGCTGCAATTGACAATCCCAATGGTTGTGAGCAATACGCAGTCATTCATACGCCAGGATCTCTCAGAGGTGAACAAGTTAACTTCCTTATAGATTGTGGTAGTACTCTTTCATTTCTTTGACCCCGATGCATGAGGAAGCTAAAGCTAGATAAGTATCCAACAAGCAACCTAGTTGTAGAGTTAGCAAACGGCAAGGAAGTAGTATCTCAACATTCTGCAGGAAAAATCGATTTTGATTTAGGGGAACACCCAACTTCTGCCCAATTTCGAACCCTACCCTTAGGATTCTTTGATGGGATACTAGGGATGGACTGGCTAAAGCGAAATAGGTCCCACATACATTGTGCACAAGGGAACTTTACCTTTACAGATAACTTGGGTAATGAAGCCTTAATCCAGGGGGAAAATGGGAGACCTAGGGCTACTCTAGTTAAGGCCAGTAGACTTTTGAAGGGACTAAGGAAGGGTCAGCAAATTCATGCAGTAAAACTCAATAAGGTGGACCAATCAAATACCTCACTTCGACCAAACTGGTTGAGAGAGTATGATGATGTATTCCCTGAAGACCTTACGAATCTTCCGCCACATAGAGAGGTGGATCATGAGATTGAGACTATCCCTGGATGTGAACCTATCTCAGAAAGGCCTTATAAGATGTCACTTCCAGAGGCCATCGAACTCAAGGAACAACTTAGGCAACTCATTGAGCAAGGATTCATTCGACCCAGTACTTCTCCTTGGGGTGCTCCAGTTCTTTCTTAGAAGAAGAAGGATGGAACCTTAAGGCTATGCATAGATTACCGAGGACTAAACCAGGTAACTATCAAGAGCAAGTATCCAATTCCAAGGATTGACGAACTCTTGGACAGGCTCCACGACGCCAAAATGTTTACAAAGATTGATCTAAGGTCAAGATATTACCAAATCAGAATCAAAGAATCAGATATTCCAAAGAAAGCTTTCAATATTAGGTATGGGCACTACAAGTTCACAGTAATGTCTTTTGGTCTAACAAATGCTCCTGCAAGCTTCAATCGACTTATGCAGGATATTTTCAGACCTTACCTGGATGATTTTGTCTTGGTTTTCTTTGATGACATTCTGATCTATTCTAAGAACGAGGCAGACCACGAAGAACATGTTCGCAAAGTACTTGATCTTATTCGGGAACACCAACTTTACGCTAAAGAGAGCAGGTGCACTTTTTGCTCACCAAAGGTCAACTGTCATATCGGCTGAAGGGATTTCAGTGGACCTAGACAAAGTCAAGGATATCATTGATTGGCCTCAACCATCCACTGTCAGCGAAAGAGTATTTCTTGGAATAACGGGATGGTACAGGATTTTTGTCAAGGATTATGCACGTATTGCTACACCTTTGACGGAACTCTGAAGAAAGGAATGAGGATCGAATGGAAGACCGAGCACGAGTCTAGCTTTGCTAAACTAAAAGAGTTCTTGGTCTCAGCTCCTATTTTAAAGCTTCCAGATTTCAGCAAGGAATTTGAAGTAGCGACCGACGCTAGCAAATTTTCTCTAGGCGGAGTTCTTACTTAAGAAGGAAGACCAGTGGCGTATACTTCGCGAAAGATGAGAGATCATGAGAAGAATTATCCTACTCATGATTTGGAACTTTTAGCAGTTATTCATGCACTGAAGTTATGGAGACGTTATCTTCTTGGGTGTAAATTTTCTCTGGTTACAGACCACAAGAGCTTAAAATGGATTTTTACTCAACCTATTCTCAATATGCGACAACGACGATGGATAGAGCTATTACAGGAATATGACCTTGACATAAAGTATAGACTAAGAAAGGAAAATGCAGTTGCAAATGGTCTTAGCCGAAAATCCTTTCTCGGAGCTATCTCTATTCCAAATAACCCTATCTGGGATAGAATCAAAGAAGCATCTTTAGTAGATCCAGAATACCAGCGTATAGTATCTCTAGTCCAGCAGAATAAGATGCCTGAAGCTAAAGATTACTCTCTTATGGGAGGATGTCTTTACTACAGACATAGACTCTGTGTACCCAGAGATCCAGCCTTAAAGAAGGCCATTTTGTATAAAGCACACGATAGCCCTACATCCGGACATCCAGGCTATGCTAAGACTCTTCATGCTGTCAGGAGGAGTTATTTTTGGACTGGAATGAAAGGAGACATACTTCGCTATGTGAGGCAGTGTCTTTCTTGTCAGTGGATAAAAGATGAAAGGATCAAGTTACCAGGGCAACTTCAACCTCTTGACATACCCCAGATGAAATGGGAATGCATCAGTATGGATTTTGTTACAGGATTACCTTCTACATGAGGTTATGATTCTGTTTTCGTGTTTGTTAATATGCTCACAAAAGTGGCTCATCTAATACCTGTAAAGACAACCTTTACTGCTTCAGATATTAGTTGGGTATTCATCAAGGAGATTTTTAGGCTACATGGTCTACCCAAGCGTATCGTCAGTGATAGAGATGCCAAGTTTACATCAAAATTCTGGACTTCTCTTTTCCAATCTATTGGGTCACATTTAGCTTTCAGTACAGCGTATCATCCCCAGACAAATGGGCAAACTAAAAGAGTTAATCAAGTCATCGAGGATATTCTCAAAGCCTATTGTTCGCAAGAACCAAAGAAGTGGTTACAATATCTACCTTTGGTGGAGTATTCTTACAACTCTTCCGAACACAGAAGCATTGGAATGTCACCTTTCAAAGCTGAACAGGACTATTTATGGACAGGACTATTTAGCACCACTGAACTTCTCAGATCCAACCATCAGGGCAGAAGCATCTAGGAAGATGTTAGAAGATATGTAAGCTCAGACTAGAGCTATTTGCCAGGACATTCAGGCCGCTCAGGATAGACAGAAGCATTATGCAGATAAGAACCGTTCGGAAAGAACTTTCAAAGAAGGAGATAAGGTTTTTCTACGATTCCGACCAAAGAAAAGCAACTTATTACTAGGCAGATATCAGAAGCTAAGCCCAAGGTATTGTGGACCATTTGACATTGTTAAAGTTGTAAGTGACCAGGCCTACAAGCTAAAGTTACCTGCAAACTTGAAGGTTCATGATGTGTTCCACGTCAGCTTACTCAAACCCTATATTCCTAACCCTGATCAATTCTCGGACTCAGATCAAATATTCATGCCAGCACAAGGAGTACTCGAGCTCCGACCTGACTACGTAATGGAAACAAGGGAAAGGAAGTTACGCAACAGAACTATCACGGAGCATCTGGTAAAGTGGAAGGATTACCCTGAAGAAGATACAACTTGGGAGGACGAACCAACAAAAGATTACCCAAACACATTCTTGAGATGAGGACATCTCAAACTTTTCACGTTGGGGAGGTTGTAAGGTCTCTGACCCCGATCAAAAGAGCACTTTTGTACCATGAAATGAACATAATGGAAAAAGTTACTATTTTTAGCAATTTTCCAAATTCTGTCAATGCCATGATGTTTAGAATGTTTTAAAGCTTCTAAATATGAATTAAAATAATTTTTGTAAAAAAAAATCCAAAAATAGTAAGTTTTTGGTCACCCGACCCGTCCAGTTTTGATTGTCTCGAAAAACTGCACCCGTACCCCAAATTTGAAAAAATGCATTTTCAGACCCCGGGGGCTGCTAAATATGGCAGGTACTCGGGCCAGTATGTCTTAGTTAGAGCTCCGTATAGCAATTTACGAAATCAAAATCCGACTCGTATGGCCCGTTTTAGCCAAAAATCAATTTTTCCAAAAATTGAGAGAGGAGGCACCGAAGCCCGGGGCTGTGTGGGAACAGGTTCCAGGCCACTCCAGACCAGCTTTAGCAGCTAGGGGGCGCCCTCTTGCCTTGTGGGAGTCTTTGGGAAGTTTCCAAGCTTGCAACTAAGTGTGAGAACCTGTTAACTAAACCAACTGGACACTTGGTGGGTAGGGGAACTGGACTTGCCAATGCAAGGACTGAGTGCTCACTCAGATGCTTATAGCAGCACAAATCGATTTTCAGCCTGTAGGAGCCTATTTAAAGGCCTACTTACACACACACACACACACACACACACACACACACACACACACACACACACACACACACACACATATGCTCACACATACATAGTGCGCACACACACACACCTACACACACTGGGAAGGTGTTGTCGGTACACACACCTTTTGAAGGAGAAGCAAGGGGGGAGGTGCTGTCGAATTCTCGCCTCAAGAAGCTCAATTAAATCAGAGAATCGAGAGGATTATCAGCCCTTAACCACGGTAACCACGGTTTAATTAATGCTTTCTGCAAATCCTTTTCATTACCATCTAAATCTCTCGTCTATTATGCTTATTCCTAGTCGTAATTCTTTAGAATTACTCTCTAATTTCTCCTTAACCATATTCTATTATGTCATCATCATCCCATAGCTGAATTATTAGCCCATTAATCACTCTTGATTAATGATTAGTGCATGATTATTAGAATTTCTCTCTCTAGGTAGTATAGTAATTAATCGATAAGCTGGTAATTGTGTAGATTGATGATAATCATTCGTTCTATCACTCATTAATATTGTAGCTGAATTAGATTCATTTCTATTATGCATTAAGATATAATTAAGGAAAGATTAATCTGTCATTAAGTCTCTAAGAGGTGGTTTTTCTCACACCTATGCATGCGATGATTCTGCTCCTTCTAATTGCTAGGAAAGAGATTAATCGTGTTTAATTCATCTCTCTGGTAATTCCATTAGTGAAATCCTATTATTCCTAATCATGTAAGCCGAGTAATTATCTTTAGAGCCGGTACCCATAGGATTATTTGTCATCCATAATGATCGCTATATGAAAAATCTAGACCTCTCCTATAGGAGGGATTAATTGGTGTTGCTAATCTATCTATTGGGTTGTTATTACCCTTGCGAACCTTAGCTTTTTCTCCAAGCTAATTATTTAAAGTAGTGAGTAAAATGGCTCTGGTTAAGAGAACTCGCTTTGGTGGTGCCCACGACCGCGAGGCAGGAACAAGCAATGTCAACGAAAAGGGAAAAGCTCCCATGGAGGAACAAATACCGGCCATCTCACAGGCCATCGACGAAGAAATGGAGGAGGTAGGTCATAATTTTATTCAAGTTGTTTAAATTAACATTACACACGTTTAGCTAGGAATGAACATATCCCCAAACATGTTGGAGAAATCCGACGGAAACCTCGGCATTGAATTCATTGTACATTAAGTTCTAAAGTAGGAAGGAAATGATTGATGGGTATGTTGTTTGCAAGAGGAAAGAATGTCTACTAGGGAAAATTTAGCTCGACATGTTCATTTTATTTCCAATGTTGAATTCAGTCCTGACCCCCCTACTGATCACAGGGGGCAGAGTTCCTCGTTAAGGGCTCTTGAATCCGCGACTTGCTTTCTATGCGGTGGATACCCACGAATTGCTTTCTATGCGGTGGAAACCCACGTCTTGCTTTCTATGTGGTGGGAAGGTCCATGACGTGCTTTCTATGCGGTAGACATACCTAGTTGTATGGGCAGCTAGGCGACACCAGAAGGAGTGAACTCTCGTTGGAGGGGGGATGTTGTACCTCCAGAACATTGGAATTTTTATGAATAAGTTTGAGTAGAATTTTTACTAGAATGCCATCTTAGTGTTGTTTGCAATACTGGTTGAAGGGCTGTCTTAACGAACAACGTGCTTTGGAATTAAAACAAGGAATGTTTATGTTGAACAACCTTTGTGGTAGTAATTAGGTCACACAAGGAAGTATGAGTATGCGGGTGGAAAGTGGGGGCTTGGCTCAGGTTGCCAATGCCTACGAGATGGGTGGTCCTGATTGGTCGGGAACTCTCTATCCCCATAGAGCTTACTTCGATATTAGTAATACTCATTGCCCCTAGAGAGGTGAAATCTCGAGAATACGTGCCTCTGAAACATGGGAAAAAAGGCGCTCGGGTTTTCTCTCCTCTTGGAAGGTGGGTCTTCGGATCGCTAGATAGTTTAAGTACGCTTCCCCTGCGAGGTGAAGCTAGATCTCCTTGCTAGTAGGCTCAAACTCGACTCACCTTGTGATGAGAGATCGTCTGCTAGTCGAACCCTGAACCATTTTGTTTGCTTTCGCAATAGATCTAGTGGCCACCAGGTTCACCATCAAATCCGCTGGTTGATACGGCGGGGGTGGGGACCTCACACCTAGCAAGTCTGGTTGCAATCCGCCAAGGTACCAAAATCACGATCCATCATGAAAAAGGTTTAAAAAACTGCAACAGAACTATCCAGAAAGGTCGCCCTATGGTCTAGGAACACTCTCCTATGGTCAAAATGACTAAAAACAATGATTTAAGCACTCAAATCTGCAAATACAACTCACAGACACGTTGTCGTGCAGCTCCGCTTTCATGAAGAGAAAAAGAGCAAAGAAATGTAAGCTAAGCTTACTTGAAGCCTAAACATTTACTGAGCATTGATCAGGGCTTGATAACAAGCCAAGTTTAATGATTAATGTATGCCAGACACGGCTTAAAAGGGCCAACAAATGCCTTAATGATGCCAAAAATGAGTAAGCCTAGATGGAATGGAGTCTTGAACTTAAGTTCGAGCCTCAAGCTGCCAATATGGGATGAAGTCTCAATCGTAAGTTTGAGCCTCAAGGTGCAGTGGAAGCTCAAACTCTAGCTCGAGCCTCATGGCATTTTCCCTTGAATTGGTGGACACCACGAGGCTTAAGCTTACATTTGAGTCTCAAGAGCTTAGATGGGATGGAGGCTCAAACTTAAACTCGAGCCTCATGCAATTTTTCCTCGAATTGGTAGACACCATGAGGCTCAAACTTACATTTGAGTCTTAAGTAGCTTAGATGGGGATAATGCTCGAACTTAAGTTCGAACTTAAGTTCGAGCCTCAAGATGGGCACTCATTTAGATTGGAGGCTCAAACGTCACGGCAATTTCCCTTGAATAGGGTGTACACCACAAATCTCAAGCTTATGTTTGAGTCTAAAGCTGCTTAGATTATTGGGTGGAGGCTCGAACTTAAGTTCGAGCCTCAAGGTGGGCACCCATCTGGAACGAGGGCTCAAATCTCATGGCATTCTTCCTTGAATAGAGTGGACACCACGAAGCTCAAGATTATATTTGAGTCTCGAGTTGCTTAGATGGTGTGCTGGCTCGAACTTAAGTTTGAGCCTCAAGGTGGGCACCCATTTTCTGCAATCCTGCCATGCTCTTTCCAGTTTCTGACTTTTGGCACCGGGCAGAAGGTTGCATCCTCCCGGATCTCCTTTGGTGCCTCCACCAAGTAGATGAGGTAGGCTGGGTATTTGTTCAACCAACCTTTCCTCCGTCTAGGTTGTGAATCTACTATCTTCTTTGATTGTTCCTCCTTTGTGATGTCGCCTTCGTAAAGAGCGACCTACTGCTCTCCTTCTAGTATCTTTTTCGTCTTTAGCACTTCAAATTTCATCAAAGGGAAAGGCAGGCTGGGTTGCATCCACTGTTCATGGAGCACTTTTGTGTCTAGTCCCTGAAGTCTAATGGAGATTAGGAGTCTCCTCTCCCATTTCATTTCCGCCTTGGCACTCTCCTCTGCTGACTTTTCTATTTGGTCATGGAGCCTTTGTTCTTCTTCTTCATAGATTCTTGAAGTCGAGGCCACCTCTTGAGCTGGGGCTAGATCTTCAATTGTGGTTGCCTCTCCAGTTTCTGGTATCTCTATGGCTGCTCCACCTGATTCTTCGTGTGGTGTCTCTGTCTCTCTTCTTTGTTGCTCTTGTAGATCTTGGAGCTGTTTGCGGAGGGCCTCATTCTCTGTCCGTAGTGTTTGATTTTCTAATGTGAGCCTCTTTTCTGCGGCCAATGATCCCTCCGCAATGTGCAACCTTTGCACTTGCTCTAATCTTAGCTCTCTTTGTAAGCTTCGGACCTGGTCTTCCAAAACTGGTACGATAGCTCCCTTTTGTTCGGTTCCTGCTCTGCTAGCTCTAGGGGTAGACCTGAGTCTAGTGATTGTTCTTTCTTGGAGCTCGACTCTTTCCCTTAGCTCAATGAGCTCATCCTTAGCCGCCTCCAACTCATCCTCTATCCGCTCCCTTACTTCCTATGCACTTGTTACTTCTCTTGAAGCCTCGGCTAGTTGGAGTATCAAGCCGTCTCTCTCGTTTTTCGCATCATGGAGTGATGCTTTATGACTTTCAGATTCATTCATAGCATTCTCTAAATTTCTCTGCAACTCCGCTTCCCTTTGTTTGGCTGTCTCAATCTCTACTTCCTTTGCCTTGGACCTTTCTTTTATCTTGCTGAGCAGTTCATGCACCATGTGCATGTCGTTTTCATCATCATCTGTCAACTCTAAAGCTCTTTCCGCCACCACCTCCACTGGCTTTGGCTCTTCTAGTATTTTCGGTTCGTCCAGTTTCTCTTCACTTTCTTTTTTACTCTTTGTCTTTTTCTCCGTCCCTCTCAGTTCATCTTGTTTTTGTAGGGTGATCCCATAAACTGCCTCAAGGGCCTCTTCTTCGGTGTATCCTATCTCTACCAGATCCTCATAATCATTTCTCTTTTGTTGAACTGGATCTATCTTCTTTTCTTTGGTCTCGGCTTCTGGCTTTTCCAAAACATATGTGTCCACCTCTACTGTGGTCTCTTCCACAATTTTTTCCGTCTTCTTCGGGCTTGGTACATCAGTCATAGAGGGATGTTTGTCCTCAGCTTCCTTGGCTTTCCCTTTGTCGGCTTGCCCATCTTTCTCTTGAGGCTTAGTAGACCCATCTACTTTCCTTTTCCCCTTGTCGTCTTTTTTCAGCTCAGCTTTTAATTGTTGTACCTCCTCTTCAGTGTATGGCTCGACAGGTTGCTACTCCAAAATAGCCTCTGACTCCTCATAAGCTTTAATATATTGATCGTATTGATCAATATGTGGCCTGGCCGAGCTAGTTCCGACTTTAGTGGGGTCTGGCACCCACTTTTCTTCAAAGTCACCCTTTAGAGCTCTTTCCGCTCTAAACTGCTCCACTAATCTTTCCATTCTTGCCGCTTTCTGACTTTTGGTTTGCTTGGGAGCAACCTTCTTCTTTACTTTCTTCTTAAGTGGCTCGTCCACATCCTCTTCAGGTTCTGAAACTACTTCTAGTTTCCGGCGTGCTCTTGTGGATGCCCTCTTGGATACTTCGGGCTGTTCTTCCTCCTCGTCGGTTTCTCTAAGCCACTCATTCTGGGAGGGAGCCTTTAGCCACTGATCTCTAGCTCCAATAGCTTCATAAGATATTCTTGTCAGAATTTTCGCTTCTCCTATGTATTTTGGCTTCTCGTTGTGCATGGCAATTACTTGCTCGTGGATGTGTTGAGCGTAATTCACCTCTTTTGGCATATTGCTCTTTAATGCCCATGTGATGGTGGTCGCAATGGCATGGGGTGGTGTCGTATACTTTTGCGATCTTTTGCTGCAAACATGAAGAAATTGGTTGTACAGTCGTCAAAGGGTTTCCGCTCTTGGGTCCTTCATATCTCCATAGGTTGCATTCTGTTTCTTGGGCCCATAGACCTCTATGGCCTCCCTTCTTTCCCTGACCGAGCTCCCTTTGTTGTGCAGCTTCAATGCATCTGCAATTAGCTGTGGAGTGATCTGTACTTCTACCTTCTCTCCATCCATGGCTGTCAATGTGGCTTTTCCATCCTTCTGAATGGATGTTGCCAACTCATACACTCTTCTTGTATCCACACCTGATGGTCTCGAGGTGAAGAAACTGTGCAAGTCTGCCCTTTCCAGGTACCTGCTGATGTCTTCTGACCTGCTATAATCTACCAATTCTTGTGGGATCATCGGTACATCCACCGCTTGCCCTTGAGGATCTCTGAAAGTCCCCTGGTAGATCTTTATTCCCTCTTTCTCCAATACTGTTTCCTCCACCCAAGTTTTGGTTGGCTTGAGGGTTTCTGCTGGAATGTCAAATGGTTCCGCTTCTGCAATAGCATCTTTGATTGTCGGTCTTTTTCTCTTCGTTGCCGATGACTTGGTGGAATCCATGGATCCTGTAACTCCAATTTCAGAAGTTAGCGTCTTTTTAGTACTGAAAGCCGAAATGAAGCTTTTAACTATCCAAATGACTTGAAAATTGAAACATGAGCTATTCAGGGCCTAAGGATGCAAGGTAGGTGAAAGAATATGCAAAATGGGCTCAAAATCATGCTGGAGACATCATACGCGTATGATGTCTTTTGTGTCAAAATGACTTCATATTGGTTGTGCTTGTAGCTGATAGTGTATACATGATTATCATATGCTTGGATTTGAGTTTGGATCCCATTTAGTCATGTTTTGGCCAATTTAGTCCAGTTCCAGCTCTTGGCAAAATTTTGAAAGGGAATTGGATTTTATGATCCAAATTGGATAAAACTTGGTGGTTCACTTTCAAATGGCATGTAGATCACTTCTATTTGGTGGTTGAAGCCCTGAGGTGCCAAAATCACATAGTGAGACATCATACGCGTATGATGTCTTTTAGTATATTTTTGGACCAAATTTCTCTATAAGCTTGGATTTGGCTTTAGATAGGCTTATTCAGTGGATTTATGAAGTTTGGATAGATTTTGGGCTAAAAATAGGCTTTAGGTTTGGACTTGAGTTCCTACTCAAATCTTGGTTTGGACTTGAGTATATTGGATTTGGGCCAAAAATAGGTTTTAGGTGAAGGATTTTTCCTCAATTGGGCTAATGGGGTGATGCTCTTGACCAAATGGTTCCAAATTTCATATGTAGCATGTATTAGATATATATAATGGATGTATGATGACAAATGAGCAGTTTTGGCTCTGTAAGTGCAAATAGACATCATACGCGTATGATGTCTTTTGTGTCAAAATGGTGCTTTTTGGTTCCAGATAGCTTGTAGATGTATTTAACAAAAATCCTACAAAGTTTCAATGAGTTTGGAGTTATTTTGACAAAATTAGGACCAAAAATCAATTTTATGGCCTACTTTGCGTCTTTTTGGTTTTCCTTGGGTTTTCTAACTCCAATTCTCATGATACTTGGTTCATAGGATGTGATTAACATGTGGAATGAGGCTATGCACTCAAATGTTGAAATGGATGTGAAATTCATGCTGTGAGACATCATACGTGTATGATGTCTTTTCTTGAAATGTTGGTCTTTTTGTGCAAAGAATGCTTTGTGCTAGTGCCCTAAGCCCTGCTAACTAGTTTTCAACTTAAAAAGTCATCAGTTTAGCTAAAAAGCCCCCTTATAGGCATTTCAATCTCCGAAGTCGTCTTTTTGCCTTGGAGTTGAATTTCTTCAACTTTTCTTCTCGAGAGTTGCATTTCTAGCTCATTGGATATGTTGTGAAGCCATCTATTTGGTTGAACTTGACTTTGGCTCCCTGTTCTCCATCTTTCTCCCTTTGGTTGCCCGAAAGCGTCTTTTTCACCATTGATAAGTGAATCAGCTTTCTTTTGGGTTTTGCTTGCAAACATAAGTCATCGATAGTTACTTGAAGCTGCTTGTGAAGTTTCATTTCATTCGGTCGTCAATTTCAACCGTTATGCCAAAATGACGCTTTGTGTGTCCGCAGCCAAATCGGTTGTTCCGACCTACTTTTTGTGATTCAAACTTGGAGATATTCTATGGTTGCATTGTCCTTGATGTGGTTGAACTTCCTGTGAAGTTTCGTGTTGTTTCGACAACTTTTTCCTGTTTGCCTCTTGCAGGCTCTGTTAACCTAGGGTTTTTCCAGTCGTTCTTTTTCGAGCTTTGAGTGTTAGAAACCCATCTTCTATACTAGGGTAACCCACCTATAAGTTCTTGCAAGGTTTGGTTAGGCGGTTGTGCCACTACCTAGCATTCTACCTCATTCCCCGTCTGCTCTTATTTCTTGGTTTTGGTCAGTTTTCGCGACAAAAGTTAATGATAAGCATCAAAAGCTTATGGCAACGAGTCTACCTCTCATGTCTAGTGTCCTCTGAGCTCTCGTGGAAGTCGTAGAAGGTCGTAGAAGATCTGTGCTCCTGTGGCTCTCTGCTCTTCCCCAAGAAGGTAATAATGTGAATGAGCGTGAAAGTGATGTGAAAAATACTTAACTTCGGACTTCCCGGTTCACTTGCCACCAAATTTATCATGTGCTCCTATCTCGTTGTGAGATGCGCTTTAGGATCTGAAATTTCCCAAATCGGACTCCGTTTGACCTGTTTTCTTAGAATTTCGTCCACTTGCCAAAATTTTGCCGCTTCGGACTTTCCCCAACTTTTTCAGAATTGTACCCAATTTTTACCATGGGTTGCCCTTGTCATTAGGACCATCACTGTCTATTCTTTTCTTTTTTCCGATCTCATTTCACGTGCTTTTTTTATTTTTCTTTTACTTTTATTAAGAAAATCATTAAAAATAAAGGAAAATAGAAAATTGAAGCCAAAAAATTCCAAACATACACAATAAATAGCTGGTAACCCTGTGTATATGAATATACACTTATTTGTGATTTCTGGACTTGGATTACCACTTTTTAGCTCCAAAAACACTCTTATTTATGTTGAGCTTATATGTGAAGCTACTCAATATATGGCTTCTCTATATGTGGCACCCAGGTCCCCTCTATATATACATCATCTCATGTGTGTATTCTACACACTTTGGGGTTCTACTTCTGTGCTCTCTCCTTCTCTCTCAACATGGTATCAGAGCAGTACGTTTTTGTTTTTGATTTTTCTCCTGATCAAAATCGATTTTGCAGAAACTACTTGAGTGAGAGACCGGAATCGATGTGGTCTACAACTTTGCAGAAGGAAGTGTTTTCAAATTCTGCACCGATTTTGAGTTATCGTTTGCGGACTGCGTACATACCTAAAAAGCAACTTTCGCTTTTTGTTTTTGATTTTTCTGCTAATTGAAAACGATTTTGCAGAAACTACCCCAGTAGGAGACCGAAATCGATGTGGTCTACAACTTTGCAGAAGAAAGTGTTTTCAAATTCTGCACCGATTTTGAGTTATCGTTCACGAACTGCGTACATACCTGAAAAGTAATTTTTTCTTTTTGTTTTTGATTTTTCTGCTTATTGAAAACGATTTTGCAGAAACTACCCGCAAAAGAGAGACCGAAATCGATGTGGTCTACAACTTTGTAGAAGAAAGTGTTTTCAAATTCTGCACCGATTTTGAGTTATCGTTCGCGGACTGAGTACATACCTAAAAAAAAAGCAATTTCCGTTTTTTGTTTTTTATTTTTCTGCTTATTGAAAACGATTTTGCAGAAACTACCCACGTGGGAGACCGGAATCGATGTGTTCTACAACTTTGTAGAAGAAACTACCCGCTATGGGGATTGGAATCGATGTGGTCTATAACTTTGCAGAAGAAAGTTTCTCTAAATTCTGCACCGATTTTGGGTTATCGTCTCGGACTGCGAATATGTTTGAAAATCAAAATTTTACTTTTTGCTTTTGATTTTTCTCATAATTAAAAACTTCTCAATTATATTTTTCTTCATCAATCATATATTTGTTATTGACGTAACTTTGCTGCAGAAGCCAGTTACACATCGTTCCGATTCAGTCGAGCCGTTGATGATCGTCCAAATTCTATCGAGCTACTGTTGGTACATGATCTTTTGTTATATGATATATTCGTTCATTGATTCTCGTATAATTATTCTTTTAGAGATATAGTTTACGTCGTTTTATTGATAATTTCTCATTGATACCATAGTGATTTTGATGGTACCATGATGATGTTTTGTTAATACTTTGGTCATGGTGATTTTCGTTGATACCATGATGATATGTCATTGATACCATGGTTATTCTCGGTGGTGCCATGATGATATTTCGTTGATACCATGGTTATTCTCGGTGATTCCATGATGATATTTCGTTGATTCCATGGTGATTTTTGTTGATACCATGATGATGTTTTGTTGATACCATGGTTATTCTCGGTGATACCATGATGTTGTTTCGTTGATACCATGGTTATTCTCGGTGATACCATGATGTTGTTTCGTTGATACCATGGTTATTCTCGGTGATGCCATGATGATGTTTCGTTGATACCATGGTTATTCTCGGTGATGCCATGATGTTGTTTCGTTGATACAATGATTATTCTCAGTGATATCATGATGCTTTTCGTTGATACCATGATCATTTATTCATTTTTATTGATATAATGATGATATTTTGTTAATACTTTGATGGTATTCATTGATCACTACATTGATAAATGTTGTTTTATGTAGTATATACACATATCATTTGTATCACGTAATCACACATTTTGTACTTTTACGTTTATACTTTATGTACGATATGTTGTCGTGTGTATATATGTCGTCAAAAGAGTGGCGTCGCGAACCATCTCTTATGGCATTGTGAACGTAATTATTTCATTAACGATGCTAATAATTTTCATGACATGTTTTTTTTGGAGTCTATGATCTATGTAGGATTGATCAAAGAATTGATTTTATGAAGACAAACTTGGTGACAATAAAAGATTTATGAAGATATGTTTGGTGATGCCATATTGATGACAACATGAAGACATGTTTGGTGATGCGATATTGATGACAAGCTACACAGCAGATTCACGGAGACACTTTTGATTACAAGCTAATCGATAGCTTTTACACCTCTTTATTGAACCTTTGTATTCATTATTGTATTGATAGGATAGGAGTAATGTAACTCCTCATAAAACACTCATTGTAAAAGGAGTGATGTAGCTCCTCGTAAACATTTGTATATTCAATGATTTTTATAATATAACGGTGGGTGTATATAGGGCTGTGGGTTTTTCCCTTGATCCCCCAAGGGTTTTTTCATCCACAGTTAGGGACCCTTATTTGAGCGGGGGTGTTGAGCATATATGTGAAGCTACTCAATATATGGCTTCTCTATATATGGCACCCAGGTCCCCTCTATATATACATCATCTCATGTGTATATTCTACACACTTTGGGGTTCTACTTCTGTGCTCTCTCCTTCTCTCTCAACAATTTAGTGATATTTACACGTCTAGAGACCCAAATTCATCATTTGATCTCTTCTTGTTGCAAAACAAGGTATATAAAGGCATAAATATTATCAATATCCGCAATCAAACATAAAAATTACAAAATCATGTAAGACACTGCCCTTGTAATATAATTTTTTGTTTTTTGTCGCTTGTAGCTGCTTTGTAGCTCCTGTATACCTGTATACCTCCCCCCCTCCTTGTCTGAGTCCTCCCGGACGACTATGAAGTGTCTGTGGGCGAAGCATTGTAGTTGTTTTGGTCATAAGTTCCCAATGCAATTGTAGAGCGATGATACAACAGTCTTTCCAATAAAGATGCTCTTTGTTTGATTAAAGGATTGGTGGTCGGGTTTTGGGTTGGTTTTGGCACTTCGGTAGTAGAATTAGTAGATGGATTCTTCTTTACCTTGTTGTTCTTTTTCACAATCCAAATCTGCTTCCGCTTCGCTTGTGCTTGCCACAAACTCTTTGCGACCCAAACCTGCTTTGTTCTTTGTGTTGATTTCCTCGCCTTGAAATACCTAGGAGTTTCCGTGGATTGTACTGAATGGGAGTTCCTATTCACAAATCCTTGGGATTCAAATTTGCTTGCTATAGATTTGTGCTGTCATGAACTTCTTTGGAATCTAGATCTGTTTCACTATCCTTGATTGTCTGGAATCACTCTGTTGTCTGGTATTGAAGACTCTGTTTTCCACCTTTGTGTTCTCTGGCACAACCTTTTTTGGTCTCCATACCAACTTTGACTCCGCTTTTTCCCAAGGTTGAGCTGTTATATTATTGCTTGTCTTCCTTATCCAATGTTGAGAGTTCCTCGTCGAAGAGAAATCCAGTTGTATAGAAACTTTTGGTTTCCATTGCTTCTTCTTTTTCTCTGGTTGTTGTTTACCTTTGTTCTTGGATTCTTCCTTTGGAGTTGGCACTGCTCCTTTGGTGAACTTAACTGATTGACTTTCACCTTCGTATTTGATAAGCACTGATTTAGAACTCCAGTCAATCATTGCATTGTATTGCTTCTGCCATGGTTGTCCTAGCAATAATGGATGTTGTGTAGCTTGGTCTTCAACCATGTAAAACATATGAGGATACACATACTGGTTAATCTGTATATGTAAAACTGTGCATCCGACAGTTTTGATTGAATTCTTAGAGTAACTCTTTAACTCTTGCTTGGCAGTTTATAATTTAGTGGCATTTGTCAATTGTCTATACAAACTGAGTGAAAGTAGGTTAGTTTGAGCTCCTGAATCCAATAGTGCTCTGGATTTGATTTGGTTGGATCCTACTTTGCATTCAATGATGGGTTCTTCTTTGTCATTATCCATTTCTGTTATACTGACTGCGTTTATTCGTATTGCTCCTTCGTTGCGCTGTTTCTGACGTAGTAGTCTTCTTTTCTCCATTCTTTTCTTCGCCTCGGCTTGCACTTCCTCCAAAATCTTTTGCTTTTTCTGGACACACAGCTTTTCTTGATGTATTTTGAGAAGCATGTCTTGGGTTAGCGGCAAAAGATACTTTTTCACTCTGCATCCACTAATCCAATTGGGCATTTCTTCTCCGTCTAATGTAGCAAGCTTGACGGCTCCACTTGGTGATAGAACTTTAATCACCAAAGGTCCCATCCCTCGCTTTTTAAGCTTCTTAGCATGCTGTTTCAGAGTGTAAACTAGGACTTAGTCCCCAACCTTAAACTCTTTAGTCTGCACATGGTTATCAAAAAATTCCTTTTGTCGCCTTTTTTGAGCGTAGATAGAAGCTACTGCTTTTAGGCGAAGCTCGTCTAGCTTTTCCAAGTCATCTATCTTATCAGAAAGCTCGTGCCCTGTCCACTCTAGATCCTTAGCCACCCTTAAGGTTGAAGTCAAGAATTCTATTGGTAGGATAGCATTTAGCCCAAAAACCATGTTATATGGGGTCGTTCCTATTGATGTTTTATATGCTACCCTATATGCCCATAATGTTGAATGCAACTTCTGGTCCCAGTCAGTTCTCGACTCAGATACAATCTTCGTAAGGACCGTGCATATGGTTTTGTTTGTTGCTTTAGCTTGTCCGTTTGCTTGTGGATGATACGGGGCTGATTTCCTATGGATTACCATGAATTCATCTAGAAGGATCTCTATCACTTCATTTATAAAATGTGTGCCTCGATCACTCACAATTTCTGTCGTCCAAACTTCTTTCAGAGTTTTCTTGAGCTCTCTGTACTTGTTTCTACGTTCTAACTTGGACTCCGTGTGTTCTCTGTTGCGCTTGTTCTTTTCTGATTTTTCTGTTTCAGATTTCGTTTCATTCCTTTGAACTTGATTTCTTGAGCTTCTTTTGTCTTTTCGTAAGCTCTTTTTCTTCCAGAAATCTTGTTCTTAACACAATCTTCCGCCTTTACTAGCATTAGGAATTGATTTTTTCCTCTTATTCTAGGCATCGGATTGGTTCTAACCCCCTTTGTTTTTCTCTTTTCTCTATAGCGTTTCTGGCATTTTTTAGTTTGGTTCGGAAAATCATAAAATCGGACATCCGTTACAGTTTCTTCGTTTCCGCTTGAATTGTCCGTTGACTCGTTATCTGCTTCATTTCCCCACTCTGGATGACCGAGAATGTCGTGAAACACCTCTTCTTCATCTTCCTTTTCCAGTGTATCATTCTTTTCAGTTTCTTTTACGAGTGTAGTTCTCAGCATGAAGTACGGAACCACGTCGTACCCGTCCTTGTCGCAAAATTTCGTTGTGGGACCATCCGGAATTGCACAAACATCTAGGGTTGCTAGAATGTGTGTCCATTCTAATGGTTCAAGCGTGTCCTCTGGAAAGGGTTCTCCTATTTAAGTTTCGTCTTCGATAGCCCTTTCTAAAACATATTCTTCTCGCCTCAGACTTCCACATTTCGAGGCTCCACACATCCATAACTCCTTGGGCTTACCTAACCAAGCTGGAAATTCGGATCCCGCCAAAGTAGCTGAATCAAACTCCTCTACCGGTGTTCGGTTCACATCTTTGTAGCTATGGTCTCTCAGGCTCACACGTGTAGTGGTTTCCATATTTCTCAGGTATATGTGATCGTAGCCCCAATCCTGGACCATTTTCAACTGTCTCATGAATGGTCTTCCCAGTATGATATCATAGTTATTCTCCTTGCCAAAATCGACAATAGCAAAAGTATGTTCGTATTCAATGCCGCAAGAAGTTACTACGACTTTCTCTAATAACCCCATAGGTTTCTCCATGTGTCCATCTGCTAATTGGAGTTTCAACCTAGTCTTCCTTATTGTTGGTTTTCCCCATTTTTTCCAGATTTCTTTTGTAGCAATGGCTACCCCATCTCCGCTGTCTAGTATTGCCATCGTGTTCACTCCTTGGAATTCAACTGGTAAGGTTGTATTCCCCTCTTCACCTTCGCAATACTCTCCGACCTTGTTTAAGGGTACAGGCTTAGCGTTCTTTTGTGGTTTGCTCAGCTCTTGTATACCCTCTTGCAGTCTCGATGTTGGGTCTTTTATCCCAAATTTTTCCAAGCATTTTCCTACAGTGGTCCACATATGTGGACTTAGCCTCAAAAGCTCAGCTAAAGTGATAGTGCATGTCACTGGTGTTGACAAGATCTCTATCAATCCTTGCGAGTCCATGACTTTTTTTTATGAGATTCTTCGTGAGGGAAGTGCTCTAATCTCGGATTTTGCTTCATACTCTCCTAAGTATGAAGATAAGGTATTCAGTGAATGAGGTTTGCTCTCCATTGTTCTAAGAGAGCCCCCATCTCCCCAGTAAGATTGCAAATCCAAGTCCACTTGAGATCTTGCCTCAAATTCCACTATGAGAGGATTCCTGATGTCCTTTTCCCAATTTGTCTGATTAGCTTGGCAAATTAGCTCGTTTGCAAAGTTTGCCTCTCTCACTTGTTTCCAAAATTCATTGTAATCCTCATCTCTTCCGTAAATTCTCTATATGACTAGATGAAAACTCTCTATCTCCTGATCGGTTGTGTTCAATACTATGCGGTCATCCTTGTGTGTATCTTCAGGCTTTTGTGCACTGGGAGTCTTTTCAGCTACCCGTGAAATGATAGTCTCTTGCTGAATTGGGTTTTCCGTTCTACAATTCATTGTTTCTCTTGGTGGTTCTAATAAGGCTTGTGCAGTCTCAATCATTCTCTGGCACATTTCAAGTCTATGCTTTTCCAATTCCGCGTTTGGGTATGTCATCCACCTCTGTTCGTAAGCTCTCATCAGTGCGTCCAATGGTTCGTGTACTTTGTCGACTAGCACTGATCCCCCTGAGCTTAAGCTCGTTGTTTCTTTGATACTCTTTTGTTTCATTCTTTCTGGGCTCATCTCTCGTTTCCCGTTTTGACTCTCAATTTTTTCTAATCTATCTTTAGTTCGCTTTAGTTCCTCAGCTAGAATAGCGTCTTCACGTTCTTTTCTCAACTTCATGCGTGCTTTTCTAGCTTTCCATGTGTTTCTCTGACTCCGCGGTCCTTGACTAACCACTTCAGTCGCTAACTTTCCATTCTCAAGTTCTCTAGTGGTTTTCTTAGCTTGAGCTCTAGTAACAACTTGCGTTGGTATTAGAGTTTCATTTTCGGACCCACTGCTGCGCTTTGTTTGGATTCTTTGAACAATCCTTAATGAAGTGAGTAACCCCACACTCAGTGCAATAAACGTTAATTCTAATGATTTCCGTATGTGGACAAACATTCATCAGATGGTCACCTCCACACTTGTAACAGGGTCCTAGTGCTGGTCTTGGTCCCACTTGATTCGTCCTTTGTGGATAGGATGGTCTTTGTCCTGTTAACCCTCCATGAGCTATGAACATCAATGTTCTTACGTCCAAATTGTATCTCTCTTCATCAGAAGCACTTGTAACTGTTGGTGTTCCAACATTCCCAATCATGCCCCATGGTTCTGGTTGTTTGGGTTCTTCTGGTGGGTAATACACAGTTGGAGACATGTGTGCACCAGATTCTTCATAATAGGATTGAACAGGCACTAAGGCTTGTTCTTCCTGATTCTCTAAGGTTGGTGCATATCTAATGCCCACTGGTCTTGCTCCCGGTAAAGGTGGTTGTTGTCCCAATACCGGTTGCGGTCTTTCTATCCCCATAGGTCCTGGTACATTTCCCGTTGGGTATCGAGGTACTCGATGTACCTGAGGTGGTGCTAATTGAGCAGGAGGTGCATACTGACGCTCCCTTACATACCCTTTGTTGTAATAGCACTCCTCTGTTGGATGGTTTGTCCATTTTTGTTCAACAGCACATCATTTCAGTGGTTTTGGCAATGGTTTTTGGTATGGTGCCATCCTTTTTAGAGCATCTTCTATCATTTGCTCTACATTTGGCATGGTTGTTGTTTGAACATTATTTTTAGTGGTAGTCTCGCTCGCTACGGAGGAAGAGCTACTGGATGCAAAATCTGTATCCGCTGACACCTCTCCATAAACCGTACAGTTATCCACTAAGTACAATGCTTCTCTCGTTACTTGCTCGAAACTTGTACAAGCTTTCAAGTCCAAGTCCTTCTTGAGAGTGTCGTTTCTCAATCCTTCAATAAAGAGAACAGATAGTCTGTCATCTTGTGGTCGTTCACGTACTGGACATCTCTCAATGTATTGTTTGAAGCGAAGTGAAGCTTCCTTCACTTTTTCGTGTTCTCTCTGTTTAAAAGCATATATTTGTGAGACCGTATTGTGCTTAATCCCTCGTTTTGAGAATTCCTCAGCAAACTCTCTTAGCAAATGGTCAATGTCATGGAATCCCCCTATGTTCAGTGGTTGAAACCATGTCAATGCCGTACCTCCTAGAGTAAGACCAAATCCCTCGTATTGTGTATGAAAATCTGTTATCTGCTCAGCTCTTAAGACTTGCTTAAAGAGTGACATATGTGCATACGGATCTCCTGAACCACCATACTTCTTTGGCATACACTTGGCTACTTGAGATGGTCTCATACGTCTATGTTCTGCTACCAATCTCATTGCTCCTGTGTCCCGGCTAAAGCTTTCTCTAGCATCATGGACTTCATGGGTTACCCTTGTTGGTTCCCCTGCCCTGAGTCTACTACTAGGAGGTAAATGTGATGGTTCCGCTTCGAACCTTGGACCTGGAGTGATATATGTGGGGATTGGAACAGCACTACCTCGATTCGTATCCATTGACTCTCTGGAATGTAATGATCCCATTGGTCCGGGCTTCGAGTACTGAGGTTGACTGAAAGAGTCAGCAGCCTGAATTCTTTGTCCTCATGTTGTCATTGGGTTTTGCACTCCATTTGTTGGTGCTGGTCTTTGTGAGCTAGAAGTAACATAATATTGATGTAGTGGTCCCCCAAAGTATGTATATCCTTCTAATTCTTTCTTGCCCACTGTTGAGTATTGCCTCCCATACTTGTCGTAAGCGGCAATTTTCACTTCCGATCCCTCTGTGTAGGTAAATACATAAAGCCTTTTTTGGTCTGTCAACTCTCCAGTGTAGGGTTCTTCACATCTATAATAGAGATCTTGCTCCCCATTATTATATTTGTATAGCCCCACATAGATGTTATCAGTGCTGATCCTTGTAGTTTCATTCTCTCTTCTTAACCTCGCATCAGGAAAGTTCATTATTGGTGCTTTCTCCTCAAGTTCTTCATCTACTTTGGCTTTGGTGTCCATCAATCCCCACTTGTCCACAATGTTAGGGTTTAGGACTACCAAATACATGGTACCCTCGTCATCTAGATATCTATCTCCACTATGGCTCACAGGCACTAAGTCCTTGAACTCACTAGGTCTATCTTCTATCTTTACACAATAGCGGTCCATTCCATCTTTGTAGATCTTGGCACCTTGCTCATTGTCGTACTGGTATTTTATGAACAATAGCTTCATTGTGGCGGAAGGGTTTGATGGTCCTGCTGCCATATTTTCTCTGTTGTTCAGGTTCAAGTGTTCCAAGTGTTCGGTGAAAATCTCGTAAGATCTCTCCGAAGAAGTATTAGAAACACTTCCTTCAAAGATCGGCTCTAATGGTTGCACCCAACTTTGGTTTACACTTCCCTCGGTTGATATGACACTTGCTTGTTCCCCTTGTTTTGGTTGGTTATTCTGGATATTCCTGCCCGATCTCAAATTCATCAATTCCCCTAAAGGACTTTAACTTTTCCGTCTCGGCAATTTGTTTTCCCAAGTTTTTGTGGTCAGAATTGATCCAAACTGATTGATACTTGGTCAATTGTTTAATCTTGTCAGTTGGACAACTTCTGTTTCATCAAGTGAGAATTTTGTTGCAGTTATGCTGAAAAAGATATTATACGCGTATGATGTCTTTTTTCACAGATTTGGACTATTTTGGTTATGCTCACTCTCAGTAGCCCCCTTATGCTCTGTCCACTCACAAAATTCAGTTTGAACTCTGTTTGAGCAAGTTATGGCTAATTTAGGCTTTTCTTGGCAATTTTTCGCTTTTGACTTGTTTTGGGTCAATTGTGATCCAAATGGGATGAAACTTGAAATATAACCTCTAGACAGCTATTACAATGGATCTGTGTTGGCAAAGTATCAAAATATGTCCAAAATTAGTTCAAAGACATCATACGCGTATGATGTCTTTTTCATCAATTTGGGTCAAGACTTGATATTTTTGCTTTCTACAGTGTTTGTAACAATCTTGTCAGGTCAGATATCAAAAATAAGTAGTGGATGTGCTAAAAGACATTATACGTGTATGATGTCTTTTGTCCCAGATTTTGACTATTCTTGGTTTTAAGCCTTCTCCAATGTTTATAATTGAATTTCAAGTGTTTTTGTCAGGTTTGAATGTAAAAACAAGATCTGAATCCAAAATTTCCTATTCTTTGCGTTTCTTGGACTCCGACTTGTCTTTTTGGGTTTCTTTGAGTGTTAATGCTCTTGTTTTAAGTTGAAATTAGGGTATAACCCCCCTTTTGAACACTCTGGTAAAGTCAAAATTTCTGTTTTGGTCTCTGTTTGGTCATTTAGACATCATACGCGTATGATGTCTAAAGTTGCAGATTTTCAGTTTTTTGGCACAGAATCCTTCCTAAAGCTTTCTCAAGTGCTCAGCAACTCCCAGATACACATAAAATTTCTCTGACTTTTGTTTATTGCAAGTTTCACTACTAACTCGACGGTTTAGTGATCTAACATGCAATCAACCATATCAAGCAAATACTACAACGATTACTAGCTCTAGATCAGGATCAAATGAAGTCCTACCTAAGCTATTCCTAATCATAAAATGGGTTTGGTAATTGTGATTTTAAAGAGATCCACTGCCACTCACGGACTAGCAAATTCTTCTTCTATCAACAACTACTCAACACCAACAAAACAACAAACAAATCTAAGCTAAACTAAAAATACTGTCAACACGGAAGACCAAGGAATACCCCACTTCCTAGTATCTCTCGAGATCTTCGGAGTCCACCACTCCTAGATCTATTCTAACTAAAGTATACAAAGTAGTTTATACGACTCACCTCATAGGATTAGTCTAAGGTCACCTACTTAGGGCTCTCGTCCCCGGCAGCGGCGCCAAATGTTAAGGCGGTTACGCCGCTAGCGGAAGCTAAATAGCAAGAACTCAACCAACAAAAGAATTTGTCAGACGAGGACGGAGCTTGACCCGCAGGCACATGGAAACAACTAGGTGGGTGTCAAATCACCTACTCGACCTTCTAATGACAATCACTACTAAGGAAATCAAATCTAAGTTCTAAAATACGCAAGTGACTGAAATCCGTACTACGAACGAATGCTATACGAAACAGGATCTAGAATCATTGAATCGATCTCAAACTCAAGGGTAAGTCTATACACTAGGTAAGAACAACACCCTAAAGACTTGAACTGCAAACTCAACCTATAACCACTCCGTGCGATAAACGCGTATGAAGACAGGCCGAAATATACAGGTGACCGAAACTTGACCCCGATGGTACTAATGTGTAGCTCTACTCGTTGTGGTTCTATAGATATGCTGCACGCTCAATTCCGACACACAAGTTGGAAGAAAACTCACACAGAAGCTCGTAGGAACTTACCACACATAGAAGCCGATAGCGCGCACTCTTGGTATCTGTGCGTAGCTCTCACCGTTGCTAACACAATGGCGGTGTCGCTTCTCCAATGGCGGCTCCGTAGCTCGCATAGCAAGTAGATAAGACTCTCTCTCTCTCTCTCTCTCTCTCTCTCTCTCTCTCTCTCTCTCTCTCTCTCTCTCTCTCAGACACAGTCACGACGCTCAAAAACTCACTTTGATTAATAGTCTGCCTCTTTAGGTTACAAAAACTTTGGCTTATATACCTCAACCTTGGAGGTGAGAGCATCTCTATCTAATTACATCAACAAGTGAAATTACTTCGGGATTACAAGCTGGAAACTCAATTGAGTCCCGTTACTTAATGAATGTCTCAAATCAAAATTAATGTCGGAAAGACATTTATTACAATCAATGGTTACAAAATGATGAGTGTGAGCAAAAATGTGGGTGTGATCCTCTGCTGGCTCAACACACATCATCACCAACAACGAAATCCACAAAAGAGGAGCCCACCAAAGAGACAAAATCTAAATCAAAACAAGCAGAAGAATCTTCACAAGAGGCTACTGCTACATAAGAGCAACAAAAAGAGAAAGAACCCGAGCTAGAAAAGGAAACAAGTACGGCACAAGGGGACACAACAAAGTTCGAGCCAACACCTTCTACCTCAACATAGCATGAAACGGCCGAGGCATCCACAAAGCCTCATGATGACAAAACAAAAGAAGACACCACACAACCTGAGCCGAGGCATCCACAAAGCCTCATGATGAAAAAATAGAAGAAGACACCACATAATCTGAGCAGCCAAAGGAGAAAAAGATAGAGGAATCACCCTCTACCGCAGTAGAGCAAGAGAAGGCCGAGGCACAACCCTCTACCTCCACAAAAAAAGAACAACCACACCCTCAAGGGCAAGAACAACCAGCCGCGACGACGCAGCTGAGACACACAAAAGAGGCTGCAAAAACATCAACCCAGATGGCACGGCATAAAGACTCACAATCGAATGATGAGTTAATCCTGCAAGTCAACAAATATGCAAGTCAAATGCAGGATATGATAGAGAGACTCTGATCAACAGCACTTAGCCGCAACACAAAGGCTAAAGAACTAGAGATGGTGATTAACTCTCTCCAAGGAGAGTTAGAAGACAAATTAAATGTCATCACCGATCTTTAGAGGCAAGTGCAGGAAATGAAAGTTGAAGCTGAAAAACATCATCTAGCAAGAGATAAACAACAGAACGAGATGGAGGAGTTAGGTGACCTACTTACAAAGTTGTCTGATGCTTGTGAAGAAAAATATGAACATTTGACAGAAGTTACAAACGAACTTTTGACAACAAACCTGTTAGCTCAAAAGATTCAAGTGCAGTTGGATGTCACGAACGCTTCTCTACAATACTCAAAACAAAGAATAAATGACCAGGAAATTTTCTTGTGGAAAATACAAGAGAATCCAGCCATAGCCTCGATCAAAGGGACAGATGAAGTGTACAAAGCATTGGAGAAAAAGAACAAGGATCTCGAGCTGGAACTAAAGTTAAAGAAACCTTAACGTAGAGACCTGGCATTGATGCGGGTGCAACAAGAAGAAGAGTTGCTAAAAGAAATAGTCGAGCTTAAAAGAGTTAACCAGCTGCTGCTGAGAGATGGAAATCCGAAAACGAAAGAAGAGGCAGGCACTTCGGAACAGCCTCAATAAAAATACCCTCAGTGCCATTTGATGAACTGGAGACACAATCCATAGTAGAGCTAAGTGGTGAGGAAGATTTTTAGGTAACCATTATAGAAGAAGACAGGGTGCCCATGGTCCAGCTCTGAAAGGCTGAAGAAGATGCTTTGAAAGAAAATATCACACAAGAGGTAGTGAGCAGTGGAAGCTAGCGATGGATTGGGAGTTTAGAGTTCTTCACTCTGTCAACGTTATAGAACTCACTCCCAATCAAATGAATGTGCAATGGCACCAACAGTCCTTGCCATACCCTCTGATAAAAGTGGAGTTAATATAGGTAAAAGAAAGGCTTTATGTAGACATGCAAGTCAACAGCCCAGATAAAGACCACCCAAAGTGGAGGTTGAGCTGGCTGAACAAAAACCCACGATACGTGATTTTGTTCCCGGAAGCACCTACGGATCTGCAAAGAGATCCGACCTTCTGTCATGTACTAAGAGTAAGGACCTAGATAGCACATGAGGCACTACTCAAGAAGCGACCAACTTGGCTAAACTACCCCAGATTGCCTGCTCTAGAAAAGGAACCAGCGATTGAAGAATACATGGTGAAAACCCTAAAGGGTGCCATGTCCTTCTTTAAAAGTCTACCTGATTTGTCATGTGCTATGCTATACAAGATCTGCCGAATGCTACTCACATGCATCAAAGTGTTCAATGGGCCAGAGAAAGCAGGCGCTCCTTGGATGTCATTCCTTGAGGGTAATAAAGGTTTGTGCTACGATCTCAATGGCCAACCTTCCGAAGAAGTCCTTTATGACTTCTACGCCAGATGCATGTTTCTACCTTCACTCAATATGTTGGTGCTTGAGGAAGCATTCTACACGGGATTCTTCACTTGGTGAATGAAGATATTTGCGCCAGTGTCAGTAACCTCACATCAAGATTTGTAGGATACTTAGCAGTGGAGCTGAGGAACAGGGTAACTATGCACTATTTGCAAGTGCTAGATAATGAAAGGAAGATCAGATACCAAAAGACACTAAGTGTGCTTAAAGACCACCTCGCCAGCTGCCAGCTCGAAGACTACTTTAGCCCATAAAGTTGCGTCAAGGACAACACAGGCGAGGAGGAGGGGAATGTTAGCAGCAAGCTAACACGGATACCATTTTTTAGAGTTCTCATTGTAAAACACTTACTATTTTGATAAATTGGGAATATTGTAACTCCTAATTTCTCAGATAAACTCTGTAATTAAGGAGCCGGGGCTACAAGCTTTTAGACTATATCAACCTATCATTACCCATCTTTGGTAGAAGTCCCAGATTATTAGCTTTAACCACCAAAAACCTTGTCTAAGGTATAAAAGCCAATTTTTGTAAGGAGTTTTAGATAATGACATACACAGCCTGAGCTATTGGCGCTCACTCCTCTCCTTCTCGCGCTTCTTACTTCTTCCCTAGTTTTCACATTGCAGTCGTGTCTGTTGCATTGCAACCGCAGGTAAGATCTCTATGCATTGACGTAAGCAGTTCACAATAATTCGTAGCTTTTGCCGTCCCCGATCCGCGGCCTAATTTCATCATAACTAAGAATTTACACCTTCAAATCAAAAACTAAGCATAGGCGGGGTATCGGGGCATCATTGCTAAGCATTTAGATGCATTCTGGGTCAAAGACGACTAGGTCAAAAATCCCCTGCTGTTAATAATCACTATTTTGGAACTTGATTTAAAGTGGAGTTTGAGACCATAAACATGTGTGATTAGGTCTTATAAACATGTCCTAGAAGTTTCGTTACGTTTGGATGTCATTTGATGCTGTAACGGATGTGATTTGTTTGCCGATGAGCGATTGGCTTTTGGTGATTTCAATCACTTGAGTGTAGCTTGAGCTAGATGCAAGTTGTTAGTTGTTTTCTGAGAGATTGATAACCTCTTGTAGACTCTATGCACTAGTCAACTCAGCTTCGTCCCGTGGATTGATAAATTAATCGTGGTTCTCGCTACTAATACTGCAATAAGATAGGATGGTGAGGTTAGACATGTGTCCCATAGTAAAGATAATCTATCTTCTACGATGTGACCTTCATGATTTAGAAAATCTTGATCCATAATTCCAACTCCTATTAAGATATTTCAAATAGTTTTCAACATAAGTAGATAATAGACAATTTAAGGTTCCTATTTCTTTAAACACACTGGAAGGGAATAAATTTTGGTACGGATTGATGAAATATCCACATGTAGCAATCAACAAGTTTTTCATCTATGATGAAGACCAGAAGCATCACAATGTGAGACCTCCAAACACCAAAGAACCAAATGAACAAGGTTTTGAACATATTCATTTATCACCAAGTATGCATTCCCTCTTCCACCTAAGAAGGTATGGTGCCCACAATGAAAGGTATATGTGAAGAGAGGAGAAGGTGAATTTGAAGAGGTGAAACCCAATGTGAAGCTTAATGGAGCTTTAAAAGCTTGGATTTTCTTGCTAAGAGACTATCCCATGAATTCAAATCCACTCTGTAGTACACCATTGGAGAGAATGACACCCTTTTGATAGCTTCCTTTTATATTCCTAGAGTTCCCTACTCTCCCATGTTCTTCATCCCCTTCTAAGTCCCCCCCTCAACAAGGTTTGAACTCCTCACATTGTACCACCGCAAAGGTTGATGGATTTTATTTATTTTTTTGTTAAAGCTTTGGCTTCTTGCATGATAGGTTCCTCCATGCTTAACATACATGGGTCATACCCAGCATCCTTAAACAATTCTTGAAGATTATCCTCACATGGATTCAACTCACACTCTTCTACTTTGTTTTGGAGCTGGCATTGCATGTACATAGTCATCTCTTTATGATCAATGTGGTCTATTGTCTCCCCACTTATGATATCCTCTTCTTCTTCACTCTTTTTGTTTAGACAAGATACACTCTTAGAACATTCTATAGGATCAAGGTTACCTTCAAGGTCTTCATCCTCCATAGAGTCATGTTGCACAAAATCTTTGTTTGCTCAGACTAGAAATTGATCCTCGACCAAAAGGTTGTATGTATTTATTATTGAATCATCATCAATTCCATTCAGGATATCTTGTGCCAATTGTTGCAGGTTTGTGATGAACGTAGGAAAAAGAGATGCCACATTTGAATCTCTATCACACACTTTAGCACTTGAATCATCAGTTCTTTAATATTTGTTGGAGTAGAAGGAAACAAATACGATATAGGAGATGATTCCTTGATTGAAACACTTTCGTAATCGCTGGTTCATCCAGCTTGATGGAGACGAATTTCAATGTAGAAGTACTTATTTCGGCAATAGTGGCTGCTTCTTCAAAGGTAGAGGGGCCACTACAAGTAATTTTACTCTTTAGGAAAGAAGAAAAACCCGAAATAAATTGATCCATTTTTACATAATCAGAAATGTAGAATTAAATCCACATCTGTCCATTGACGAGAAAAATACTCCTCATAAGCATAGTAGCCTTCACCATGTTGTTGAAGTCCCCTCAATGAAGCCCATGCTTTCTTCGTTGTTGGAACTTTAGAGAATCTAGTCTTCAAAGCTTTGGAAATTTGGGTATATATGTCTTCAATCTGAGAAGACATACTCCAAAACCATTGCCAGCGTTGCCTCTAATACATAGCAGTAGAAAATCCCCTTTTTCAATAATATCCCTTTTGCCAAGGATATGGAAACCCATTATAGAGTCAGCAAGAAAATCATCAATATCTTCTTCTAAATTCGCAAAGAAGATTGGGATATCCTCAAAGGTATAGTGTGTCATAGTCTCTAAATGCTAGAACCACACAAAGGTTAGTTCCAAACAATCATCCTTGATTATAACATGAAATAAACCACATAGTGTCTTGAAAGGAATTCCAACATAAATTCTAGATTCTTGTATGAAAATCTTTTTTCTTTTTTTATGTTATAGATCTTTCTACTAATTGCAATGTTTATTCTAATGTGTGGAGTGAAATGGAAGGAAAAAACCTCTATTGTTGGGTCATTATGTATGGTGTACGCATGCTCTAATGCTTAAAACAAAATAAAACTATAAACGTCCAAACTAATATCGTACCTAATGAGAGGCAAAATAAAAGGATTTACTGAAGCATTTAATTTGGCCAACCTAAGAGAGCCCAAAATCCTACAAATTATGCGTTGAAATTGTAGTTTTGTGTTTACATTGATATGCACCTTTCGATTTGCAATGGGAACAAATAGGTTATACAAGGTTTTGTGATTCATGCAAGCTATTGGGCATCAAAATTGAGGTGGTCCGGGGTGGGTAACAATGGAGACAACCTTTAAACGCCCCTCAAGGCTACTGTGCTACTCAATTGGGGTTGGGGCAACCATAAGCAAGAGAAAGAAATGAAAAATCCACATCCAATAAGTGAAGGGCCGCCAACTAGTTATGGTATGCAAACTACGACACAAGAGAGATTTTGTCACAATCAAGAAGATCGCAACAAATCACACACAAGCAATCTCACACCAAGACCCACACCAAATGGAGCAAAGAAAGATCGAGCAAAGGTAAGAGAGAGAGCAATGGCACCTTCCTAATACCTTGTTTGTGACTTGCAAATGGAGATGATTTGTTTATAATTCTATCATAGAGCTGTGTACAAAATTAACTCAATGCTTATGAATGCTAAACATTGCCAACACACACACTCTATCTTAATGTGTGGGAGACCTCTCACCACAATACCCTCTTACAATGGACACAAAATTGACAATAAAAACACACACTAAAATACTTTTTTAAACAAGATCAAATTATAAAAACTTAAAATGCACAAGTCACCTTGAATTCACCAAACCGTATTCCACAAGTGGAAGGACGTAGATTTGAACATCGAATCAAGCCTTTGATGCACCAAACCTCAAATTTTTTATGATGGAGGAACATATATAATATTGATTTTGAGATTTTGAGATTTTGAGACTTTAAGCTCACACTCTCTCCCTTGCAATGTGTAGCTGGAAAGCTTCTCCCACACCAAAAGTGAAACTCACAAAGTGGTTGCTACGCCTAAGTATCTTCTCACACATAGAGTGTCGAGGTGGTTGTGAGATGTTGGAGATGCTTTACAAGAAGGATGGGGGCCTATTTATAGGTTGGGAACCCTTTATTAAGGTTATTGATGACCTTATTTCCACGCTACGCCTAAGTATCTCCTCACACATAGAGTGTCGGGGTGCTTATGAGATGTTAGAGATGCTTTACAAGAAGGATGGGGGCCTATTTATAGGTTGGGGACCCTTTATTAAGGTTATTGATAACCTTATTTCCATGCTAATCAAATCAAGATTAGGATTTCTTTTGAATATCAAAACATTGCGGGCCTTCTTTGTTTGCTTGAGTCATGGATGTATGCTCAAAAGACAATATTTGTTGATGCTAGATAAGGCAAACGTAGAGTTTTAAGCAAGGGGAGAGAGATAAATAGAGAGAGAGAGAGAGAGAGATTTTATACTCTACTACTGTCTTGAGGTGAGGTGTCTTTATGGTTAGGTCAATGGCTATTTTGTGTTAGTAGGTTATAGTGTTAGTAATCACTAAAAATTTATTGATATAATCACAATGGATAGAATAAGGTGGATGGTTGAAGTAGATGTTTAAATGAATTGAGGGAATCCTTTTGATGGTGAAGCTTTGAAGAAGTTTTGAGCATACTTGTGTTGGTTCTCAAAAATGATTGTCGATCCTCTTCTTCTTCTTCTCTTCTTACGTCGTCGCCGCAAAGATTGAACACCAGGATGAAAGTGAAGATGTTGGTTGATGCAAATCCCTTAGTTTGCAAAAATTAAGCATGGTTTTCCATGCTGAATTTTATGTATATAGATAAGAGGAGGTGAAAAGTAATTGTAATTTAGAGGTAATAGAGAGAGGCATAGAGATGGTGTATGTACATGTGGAGTTCATATGAGAGCTATGGGATGAAAGGGGTGGTTAATGGTAATGAGGGTGAGATAAACCATGGAAGATGAAGGTTTGAGTGAGGGATGGAGAGGAATGTGTGTGTGTGTGTGTGTGTGTGTGTGTGTGTGTGTGGAAAAGAATGGAGGTGACAGAAGACTAGGGACTTGTGAGAAAAAGTAGGCAGTCTAGGGTCTACCAAAAAATAATATCTCACAAGTGAAAGCTCCAAAAATTATAAAAACTTTTGAGGTGATTATTTATCTTGTGAGCTAAAGTTTTTCCTTTGGTCACTTCTTCAAATTTGGAGTGGAGATGGATGTCAAAACTCTCACCAAAATGCATGGTTTTCCTTCTACAAAAGTCTTCAATGGCCCCCCTTTTTTTGTATTTGCATAATCCTCCAAGAGTAAGAACTTCTTGCATGAGAACATGACCTTATAGATTCTTGAGGGTTTGAAAATATGAATAAATTAGGATTATTCACAAATATGCTATATGGATATGACAGGAAAAAACAGGTTAGTATATAGACAACTCATAGAATCTAGAATAGTGTCAGTTGTATTTAAGTATAAAATGAAAAAAAGAAATATATGAAAAATAGGGAATCAAATGAGGAGTCTCTCATTTGTTTTATTGATTTATGACTATCTAGAAGAAGTAAGGGAAAATACATGTAGAAAAATGATAATTTAGTAAAAAGGAATGATTGGGTAAATGGTATTTTTGTGATTCTTTTAGAGTAGGCTCACATTGAGATTTAGAGAGGCTTGCATGAAAATATCTATTTAAATAATAAATATTATGTACAATGTAAGAGAATTATGGTAACGGTATGTCAATCTACATAGCATACTTAGGTAAACAACGCACATCTAGCTTGTAAAAATATTAAAATAAATACTAAATTATTTATTAAACATTTTCTTTTTTAGACCCTGTATACAATGAGATATTTACAAACAAATGGGCCATAGTATATATATTTTTTATTTTTTTATTTTGGCTCAACTAACCCAATGACTAGCTAGCTGAGGGTTTGAAGGAGATATGGGGAAAGTCCCCCAGCTCACACACCCTTATGTACAATGAAAGTGTGAGGATAGCCACAGTGTTTGAGTGATTTTGATAGGGTGTGATAATTCACTATGGTATTTTTGGATAGCCAAAAACGGCTTTTACCGTATACATGAGTGAGTTATAAATAGATTCTACACACTATGTTGTTGTTTAATCGGCTACACTAATAGTTTCATAGAGACCACAATGTGGAAAATCAAGATGTTTCTCTTGGTTTCTTTGAACCTCCTTCTACACTATGTAGTGGTCAAAGGAACAACTTGAGATTTGAGAGATCCCACTATGGATAACATTTGTGTTCTTGAGAAGACCTTATCACTTATGTTTTTTTTGACAAAAATTCTTCCCTAAGGGAGATTAATGTCATGCCAAGGGTAGGACTAGGAGGGAACGGCCCTAGAAAAGTGTCGGACACACTTGTAATATAGGGTTTGTCTATATATAGCTAAGAGCTAGATGGCTAGGGACCTATATATAGTATGGTTGGGTGGTTATTTGTAGGCATGTCTCCCCTCTATCTTATAATAAAACACATATGTTTAACTCCTCACCATTATCTTGAAATTAATCTCTCTCAATTAGCAATGTAAACATAGAATAATGGTTAATCCCCTCTTGTAAGCATGTGAAACCACAACAAGGAGGTGCCTTATCAAACCACAAGTGATCTACATAAAATGCTTAAAGTTTTGCAAGCTGTGATGTTGCAATACAAATATCTCGGCTCTAAACATTGCAATTTGGGCACTTGTGAGGAGATGCACCTACCATGCTTAAACCTTTAGGAAAATATTCCCTTACTACATTTACCACCTTCACAATTGGAGTACCACGATGCCTCAAGAATTTTGCACCTATATTCTTTCATCGTTGATTAATCCTATATAACAAACAACCCAAGGGTAAATATTTTTGGGGTGGCAACAGGGCTCTGGTGGGTGCCCCCTGTGATGAGAGAGAGAGAGAAAGAAGAAAGACCAGTTGACACAATATAATTGAAAAATAACGCCATGCTTGTATTAATTGAAAAGCCCTTCACATATATATAGATGAAACTTTCCATGCAACCTAAACCTGGAACTAGTGTGTGACTGCATGCTACAAAGGAAGTTACCAGCATGGGCTTGACACACTGGGCCTGGGCTTGAACATGCAACAACCCTCCCCCCCCCCCCCCCCCCCCCCCCCCCCCTTTCCCCCTTGATAACAACATGGATGTGTGTGTGTGTGCACTTTGCTCAAACAAAAATCAAGGTGAGACAACCAGAACTCAGAAGTCTAAACCAAATATAATTGGGAGGTCTTACCACTTATGTAAGTGGTAGTGTATATAGCCTGTACAGAATTTGGCATGACAATAACTTGAGAGGCTAAAAAAAGGCTTTGACATTGATATTGACAACATACCAAATTTAAAATAAACCTATGACACTTAATAGAAAAAATACTTTTGTGCACTGTGTCGTTGATGGACCGACTACCCAAAGCAGATCCTCATGTTCTCCATCAGTTTCCTTCTTTCCAAATCAGCACGTACCATTTGATCCATACCAGATAGCTCTTTATTGGCTATGCCCATCCATATGTTCATACGAGTCTTTATTATCATCTTCAAATATTGCTCATCCAAATCCTTGAAGGCTACAACCACTGTTGTTGACAAGGCCATTTTGGAAAACATCCAAGGTGGCTTACTAAATTTTGGCTACATTTTGATATGATTATCAAAAGAGGAACAACCCTCTACAGTTCGTTTTGGCATTTTGATATGTTGTAGCATACGACTGATCCAAGGAAACATTTTTGAGATTCTTATGGATCGGCTACACGATCCTTCATCACTAAAGTGGGATGTGAAGGCACTCTAAGTCGAGGCCAAGGACATCTCAATTAAAAATAATCAAGATTAAAATAGTATGATAGAACAAAAACTAGCAAGTTTTATAGCAAACAACAACGGGATGTTGTTTTGCTTCTGCGTAGCCAGTAGAGATCAAATTGGAAGATTGTCGAGTGCCCTCAGAGCATGGCAAACCCGCCGATGGTAGTTATGATAAAATTGATGAAGGTTTACACTCGTATACAAGTGGCTGCTCCCGCGAAGCTTCCTGAGTACATGCACTTGAAGAGGCTCTGATACCAATTTTGTGTGGCAGCAAGGACATGGTGGGTGCCCCTGTGAGGAGCCATGGTGAGGCTTTGTCTACGTGTAGACAAGGAAGATGAATGTGTGTGTGTGTGTGTGTGTGTGTGTGTGTGTGAGAGAGAGAGAGAGAGAGAGAGAGAGAGAGAGAGAGAGAGAGATCAAATTCACACATTGAACAATAACGCTATGTTTGTATTAATTCAAAAACCTTCTACACACACACACACACACACACATATATATATATATATATATATATATATATATATATATATATATATATATATATATATATATATATATATATATATATATATATATATATATATATATATATATATATATATATATATATATATATATATATATATATATATATATATATATATATATATGAAACTTGCCATGCAAATTGAACCTGGAACTAGTATGTGACTGCATTCTACAAAGGAAGTTCCCACCACGGACTTGACAAATTGGACCCGGGCATGTATAACCAACAAATATTACATGAACATATGTCCCCTACACACTATCTTACTATAACAACTAGTTGCAATACTTATTGTCCATTTGATACATTTTTTCCATATCACGGATGTCTTCAAGCACCATGCCCACATAGCTAGCAAGCTCTACACCTATAACAACAAGGGTAAATATATAAAATATTCAATACCACTATGTAGAAATCAAGAGTAGGCTATAAATGTGAGGATTGAGTGTTACAACCTCGGGATCTTGATGCAATTAGATCTATGAAAGATAACCAATACTTATGTATGTCCACTTGATATGATAATTGAACAATCTACAAAGAAGACCAAATCATCTCTTGAGATCTCACCTTGAATTGGTTCATTGGAATTGAAACCAAGCTTGTGCTTTGAGCGATGCTCTCTATGATTAGTCTCTATCCTTACACTAAAAAAAAGTGTATTTAGTAGTCTTGCTCGGTAATGATTTCTACCACTTGTGTAATGTTTACCCTTTTTGTTTGTTGTTGAATCTTGGCCATCTCTTGAAGCTTCGTTTCCACTAGTGTGCGGTGATCTGGATGTCCCTATACCCCCTTAACTCTCTGCCTTTTGTATTGCATGAAAGCTAGAATTTAAATAGTCATCATCATAATGAAAGATATTTTCTTCATAAGAAGAGAGATAGCATTCAATTACATACAAATCTTCCTCATTTTTTTGGGATGAGTGTTTAATGGATAGTCCAACCATCATGGGCATGCACTAATCTTTTGTAGGAAACCGTTTTATCCCAAAATCAAGGTGAGTGAATACAATCAATATTTTTGTTTGTGCTCCAAGCCTAAATTAGACGAGGCAATATAAGTGCAAATCCATCATAAACCACATAACACTATATTAGAGAGTTTGAGACTTTAGAGCCACTTTGGGAATCACCAATGTTTTGAATATTTGGCATATGGACAAATCTAAAATTGTTTTTCAAGATCAAAGACTTGCACAAGGTAGCACTTGAAAAGATCTTCCAAGTCATGTTCTCAAAACTTTAGCTAAGATTTTGCCGTGTGGTCAAATTTTAAGCTCATTTTGAAAGTGGAAATTAAAAAATTACCGAATTCATTAATATGGTGCTACCTATAAATAAATTTTGTCATTTTAACTTTTAGAACAAACCAAGTATATCGTTTTACTTATAACCAAACCGCAAGGAAAAGAAGTGCAATTCAAGAAACGCCTATCTTTTGGCATTTTCCTTTATCATTGGCCACAATTCTGAATAGGCATGATTAATATGAAATTCATGGCATGTAGAGAAGAAGTTTTCCATACCATCTTGGAGGTACAGTGTGAAAGCATGTATTGGTGGTACCACCACATTTGTCAGAGGATATAATTCTAGATTCTACTTTCCAAACGATATCCATTGATATATAACAAGGTCACAAACTTTAAACTTGAAGCATGAAAATGAGGTTGTAATTTGCCACCAAAAGACTCTCCAAGACACCATTCTTTGGTACCACCAGTAAATGCTTTGACCGTACATTGAAATCTCTCTTCCATGAACTAGACCTCTTGATAATCAACGCACCAGTAGATCTCCTTGTCCAAGTATTGCTTAAGGCTGGGTGCATCTTTGTGTCTCTCCATATAAATTGCTATTTTTTAATATACAGAGATAAGGTTGTGAAAGATTTCTTGCTTTTTGCACCAAAAAATCAAAGAAAAAATAACTAGAAGTAATTTACTTTCAATGATAACAATCAAATAGTTTGTATTGTACCTTTCACTAGTTATGCAGAAGATAGCAATGATATTAAGATTGTATTTTGTTAGAGGACTATGCTTATTTGTTGGAGACCATTCATAGTTACAAACAAGATGGATAAACCTTTCTCCACATGTACGATTTTCAATTTGTACATCTACTGCTTTGGTAGCCATTTTCTTTTCAACACCCGCCAATATCACTTAAGTTCTCCCATTAGGAATAGGATGGGGTCTAAGAGGTCCTCTTTATTTGCCATGAGATTACGGAGGTGATTAGCATTTTGACGAAAAGGTCCATGCCATGTGTGCAAGAATGGTGGGTGTGTACAAGAGGTGTAAGAGTGGTCAAAGGATGCACTTCTTCTCCCAAAAAAGGAGGGAACAACTTTTTGATTTTTGGCCTTCCATAACTTCTACATTCTATCTCCAATTTGAGTGGAGATTATAGATCCGTAATCTATGCGTAGAGCTCTTTTCATAGATATGTTACACGGTATGATTTTTCCCGCTAGATTTTGAATTTCATTTTTGGGGGAAAATTTGGATTCAAATAAACTAAGCCATTTTGCATTTTTGAATTCAAAAACTGTCCTTTGATTGCTTTCTTAATATTAAAGGTTTGACTCCTTTAAACTGCCAAATAAAGAGGCCCTCCTAAACACCATTCTCTTCCTAATGCTAATTGATTTCTGCAATAGCATTTTTGACGGAGTGTTTGATTTAGAACAATTGCTCTAGACCAAAGTGTGGTGTGCGTTTTGACGAAGGGGCGGTCCCTTTGAGGATTGCAATAGCCTTTTTATTTTCCACCTTATTTTTTTTCTACAGACATATAATGAGAAGCAAAGCTTAATTCCTTACCTATATATTACAAAAATACAAGATAGTATAGACTTACCTTCCACACAAGCGAAGCCAATACTATTGCAAGAGCATTGTACCATATCATATGTGACACCTTCTATTTGGATAGTAGCTCTATCTATATTCATATCATCATTAGATACCTACTCAAGCAAGCTATCCTTGTTATAATTACTAAACTGAAATATAAAAATCTCATGTGAAAATGTAGGAGCAATATAAATGGTGGTAATCCTAGAAAAATGTATCTAAACAAATTTAATGTTTATAGCCAATCATTAGTTTATTTATCACATATATATGTGTCAAATAACATAATATTTTTTTCCACGTAACACAGCAACATATCTCCCTCCCGTCTTGCTTTGATGTCCAAAACTCTCATTTCACTTTAGAATGCCCACCACTGGCCGTTGTGATTTTGGTCCTTGTATGATGTCATGGCTCAACACGAGCACGGCAAGACCTTGTAATTTTTTAGGTTGATCAATATAATTTACTCACAATTGTGAGTTTTGCAAAAAGAAAAACCCACTCTTAATAATGAGAATAGCCTATATACATCAATCCTAGTAGCATAACGACGCATTTAGATACCTAGCACAAGGTTTTTGCTCATCATTGATTGATGTGTTGAATCGTGGAGAGCTTGGTATGTGCTATTCTCAGGCGTTCTTCTCCTTTTTTTTTGTATGGTTCATGGTCCGTGTTCATATGCGCACAATGTTCCTCGATCTGATGAGATGGTCATTCGGTGGCACCCATACATGTACATGGTTATTAGCTAGTCCTCCTTGTAAATATCCTCTAGAGTCACTCTTCAAATTCCCTTCAAGAAGAAAAATAGAGTTAGCTTTCATCGATTAATGTTGATGTCTCTAAGGCTCCTCTCTCTCTCTCTCTCTCTCTCTCTCTCTCTCTCTCTCTCTCTTTTTCTCTCACACACACACACGCGCGCGTTGGTGGCCCATGCAAATATGTAATAGATTTTCAATATGTACGTCCCTCCCCTCTTCACATAGCATATTCTCTAGGTGGTGAGAGAATGATCGTGGATGTACTACGCATCCAACTTCTTTACGTCTATCATGCCCTTCTATTTTTGGGGATATTCAATATCAATTCTTATAAAAAACCAAGTTTTATTGTATTTTTAACGAGCTTAACATGTAAAATTTTAGATAGATTCCAAGCTTACCTTGAAGAATTTTTTATGCTTTTATAAGTTTTAGTGTAAATACCATCAATTCTTCAAATTTTGTCTTAAAAATTGAAAGAGTTTTTAGTGTCTCTTATTTATTTTAAAATTATTTTTATCATGAAAGAAGATATGCTACACTCTTCCAAACACCTCTCTCTCTCTCTCTCTCTCTCTCTCTCTCACACACACACACACACACACCTACACACATGTCCTTCAACTTTGGGATCGATGTTTGATAAAAACTAAGATTTAGTATATTTTTATTGGGCTAAATTTGCAAAATCTCATTTAGATTCTATTTTTGTTTTTAAAGTTAACATGTAGAATTTTGTTAGTGTACATAAAAACAATTCCCTAAATTTTGAACTTTAATGGCCATTAGCCTTTCAAAAAGAAAAGTTGAGTCACCCTTCAATTGGGTTTCAAAAGGAGAAGTAAAACCTACCTTCAAAAGCAAAAGCAAAGTCAACCGCCTCCTTTTTAACCTCAAAGATTAAAAGGTTGAAAGTTGAAGTTTCAAGCTTCTTAGGAATTTCACATTTTGTAAGGTTTTCTTTGGAGTGAACCAACCAGTGAGTGACATGTAGAAACGTCTCCTTCCTTGAAAATTCGAAGCTCCACTAGTTTGGCCTACCTTAAAAATTAAAAGGTTAAAAGTTGAAGTTCTAAGCTTCCTAGGAATTTCACATTAATTCCACTACTTATGGCTAGGTTATGCTGGGTCTATTTTGCAAACATTAATTAATTACCCAGTGCGATGACAAGATTCTCTTGCAATTCTAAATAAAAATCGAATTGGCCTATCGCCATTAACCCCTCACACTTGTCGCCATCGTCGTCTATCAATGTTCGGCCTCACAGACTCCTTCCTCTTCCAACAGCTCTGTGTTTGTCCATCACTCGCTCTCTCTCTCTCTCTCTCTCTCTCACACACACACACACACACACACACACACAATTTCTGCTCCTCGTGCATTTTCCAACAACACCTCTTAGCCTTCCTCGCGATGCCCAAACCCATGCGCATTTTTTTCTCCCTCACGATGTCCCACTCACGATGCAGATAGCAATCATCCTTATGACCATTGCTTGCAGCACTGGACCTCCTTAATCAACGCGCCACAAACAGGCCATGCGTCAAGGCCCTCGCCTCTCCTGCCCTTTTTTCACTTTCTCTAGGTGTCATTACCCTCGCCTCCCACACAAAAATCTCCTATTCTTCCAAGCATACAAAATTCCTTTCCTTGAATATGCGAAGAGGAAATTTTACAAAATTAGGTTTATTTTTTGGGTTCACACAATTTTTCTCTATTTTGAGACAGAGTTTCTCCATTTTTCGCTTGCCCTGAACCGCCAAAAAATAAACGAACATTTAAGCTGAGACACATTTTTCCCAACATTGCTCCGCAAAAAAAATTTGCCACTTAATCTCTCTCTTTCCCTCTCTCTCTATCTCCTCCACGTGCGATGCCCCTTGCCCCCTCAGCTTTAGCTTCCATCCAAACTTTTGCAAAAGCATTTTAATTGATTCCTATAAAAAGAAATGGCAAAATGATTAGAGGGACATACTCACTAATGGCTCTAATGGGTCTACATCATTAGTTCAAGGCGAATCTCCGTGGGATTCCTCTGCCAGGCTTCACAAGCGGAAAAGGCCCCCGTTGGAGCCGTTCCCATGAGAGCCCTCTTCCCCAACTCGCAAGCAGGTCCGTACCTTCTTCTGCCCTTCTCCAATCAACCCCCCATACCTGATCTCCCCTTTGCGGCCATCGCTGTGCTGGTGCCTCCCTCCCCTACTCATTGCCAATCCACATGTTCCCCAACATCCTCCCAATACCCCTCACAACCTACGGACCTGAGATGTCCACTTTCAAGCCCTGATCTACGGCTTTGCACAACTTTTGCTCGTCTCCGCCCTTTCGCAAAACTGCGCCCTGTGGCTTTGGTGCTGTTTAACAGCAGCACTACTAGTCCCGCCACAAGCAACTCCTGTTTGCTGGCAGCAGAGCAGGGCCTCACGGTGCTTTGTAGAGAGAGAGAGAGAGAGAGAGAGAGAGAGAGAGCGACACAGAGATCGATCTGCCAATGAGAGAAAGCATGACTCTGATGTCCGTGGAATCCTCTGATGCTCTGTGTCTCCCGTAGCTCTTCCATACCGTGCCTTCCGCTCTTGCAAAGACGAGTCCATGGACACACTGCATGTGCATTAGCCTCTTGCATCTCCATGCGAGACAGACACAAGAGAAGCGAATGACCACGGCCTGGACCCGAGCTCAGCCCACTGGCAGACCAAAACAAGATGGAAATTGTCCACTTTGAGCATCAGAGCAGTGCGAGAGAAAGATAGTCGACGTGATTAGAGTGGGACAGAGAGAGTAAGAGAGACAGGGAGAGAGAGCCGCCTCTAACCGCGTGCAGGAGAAGAAGAACAAGAAGAGGAGGAGAACTTTAACGTCGTGGGAAGCTATCCCGAGAGAAAGAGTGTGACCGCTGACAAATGTCAAAAAAAAAAATAAAACAAGAAATATCTCCTTGGTCCGCATCTCCACCCTATCTTTTGCTTCCATTCTAAACTGGCATCTCCGTGAGATTCTACCTAAACAATTGGTTTCAAAATTGGGAGGACCTACTCACATTTTGTAAGGTTTTCTTTGGAGTGAACCAATGAGTGACTTGTAGAAGCCCTCTCCTTCCTTGAAAATTTTAAGCTCCACTAGTTTGGCCTGCGGCCTTTGGTCGCCTCTCTCTCTCTCTCTCTCTCTCTCTCTCTCTCTCTCTCTCATTGTGCAATTGCGAGAGATGCAGGGAGCACCAACCGAACAATCTGCACTGGCTACATGTCAAGGGGAGCGGAATGCCTCTCCCTTTTATAATAGTATAGAATATATATAGTATAGATAGATACCCTACATTTGCTCTCGAGAAAGAAAACAATTCTCCAAGAGGAGAGTAATGTGAAGCCAATGGTCGGGTATAACTCAGTGGAGAACCAGTGTAGGGGATTGTCTATAAAAACAGATAAGGATGGCTGGGTGGAGCATGGGTTGCCTATCCCTATGCCTCTCAATTAATTACTGTATACATCTTTAGAGGCTTATATCTTGCATATCACTAAATTCGAGAAGCATAACATTTAAGATGTTTTGCCTATAATTGTTTTTTCCTAAAGCCCATCGTAATGTACTCTTAGTTCTCTTGAACAAAACAAGAGAGCATCACCATTGAAAGTCCACATTTGTTTATCTTCAAAGCAATTGAGCAATAAATTTTAAATTCTATTTATACCTGGCAATAAATATTTCGAAGAAAACAAGAGAGCATCACCGACGTTGCAAACCTAACCGAAACCAATCGAACACTAACACATTTGCCACTAGGTGATTGATAACTTTTTAACGTTTTACATAGTTGGTACCCATATGTAAGCGTTTTCAAGAATTCAAGACTCAAAATTCAATATTTGGCTTAATTCCAAAGGTAGAAACAACCAACAAAACATTAAGTCCTTTATATTGCATGATCACAACTGTCTAATATTTCCTTCATTCTGTTGATTATTGGGTGTAAGATTTTCAAGAAAAGAAGAACAACACCCAACCTAAACAAGCTAAATTTAAGGATGGGCAGTAGATCTAAAGGAGTGCTTACAATCACATGTTGTAATTGATGTGTTTTAATATAAAATTGTACATACAAAACCACAAATTCCCTATATGTTACAAAGAGCCCACCTAAACAATGAAAGGTCAAAGGCTCACTTGGGCATTTTATAACAATAAAATGAATTGGACATAGTAGGTCGTGCCAATTTCCGAAAGTGGGTTGATTAAGAGGAATATGGCAAGATGCTCTTGCAGATTTGAGGAGAAAAGAGGGAGGAAAGAGAGAGAGAATGGATGGGAAGGAGGGCACATAGCACGTGGAGGGGAGAGAGAGAAGGAGATAGAGAGAAGCAAAGTGCATACGTGCAGAGGCATTGAGCCCATAGCATCGCAACCAGCACACAGAGAATAGGTGCGCGAGAGAGTTCTGTCTATGTCATCTATGCAGAGAGTCGTATACGCACAGTGAGGAAAGCGATGGCGAGCTGATGCAGAAGGGGGATCTCTGTCAGAGGTGATGATGGCATCAGGAAGCATGTCTGAAGAGAGAAGTAGATCGCAGGGACTGTGATGGGAGAGTTTGAGGAGCTTTGTGAGAGAGGAAGGACACAGATGGAACACAATCCTGAATTGTAAGGGGCAGGTAAGCGAAGAGGTGCTAGGAGATCGCAGGCAGAACTGCAAGCAGCATGGCGAAGCGGACGATGGCAAGCCGAGGAAGTCTACACAAAGCCAATGATGGTGACTAGAACAAGGCTTTTCAAGATTCGTTCAGAATCTTCAGACCCACTAGTGAACCTTGTCTCTCTGTCGTCATGTGATTAGGAAGTGCAGATAGGGAATCATGGGAGGTTACAGAGGCGTTCTGCAAATGGAGGGGGACATTTTTTGTTGCGTCATGAGCTTGTGAGGCTTGCATCTCTAGGAGGTGGAAGTAGGGGCAATGATGGCAATCAAGGGCATAGACGCGTCGTCGGCAAAGCCAGGCAACGTCATGATTATGCAGAGGAGGGAAGTCATTGGGCGGAAGAGGTCTGTTAGGGACGGGGGTGTTTTCAATACTTCTGCAAAGGATCCATAAACATTTTCCTCGTGATGCTTTGTGGGAGGCCCTCCGTGCAAGGTCGCAACAATCGCTCATTTCTCTTATCTATCCTTCCTCTGCACGGGATGGCCATGGTGCATGCACGCTGCAATAGTCCAAGCTCCCAGGCAAGAGGGTTGTAGTGCGGCAGGTAAGAAAGGTGGATCTATTAATTGCAGGGTTAAGTGCAGGGCTATAGTCGGGTAGGGAGATGGCCAGGCGGAGACAGAGATGCAATTGCATCGTCACACGGAGAGAGAGGGAGAGAGAGAGAGAGAGAGAGAGAGCCAGACAGAGCAAAGGTGGAGGCAAAGAATGGTATTTTTGTTTTGCAGCTCCGTGTGCTCACTTGCAGGCAACTCCTAATGGGAGGTTTCGCGGAGGTTAAGTGGGTGGAGAGAGAGAGAGAGAGAGAGAGAGAGAGAGTGTCAGTTGTTGTTCTTCATCGCAGATTCGCAATCCTAGGTGGTTGCTCTGAGCGTGAATGCAAAGAGACGGAGGGATGGCATGTACCGCAGTACTCGGGAGCAGAGAGAGAGTCCTGCCATGTCCTTGATGAGAGCGAAAGCAAGGGAAAGGGGACAACGATCGGGGGATGCGGGCCTGCATGACAGTGACAAGTCGTGCAGTTTTACCTCCAAATTCACAGATTGAATGAGAATTTTTGAGGAAAATTAATGGGATTTATGAATTTAGACCCACTAGTAGTAATGAACAGGACATAGAATAAGAATATGAAAATAAAGGGGCTGTTTGATAAACTAGAGGAGAATAAAATCTTACTGCTTTCATAGGAGATAAGCATAGGAAATAATAAAACAATTGACTCTATGAGGTTTTTAAGTAAAAGGATTTTCAATGAGTCGATACTTCACAGAATCTGATCAAATCCCTACAAATGCATTCTTTAATCCCATGTTCTCTAAGGCCTTTCTGAGGAGTTGAAAAAACCCACTGAACATTAAGGCCAATAATTCATTGCATTACCACAATTTAGGAATATATTGTCAACTCAATTGATACCCATGTTAGAAACAAGGTGAAAATTTACTATGGCCTACATAAGGCTATTGGGAGGAAAATGAGATTCTTACACTTGTATTTAAAAACAATTTTTCAAAAAAGGATTACTTTTTTGGAAAGAAAGTGTAAGAATGAACCATCAGATCATAGCATATTCCAAAAGCGTAAAAGATAATGATTCAGTACAACACGCTGTGTAAAAATTGGCACAGATACTAGCGAGACAAGCTTTCTTTAAAAAGTAAAATACGTTGGAATAAGTATCGTAATAAACATCAGTATATATATCGGTAAGCACTGTCGAAATACGCCAAGTTATAACAGTCAAAACACACGCAGTTATATACGGTTCTATGCAAGTAGTTACACGTGCCAAAAATTTGATTAATATTGACGGTTCTTCAGAGGTCTGTATCGGTGTATATACCGAATTCTGTTCCGACGGATCAAACTTGTAAAAAAAAAATTTGGGCAGAGAGGGATGGGGACTGATGCTGCATGTACTGTAGCAATAGAAAACAACCCTCTCTACCCAAAGGAAAAGTGCACAAGCAACCGCACTTCACCAACAAGTTGACGCTAAAGAGCGGGTATATGCAGATTAGCAAAACTATAAAAAGAATTACAAAACCAAAAAATCAAAAGCTTAATCGTGACAAGTTCTCCAAAAGAATAACCATAACATCGACTCCCAAACCATAGGCACAACAGCATAACCATAACCATAACCATAATCGGATTGCCAAACCATAACTATCACATGATTGCCATACCATCACTGAAAACCATAACCATAACTTGATTGTCAAACCCTAACCATACCATGATTTCCATACCATCATTGCAAAACCATAACCATAACTTGATTGCCAAACCATGACCAAAACATATGTGCCATACCATAACCATCACCTCTGTGCCATACCATAATTGCGAAACAAATCATGTGTGCAAGAGTTTGCATAATCTCGTCCTCTTTATCATTGCTATCACGCCGTCGATATGGACGGGATGGTTGAGGTTGGTCCGTAGTATTGCGTTGAATGTTATCATCTTCTATGTTTTCAATGATGGAACCCGTCTAACATCTGATCCATGTCTACTTCTTGGAATGCCACATTAGATATTGGTTGGTTGGCTGTTCGTTTGAAAATCGTCTTCTCTGGAATGAAGTTGGAGTAATATCTACTTGCGGAGTTTGATCTATTGTCTTTGGACCATGAGATCGATAACGTAGGTCTTGTAGTTGCTCTATCAAAAAGAGACTGTGATTCTGTATGTTCTAGTTGTAGATTTTTCATTTTTGAAAGATCTGATGCTTGCAATGCGCACAAGGAAACGTCATCTTATTGTCCGTACTTTATCTACAGTGATGCAACAAATAATTAAAACACTCTAGTTGCTATAACTACACACTACTAACTACATGATAACCTCACATTCTCTAACCAAACCCGCGATTAATGCCGATAATTTGGTGCCAAAATTTAAGCAACCTCTTGTAGTAATTCAAAAAAAAAAATGTAAGAAATAAAAAAAGAACAAAGTGAAAGAGGAGGGGGAAGATTTTATGTGACCCATTGCCCCATTTAAAAGAGAGAGATAGTTAACAAATTTTAACAAAAAAAGTTAAAATAAAGTTTGTCATCGTTAGCTTGCCATGTGGCAATAATCAACCAAATTTATCTAGTGCAATGTTTCGACTTGCTTAAAAAATCCTTATAGAACACCAAAAAAATTGGTGGAGGTATTGCACAAAGGACTACTAAGTTAAGGGTATCACTCTTAAGTTAAGAGTATGAGAGTCATGGAAGTATATCTAAATGAATGCTTACAATCATATGTCATTTGTATTGTGTTTTAATATAAAACAATATTCTCCATTCTATACGCATAAGCACACATGCCCTACTTAAGTAACAACATAAAAGATCCACATTGACATTAAAAAGAAAAATCTAATAAGAATAAAATAAGAGCAATAAGATAAATGGACCCGTTGACAAATTAAAACAAATGAATATTTTAACAATTTCATAAGAAAAGTATGTCTAATTAGAACTTCTATAGAGTAAGTTTATTAAAGGAATCTTTCACAATTTTATCATAGAAAAGACATTGAATGCACTCCTTTATCCCTTATCCTTCAAGGCCTTTTAGGCAAGGAAAAAAATTTCCCTGATTAACTTTCCATGTTGCACTAATCAAGAAGATTTTTCAATGGTCCCAAGAGTTCAAAGCTTTGCTAAGGCCTTGTGTGTGTGGGCAAGCTTAAAAAAAACTCCAAGTGAGCAACCAAAAATACGTCCATACTCATAACAAAATAGAGACAGAGAGAAAGCATCTTTCTAGGGAGTACCTAGGGAAGACATTGAGAGACTCGTTAATGGTAATAATATCTTCGTTATTTACTTTCTTGCCCAAGATAGGAAGTATTTTACATAACTTGATTTTGCTGTTAACTAGGATATTCCAAAAGGAAAGGCCAACATTATAAAGAAATTCTTTTTTCAATCCAAGAAGTGAAAGGTAGAATTATGAATCTTCACTTGCGTTTGGGAACGAAACGTTTACCTAACATGTACGTTATTATTGTAGGTATTGAAAGAAATGCAAGATAATGTGGACCATGTTAACGTGTATCAACTAAATGCAAAGGATCGAGTAAGGGGTTCTATTATATCTTCTTTTGAACTATTTTGATTTTTAATGTGTATATTGCTTATTGCCTTTTTTTAACTTATTTTTTATCAGGGAGATGTGATCTCGAGGCCATCACGTATCATTAAAACACCAACAAAATACAATGACTTTGCTATTGACAAGGTGATTAGAATCACTTCTAAGTGTACTGAGAAATATTCTTTGATGATAGTGCTCTTTGAGTTTATATTTGTAATTTTAGGAGAATGTATCAAGAAAAAGTAAGAAGGGTAGAAGCACAAAAAAGGATGAAGCTTTAAAGGTTGTTACCCACATTACAAACAAGGTACTTTAGTCTCATGAGTCATTGTTTACGCATGAATGTTGAGTTTAGATCTTGAGTAGCAATTTATTATCATTGTTATGTGCTACACTATCTTATCATTTTCTTCTTGCATTTTTGAAGGTGTGTAGCGTCAATGATGTTGATACCAAGGAGTTACTTGCTCTCCAAGCTATGGACATACATGATGTGGACAAGATGTATGGAAAACTTTGGGAAGCTATTAGGCCATTAAAAGCTGAGAAATTAGCATTCTTTCAAGAATGCTCAGGCAAATCCGAGCCATCTTACCTTTTAAATTGCTATGTTGAATGGGCTTTAGAAATTGGGCGTGTTACACTACCAAGCCCAGTTTCCAAATTGCTCATGTAGTGATTTTTGTTGTGAGCTGACACAATTTAATTTATAAAGGTCCAGACATTGGTGATGCTACAATCATTTAACTTGGAGTAGTGTTTCTTTTGAAGCATAATTTATTAAGGATACATGTCTTTGGCTTGTTAAAGCTTGAATGTTTTTTGAAATGATTTGTAGTTAGGTAACTTGTTACTATTACTTGAGTAGTGTTTAAAGAAAGGCAACTAATTGTTTGAATGCAAATTGTGCAAATCTCTATGTGATCAAAACAATCCAATACATTTAGCTAACTTTGATGCATGCAAGTTGAGTAGATTACAAAGTGGTCAAGGTATGCAATTCATTTAGGTAACTTGTTTTGATTACTTGAGTAGTGCTAAGAGAAAGATCATTAATTTTTTGCATGGAAAGTGTGTAGATCTTGAAGTGATTAAGGTAAAGGAATGCTATTACCATAATTTAAGTGTCATAGATTTGTATTTTTGTGTAGAGAATAGTAATAACAAGCTATGTCAATTTTACATTGCATTTCTCTAAATATAGTGTTTGCCCGTTAGAATTGTATACTTATGAGCGTTACATAGAGTACAATACAGATCGGAATATATTGAGTAGAGACTAAATAAATTATTGATCATTTAGCCAAACTGTTCTCTAGTCTATACAACATTAATTAATACATACCCCCAAATAAATACGTACGTCATTCAATGTGCAAAAATTGTCCTAAGTTCTTGGGGAATAGATACAAATACTACCATTGCTATGTTCACTCTTCAAGATATAGTCTTACCAATTATAACTATTTGTGATTAATGCAGTTCAAGCTTAACTAAGCACTTTTTTTACTGTAAAAAAAGATTGATGTTTACCAAATTTCAATTGATTTAGATGGTCCTGAATATAATAATCATAATTCTCTGATCTTGTTAGTATTTTAGGAATAGAGAGAAATATTATCGTGTTTTGGCAAATGAATAGCCATACATTTCTCCAAGAAGATGACGAAGCATGGACTACACAAAAATGACATATCCAAAGCAAAGAGAATTATTCTTTTTGCCAAACCCTCCTTGTTTTGCAAATGATCCTTCAAGTATGCATGCGGCACATTATTTATTCCCAGTGGGAAAATTTGTCTCAAGGTCTCTATGATTACTTAATTTGCATGTGTCGAATACAAATTTTCCCACTAGGGAATTGAGATAAGGAAAAGTACAATCGGAAATTTGAACCCTTTGCTTAAATTTCCCACATGGAACTATAAACTCCATTTTGTATCCCACAAGGGAATGGCGTGTCTCAAAGAGGGAAATTACATTCCCTAGTGGGAAAACATTATCCCACAATGGGAAAACTCAAGCCCAATCTTTCCCTAAAGGGAATTTCATTACTTAAGTATTCCCTTGTGGGAGTATAACTCACACGTTTTTTCCCTCTTGGAATAGGGAAATATTGTGTGAATTGTGCCCACTTTCACACAAGGGAAACCACGGAAAACTTCTTGTGTGTGCTAGGCTTGATGTAGTCGTGATCAATGGGGACCAGCATCAGGCGAATGTCTTACCACTAGAGTTGATTCCTTCCAGCATCATTCCATCCCACAACAGCAGGCGCAGCGTCGGTCAGCTGAAAGACTAGAGTATATTCATGAGGATTTCGAGGAGGATGGGGGCGATGAGATGGAGGAGTGGAAAGCTAGCAACCTGCACTTAGCGCTGCGTTAGATCAGAGAGGCCGGTGAGAGTTCAGGAGTCGAGGTTATGGGGAAGAGCAGGTGCTAGGCACCTCTGTACATGTGTGAGTGTGTCATGTCAATTTGCATGCCAATATGAGCCGGCTGGAGCATCTCAAATATGAGACAGAGAAAGAGAAGAGGAGAGAGAAGACCTTGATAGCATAAATATTAGTCTATCTCCCTATACAGATGCATCTCTACCCTATCCACACCACCTTGCTGCAGCGTTTTCGGTACCCCCTCCCAAACTACTGCGAGCTAGACTCTGACTACGTCAAGACCTTGTTGCCTCTATATTTTGCAGACTCGTTGCCTCGATGCAATGATTTTTGGGAATATCTCCTTCCAAACTATTGTGAGCTAGGGTTCGACTACATCTATTTGTGCTGCCAACTCAAAGGCACATACTGGTGCAGACTACACATGGTAGAGGTATGGACAACAGATGGGTAGCATGGAATGTTGAAAGTGGTAAATAGGCGGGCAGGTTGAGCTAGCGCGAGTGGGAATGGTTAGAAGGTGGATTTGCAGCAGGATACGCGGGAGGTAATTATCACTGAAAATTCACTGAACTCGGTCGTGTGAGCAAGGGACGCAACACTAAAAATTCACTGAACTTGATCTTTGATGCGCTGGGTCTGAGAGGAGAGAGGGAGCATAATTGGCTAGACTTGCTCACTGTTTTGTGGAGCTCTAGAAGGAGGTGGAGATGAAGGCATTGCTGAACAAGGGCATCGGCGTATCAAGGTCATTAATCTTGACGCGTGACCAAGAAGGTTGAGTTTTTGAGAAGGGATTCCTTGGCTGTGAGTGCGCAACTGTGGAAGACAAACCTCGTTCTCTCTCTCTCTCTCTCTCTCTCTCTCTCTCTCTCTCTCTCTCTCTCTCTCTCTCACACACACACACACACACACACACACACAAACTCTTCATCTTTGTTCTCGCCGAAAGATAGGGCCAAGGTGATTGCAAAGGCGTTGCATGCAAGTGGTGATTACGGCTCATGTCGGCAGTATCTTCATCACCTCCCCCGCCCTTGGCACAAAGTCCTTATGATAAGGGCCTCCTCTTTTGTAACTCACCATGAAAGCTCTGAACGAGTCCATGGTTCTCTGAAAAATTCTTAGAAAGAGTCCGCGTCGATGCAGAGTCATGCAGAGAGTTTATTTTAAGGGTTCTATTTATATCTGATCGCTAGTCAAAATGACGCTAGTTGACCTTCTTGACACACACACACTTTTTTACTTGTCCAAGCATCTATCATGGCTTGACTATTGATGACCATGAGCTGTGATTCGGAGCACACAGCATAACCTTGGATAATAAAGGAGAATATAAGAGTGGATGATTAAAGTTTCCATGAGGAATGCTTGAGGCGTTTAGAGACATGATAGATAGATTCTAATATGTAATTTACTCTAAATGGTTCTATTATGATTTAAGGTCTATGTATCTTGTGGGGTTTTGCTCGCTTTTATGATTGCTCCGAAAGGTTTGCTCGGAGTTTGAATTAATTCCTCTTTGTAATCTAGCTTTGTAAGATCCCCTATTCTCAGAATTTTTTAGATGGACATGATTTCACTTTCTTTATTTCATTTGCTATGATGTGGAAACGAGTTCATTCCAAGTTCTCTTAAGTTAAATGGACACTTGGTTGGGTTTTGAAAAAAAAAAGGCTTTTCTTTTGCTTTTTGCACTTCTTAATGCTTTTTAATGAAAATCAGAGCCGGATCCTTCTTCTACTGAGTCCAGGGAAGTGAAGTTGTGAAAATCCATTTTTTGGATGCTTTTTGATGTTGACAAAAAGCAAGATTGTGCTTAGTTCGGGTAGACCAAGTGAACCATGGTCCAATTTTAGAAAAATTTACTTTGTTTTGCTTTTAATGTTTTTCGGCACACTTCCAAAAAGTAATGTGCTTTTTAATACGTTTAACGTACAAAGATGGGACAAGCTCTCCACTCACCATTTTGATAATTATGTGAAAAGTCTCTCATTATACATGGGACAAAGAAGCCATCTCTCTTTACTCTCTCTACTATTTTATCTTCTCCTTTCAACAGTGAATGCGCTCTCCATCAACTTCATGGCCGAAACCGCTACGTAGCTCTCACCACCAATCTCTTGCCGCAAAGTAATTAGCCTTTCAATCATCGCAAATCACCCCTTGATCATGGTAATAAGCTCTAAACTCCATGGCTACCATATCGTTTTCTCTACTTCGTTTTCGTTATGTGTGGGAAAACTACGCTCTCGATTGGTGCTTTTGTGTATACATAAGGATGAACGGGCTTGTCAAAAGTGTAAGATATTGATCCATGCTTCTCTTATCATGTTTAGCATGCTACTCTGTACACATGTTGTTTTTATGCTTACATAGATTCAAAAAAGCATGCTTTTCTCTCTGATAGCTACATTATTTTTGGCAGTATCTTTCAAACCGTTATGAATCAGGTCAAACTTTTTCAAATTTGAGAGTAGTCACATTGTTCAAACCTTTTTTCCCCTATGGATCATGTCAAAATTTTGCTTGTATGAAGAGTTACAATTAATATATAATTTGTTGATTTTTGCACTTGGTCAAACTTTTGGATCCCCCAATCTTTGTAGAGCCACGATATGCACTCATTAGAGGGGAAAGCCCACTTAGATAAATCAATATCGTGATTAGACATACAGATAAATGTATTCAAACCATTGTTATCACATTATGATGTTATGATTTGGGTGGATGAAATAGAATAGCATTCATACTAATAGCATGCTAATTACAATGCTAATCACACATGGAAACTGGCTAGAGCATAGACCCAAAATGCACTTGATTACTTAGATAAAAAAGAGTACAAAAGAGGTGCTTAAATAGCACAAAGGAGGTAACATCTACTAACCTCATGCATGACAACTTGGAATAACCTATTCTAAGAAACAAACTTGAGTTTGCATATTTAGGCCCTGGGGTTTTATTCATGCCTACATGTGATTTTATGTTCTAGAAATGATCCACATGGCATATCTTATGACCAAGGCCTCTTTTGGCAATTCTACACATGCCATATGCCACTTAGGATGCCTAATAGACTAGGGACATACTCCATCCTGACTCTAGGACAAAACCTACGAGCCTTTCGATCCTCCCTTTGGGTTTGGACTAGACCAATAGATTGAAGATATAACTCAATATCCACACAATGACACTATCCATACATGATGACAATATCCACATAGGATGAAAAAACCTCCCCTTAGAGTGGAGATGATATGAATCTTCATAAAATGTGTGCTTCAAAAATGCCATAGTCTTCTACGCCAAAAACAAGGTCGTTCTTACCTTCTTCTTATTCTTCTGCTACATGTTCTTCTGCTTTCATTGGTTGCTTTCCTTTGGTACTGTTGTTTCTGCTACTATTGCTTTGATCCTTTGAAATAGCATTTGGAAGGAGTATGGCCCTTCTTCCCACATTTGTTGCAAAATTTGTTGATGTAGCAATCCCTTTCTATATGTCCTATTCCCCCACAATCGTATCATTTTTTGACATTGGATGAAAATGCCAAATCTAAGGATTGTGGTGATGGTTCTCCTCCTCTAGAGGGTGATGCTACATAAGCTCCTCATGACGATGTCAATGAGCCCTTTTGTTTCTTTTCTTCAGCTTGAAGAGAATTGATGATGTCTTGAAGTGATGGGGTTGGATCTTTCTCCTCAAGGAAGGTGACTAAGTGGTCATATGAAGGTTCTCTTAACCCTCTTGACTAGGCTAGTTATGTCCTTCCCTCCACCCACGACAAGTTTCTAAATTTTTCCTTTAAGAATAACTTTGCTCCTTTTAGCTCTAGCCCCAAAATTTTGCTCAAGGGAAACCCATGCTCATGTGAAGATTTGCATTTATCAATGAAGTGAACATAATTGTCATGAAGGGAAGTGACAATGCTTCTAGTGCTTCCTCATCTTTCTCTACATTTACCGCAACCATTTCCCTAGTTTGCCATGTATGAAAGCCCTCACCATTAAACTTGGCAATGTCCTTCTCCTCCGTGGTGCTTTGAGGACGGCCTTATCTTGGAGACTCTCCAAGACACATGTGTCTGATTCCTCTCACAAGTGCACAATTACCTCTTAGGTGACAAAAAGTGTATTGCAATATGTTGTGTTGGGATGTGGTTCTTTTTAATACAAATAGAGGGAGACATATAATTTGCCTTTAATGTAAAGCACCTCTTCACCGGGGTGAAGACCCTTTTCACAATAAAACAAAAGTATTCTTTTGATCTTGCCCCAAACCTTTTAATTTTCTGCCTCTGCATGTTGTGGGAACACTTTCTTAACGGAGAGCAAGGAGTTTGATTTACTATGGGAATAGGCTCTTAAGACCTAAGGGTTAGGCCACTGCATGGGAAGGGGGCCTTGGCTGGGGTGGACCCAAAGCATCATTCATATTGCCATTGAGAAAATTGCTCCATGGGTAACCTCCCTATCAGACGTCAAAGGATGAATCCTACTTGAGCACCTTAGGTGGAATCCACCACTAAGCCCACACTAATTCTAGTGTGTGGCGATCCCCTTGAGCACAAGACCTCCTCCTCCAAAGTAGTCAAACCCCGTAAGCCAAGACACCAAAGCCGCTTCCTTGTCGGGAGTAGTTGCCTACACAATAGTTATGTTTAAATACTATCTGCAATCCAGAGAGCATAAATTCTCATAGGGTACTCAAATGACCTCCAATTGGAGAGATTAAGGGCTCATCTCAAAGCTCTATGTATAGCCTCCTCCGCCCCCCCCCCCCACCCCACCCACAAGTGATGCATTAAAATGACACTGCGATAGAGACTAATTTTTTGCCAAGTATGCTTTATTAGTGCTACAAAATGCAAATGAAAGTGTGTAATTACAAACTAACAATGCCTAATGCTAATTAGGCATTCAAGTGACCATTAGTGGCCCAAGATCTAAGAAACTTAAGAAAATTCTCAAAGTGTGACTAGTAGTGCACTAACTAGCTATGGGAGAGTAAAATTAAGGGCTAAGGATCTATAGTGTGATTAGGAAATACTAATCACTAACATGGATTTGATACCATATCTTAGGATAGGGTGGATGAAATAGAGTAGCAATCATACTAATAGCATGCTAATTACAATGTTGATCATATAATGGAAATGGATAAGAGCATGGATACAAAATGGACTTGATTACTTCGGTAAAAATGAGTACAAAAGAGGTGCTTAAATAGCACAAAGTAGGTAGCATCTGCTGACCACATGCATGAAAACTTGGATACATGGATACAAAATGCACTTGATTACTTGGGTAAAAATGAGTACAAAAGTGGTGCTTAAATAGAACAAAGGAGGTAGCATTTGCTGACCACATGGATGACAACTTGGAACAACCTATTCTAAGAGCCAAACTCAAATGTGCATATTTAAGGGGCTTTAGTCATGCCTTCATGACTCCTACATGTGATTTTATGCTCTACAAATGCTCCACATTAGATAGCCTATAACCAAGGCCTCATTTGGCAATGCTACACATGCCATATGCCACTTAGGATGCCTAGTAAGGCTAGGGGCATGCTCCATTGTGACTCTAGGACAAATCCCATGAACCTTTCACATGAGTATAAGTTATAAATTGCTTTTGGTGCAGGATTTCATATATGTGTTTACAGTAGTGGTGCTACCTAGGAGGGATACCATATGCAAAGTTCATATATGATTTATGGTTTGTTTTAATGAGTTGATTCCACTTTTCTTTTGTCCATAAACTCATGTGTTGATATATGGTTATCCAACCCAAATTTTATGGGTAGTTTTCCATAAAATGGTTTTCTTTTTCCATCATGGGTGTTAATTAGAGTCTCATATGTGTGAAGTGATGTGGTAAGACAATAGTCGATATTATATGGATGAAATTCATTCTTGTCTTAAGAAAAAAATAGTTTGCACATAAGTGGGAAGTTATTGCATATGGTTTGTCAATGTGATGGGGCTATTTTGTATCATATTAAGGTATATGATAAGGTTATATTGTGCATGGAATCTCAAAGGATAGGTGTGGATGTCTCATGTATATATGTGTATTGCTTTCTATCTTTTTCGGTCAAAACTAGCTCTATGTGAAAGAAGGGTGATGTGCGATTGTGGGTGTCACTTGCATAGGGCTAAAAGCTTCTAAATTGGTTATTTGAGATTATATTTACTCATTTGTTGGATTATTTTTATGCATAAAAATTCATCTTTAGGATCATGTGTAAGAAGAACCCATATCCACTTCCATTCATCGATCAGATCTTGGATTCAGTTGCCTTCAAGATGCAAGTATAGGTGATTCCATATAACGAATGTCCTTCTCTTCACATTCAACCAAAACTGCCCAAAACTTCCTTGCCAGCCATAATGGGCATAATCTTTCAATCAATGTGCTCCAAGAGACAACATTTTTGAGCTGAAAGCTCATTAAAAATTTTATGTGCTTCTATGCGGGCACCACATTTTGCATATATAACTTTCAAAACATTGCTTAGCACGTCATAAGCGTCTCCATTAGCCATCTGACATACAAAGCAAGTAAAACACTACAAAATGTGGGATCCTTTTTGAAAATTCCCTAATTGAAGCCTAAAAAATTCCCAGACGGCACAATCACCAAGGCGACCATGCTGATATGCAATTGGAATTGAGCACACTTTGGGAGCAACTAGCTTAGGCATCTGACATGTGTCCTTCATTCCCTTTGTGTAAAGGGGGCTTGTGTGTGTGTGTGTGTGTGTGGCATTGTCTCTCATCCCCTACTTGCTAGGCTCGCCCCCTCCTATGTAGGGATATGCAACACTTTTTTGGTCACACACAAAGCATCCAATTCCTTAAGGTTGACCTTTGGACATAACCTTTGAATTTTGGAACCTTAGCATTTTGGAAGTCTTAATGGGCTGAACCTTAGGGTCTTTTTAGCCCATTGTTTCACATGGCTCTTTTGCAGATGGCCCCCCCTTTGGATCCCTATTTTTCCTCCTTTGGATCCCTACTGTGGCCGGTCTGCTAGCTTAACCAATATTCTAGCTTTTTCTCCCCTGGCACTTCCCCATATTAAATGATCAGTTTAACATGAGAAAATCATTTAGGAGAATTAGATATTGATTATTATTACATGGGCCAGTATGAACCTTGAAGTGGAACAATGAGAATTAGGCTAGAGTAAATTTAGCCTAATTAATTTTAAAACACTTAATAAAAAGAACCAATGAAAATTAAGTCTCCTGGATGATTATTGGACAGCCCGTGAAGGGGTCCAATAGGAATTGAGCAGCCCAATGGGCTACTTAATTTCTATTGGTCAAAATGGGGAAAGGTCCAATGGGGATTTAATTCATTTAAATCAATTAAGTTTAATTGATTAAGCTCTCACAAAAGGGGAAAGGGGGACACATGTCAGAAGGCTATCACTTATGCTGCTTAATAGCCATTGGCTTGACTTGGGGAGGTCCAATGGGGGAAAAGCAAGAGCAAATAGCAAGAGGGCTCGCCCAAGAGAGAGAGGGGGGGGGATGATTTTTGCAAGGAATTATCACACACACACACTCACACAATCTCATGTGTGAAGAAAGAGAAGACTATCTCTTCCCAAGCTTTAATGGAGAGCTCATCACCTACTCCAAGCTTGTGAGATAGAAGCCTACATAAACACACTCTTGGCATGTGGATGCAAATCAAACCAAGAGCCAAGCTTCAATGCATGCTCATCTCCTCTACCATGCTAATTACTAAGCTAAGCTATGCTAATATGAGTGATTATGTGAGGAGATGTACATCTTTCTCGTAAGATACTCCTTCTTCCTCTCAATCTACTCTCATACCCTGCTAGCTCTCACCATCTTCGAAGGTGTGTGAGGTCTTGGGTCTGAGAACGGGGATAATTAAAGTTGTGTTTGCTAAGTGTTTTGCTTAGTGCATGAAGCTTTCATCTTCATTGCACTAGTTACTCTTGAAGGAACACAAAGAATTGTATTGTACAATGTCTCTCTTGATGGGAGAAACCATAATACAAAGCCTTTTGGAGGGGGGACCGGCTCCATGCAAATCCGGTCCTCAACTAGTGTCAATAGCTTAATTTCTCTCTCTTTTGAAAGTATTGTTGATGCTATCTAACTAGGTGTTATGCTTTTTGTTGCTCTCTCCACCCAAGCACTCTTGTAATTCTCATTAGGAATCTATTCTAATGAAATGCCCACTATGTTTATGCTAATTTCCGCTACACATAAGTTTTTAGACCATTAAATGTTACATTGGTATCAGAGCACAAGGTTTCTCTTTTCTTGCTCAAGAAGGGAGGTCCTCAAGCTAGGTATAAATGGTTGGTATTATTAATTGCCTGTAAGTAAGTAGAATAGGGATTTTTCAACCTTGCAGGGCGCCTGCCTTTGTGCAGTTAATGGGGCATCACCGTCGAGAGCTATGGTCTTAATAGTGGAGTCCTACGGGGCTTGCCTACGGCTTTAACCATTATTGAGCTATTAGAATCTTGACAGGAGCCGGTGTTGTTTTGGTGTTGAAAGACCCTCTCTTTTATTCCTTGCAATTAATGGTATTCGAACCGCGGGTACAGTAGCTTGAGTGCTTTTTCTAAAGGGGTAAAGAGGAGTAGCAACTAGGGCTTGAAGTGCCAAAGTACACCTAAAAAGTTTATACCTAAAAGTTGTTAGAATGGCTGACAATAGTAAAGAGAGTGAAATTAATGTTGATAACTTTGATTTTGCTAATGAGCAAGCTACTAATGATGCTCCGATGCTTGTTACCTATCTTGTTTCTAGGCTTCAACAAGCCATGGGCAATCCATCTCTCCAAAGGGAAGTGCAACGGCAGCTCCGTGCTCACGGGATTCTCCAAGCTCATCACCATGACGAGAGAACACCTAGGAAGCCTCCTTGTGAGACTCCCAAAAGAGGTCTCTCTCCGATTTGGGAAGAAGAAGAGAATCCGTACGAAGGGCTCAAGAATTTACTTCTTGATGATGCATCTCCTTCCCAAAGGAGAACTCAAGAGCCTCCACCGAAGGAACGAGAAAGAAGTGAGTCTCCCGCCACCTCGGCGGAGATGGCTCCACGAAGACGGCGGGCTAAACGCTCTCCATCACCACCGAAGCGGAGAAGACCATCAAACTCTTCTCCACACCATAATTCAAAGAGGGATGATAAAAAGCAAGAGAAGAAAAAGGCAAGAAAGAGGACACCCTCTTCTCCATCTTGTTCATCCTCTTCCTCTTATGGAAGTGATGGTAAAGAAGACGAAGATCAAGACAAGAAAAAGGCGAGAAAGAGGTCACCCTCTTCTCCACCTTCTTCAAATTCTTCACCTTCTGAAGAAAGTGATGGTGCAACCTTTGAACCATCAAAAAGAAGAGGCCATAGGAATCCCTATGCCGCATGGAAGAGGTCATCCAAGCTGAAGAAGTTCAAAGAGGGAGGGAAGAGCATCTCTTTCCTTACCTATGATGGCACCTTTGGCTCTACGGACAAAGTCTTGTCCTTTATCCAGCAATTCGATGCGGTGTTTGGATATGAGGGATTCACGGAGTCCTCTAAGCTACGCCATGTAGCTATGCACTTTCAAAAGTCCGCCAGGCAATGGTGGTCTAGCCTATGAGCCAACGGTGAAGCTCCACGAACATGGAAAGCTTTAAGAGCTTCCATTATGAAGCAATTTTTGGCCACCGATGCCAAAGACAAAGTACTCACCGAATGGCGAAGCTTAAAGCTCTCTCCCTATGAATCCATCCACAAATATGTAGACAAGTTTTGGGACCTACAACTCAAAGCCACTGTCTTCAAAAAGTTGGATTTTGGAGAGCAAAAGCAACAATTTTGTGCGGGCTTAACCGAAGAAATGGCGGAGTATGTCAACTCCCAAAGGCCACGTACCATATCAGCGGTAATACACCATACTATGGTGGCCTCACGAATCAATTTCCAAACGGAGGCTAAAAGAAATAATAAGCCCCTGGAAAACAAGGGTTCCAATGAGCCTGAGGGGAAGGACAATGTCCAAAAGTCTCCTAAGGGCAACTCCAACAAAGCTAAAGAGAAGGAAGTTTACAAAGGTAAGAACAAACTCTCTCCTGAAGAGCTTGAGCGTTATCGCAAGGATAACCGGTGTTTCAAGTGCGGCGAACAAGGGCATGCGTACCGCGCTTGTCCCCAAAAGAACAACCGCCAAGATCCTCCTAGAGCTTCCTTGGTTGAAATCCAAGAGGAGAAGACTCACCAAACTCATCACAAAGGATCTCCTCTATGCCATGCTTGGGGAAAGGTAAGAGAACATGATGCTTTTATTCTCTTTGACTCTAGTTCTACTCACAATTTTATATCTATAGAGTTGGCCACCAAGCTAGGCATACAATCCTACGAGATGGGAGATGTCCTACCCGCAGACAGTGCCTTCAAGGGGCAAGAAGCTTCAGTCACTCCCTTAATCGAGAAATTGAGGCTTCATGTCCAAAGCTATGTGAACAAAGAGGACTTCTTTATCTCTCCTCTCAAGCATGAGGATGTAATCCTAGGGGCACCATGGTTTGACCGCTTGGCTGCTGCCGATGTTAAATTTCCGGAAAGGAGAATCTCCTTTAAGTTTAGGGAAAAAGAAATGTATATAGATGCTAAGGAAATGGGTAACACTATCCCCATTGTACATACACCAGCTTTCAACAAGTCAATAAAGAGCTCTATTTCCGTGTACATGATTTTTGTTAAAGATTCTCAAAATGAACCTAATGCTTTAGCAAAAGAAAATAAAAGCAACCAAAAGGAATTAGAGTTATCCAATTTTCTCAAGGGGTTTCAAGATGTTTTTATTGACGACATCCCTTGTGAGCTACCTCCTAAACGAGATAATGATGACCATGCAATTGAACTTCTTCTAGGAAGTTCACCGCCTAACAAACCTCCTTATAGAGTTTCTCAAGCTCAACAAGAGGAGATAATGCGGCAAGTGCATGAGTTAATTAAGAAGGGCATGGTTAGGCCTAGCTCATATCCATTTTGCTCACCTGTGCTATTAGTGCAAAAGAAAGACGGCACATATCGTATGTGTGTCGACTATAGAGCACTAAATAGGATCACTATCAAGAATAGGTTTCCCGTTCCGCGGGTAGAAGACCTATTTGATAAGCTACAAGGATCAACCTACTTCAGTAGGATTGACCTAAAAAGTGGCTATCATCAAATAAGGATAGTTGATCAAGACATTGTAAAGACCGCATTTCGCACCACATTTGATCTTTACGAATACATTGTCATGCCTTTTGGCTTGACCAATGCACCAGCCACATTCAAGTGCTTGATGGAGAAGCTGTTCAGGCCTCATCGAACCTTCACTGGAGTGTTCTTTGATGATATTATCATCTACTCTAATTCGTTAGACGAACACAAGAAACACCTCCACGTAATATTTCAAGTTTTAAGAGAGAATAAACTTTATGTTAATCGAAAGAAAAGTGAATTTTTCTTGCAAGAGATTCAGTATTTAGGTCACATTATCTCTCAAGATGGCATCCAAATGGATCCATCAAAGCTAGAGGTAATAAAAGGATGGCCTAAACCAAGGAATCTTCATGAACTAAGAAGCTTTATAGGTATGTGTGCATACTATAGACACTTCATAGAAAAGTTCTCACAAATTGCAGGACCATTACATGACCTAACAAAGAAAAGCATTAGGTATGCATGGTCTGCTAAGGAGAACAATGCTTTCGAAAAGCTTAAAGAAAAGCTTATCTCTCAACCTGTGCTTACACTACCGGATCTCTCAAAACCATTTGAGGTCCAATGTGATGCTTGTGGTGATTGCCGTGGAGCTGTTTTGCTCCAAGAAGGGCACGCCATAGCCTATGAGAGTCGAAGGCTCAACCCTGTTGAGCAAGCTCTAGGCATATATGAAAAAGAACTCCTTGCAAATCTACAGGCCTTAGACTCATGGAAGCACTATTTATTGGGGACTCCTTTCATTCTGCGGACGGATCACCAAAGTCTTAAGTACTACATGACGCAAACCAAGCTCTTCGACAAACAAATGAGGTGGGCAAATTTCCTTTCGCAATTTCATTTTCATATTACTCACATTACTGGCAAGCATAATCAAGTAGTTGATGCACTCTCAAGACGGCCGAGAGTGAATGCGGTTCACAATGATCTATCTTCAATGATAGATGAGTACGCTATTGATCCCAACTTTAGAGATGTGATTTCAGTCCTTGCATTATGGAAGAAAGAAGAACCATTTACTTTACAAGATGGTTATCTTCTCTATGGCAATAGACTATGTGTTACTAACTCACTACGTGAGAAAGTAATGTATGAATCTCATGCTCCACCTTATGCGGGGCATAGAGGGATTCAGTCTACCTTAAAGGGAATTGAAACATATTTCTATTGGCCTACCATGAAAGTGAGCATACAAGAGTATGTTCCTAAATGTGTGGTATGCCAAAAGACAAAATTTGATAGAGGGAAGAAACTTGGATTGCTTCAACCCTTGCCAATCCCTAATTCACCATGGGAGAGCATATCCATGGATTTTATCTTTGGATTGCCTAAGTCTATCCATGGGAATACGGGAATATGGACGATAGTAGACAGGTTCAGTAAACAAGCTCATTTTATACCTGTCAAAAAGACTATCAAAGCCCATCAAATGGCAACCCTCTTCATTTCACAAATTTTCAAGTACCATGGCTTGCCAATGTCCATAGCGTCGGATAGAGATCCTAGAATGACCAATAATTTTTGGAAGGGTCTCTTTGAGAATTTAGGGACAAGGCCAAACTTCTCTTCTGCCTATCATCCACAAACGGATGGCCAAAGTGAAATAGCTAACCTAACCATTCTCGATCTACTAAAAGCCTATGTAACGGAAGTAGATCAAAGATCCCAATGGGAGAAGTACTTACCCTTAGTGGAGTATGCTTACAATAACACTGTACATACTTCCACGGGAAAAGCACCTTTCGAGGTAATTGAGGGAAGATCAAAAAGTCCCTTGCTACTTAAAGTACATGGGAAGATCTTCGCTGCAGATGAGTATAGCCGAGACCTACAAGAATATTTTCAAAAGATTAAGCATGCTATCTCTATCTCACAGCAAAGGCAAAAGGCTGTTGTTGCTGACAAGCATAGAAGAGCCCAAGCCTTTAAAGAAAATGATTGGGTCTTGTTAAAGTTTCCCAAGGCTCGATTAAGGCACACGACGGGCAAGAATCCTACGGGCCACCAAAAGTACTATGCTAAACTAGCAAAAAGGTACTATGGTCCCTTCCAGATTCTTAGGCCAATCAATGAGATGGCCTATCAACTCAAGTTTCCCAATCATTGGCTCATACACAATGCTTTCCATGTGAGCCTATTAAAGCCTTACAAAGGAGAGCCACCTCAAGAACCAACTATTGAAGACCCACCGGAGATCGAGGACCAAGAGGAGGTGCTGCAACCCGAGTCCATCCTCCGACATGAAGACAAGGTACTAAGAGGCGGTAAGACTATCCGACGATATCTTATTAAGTTTAAGAATTATCCTTTTGAAGATGCTACATGGATGCAAGGCATACAATTAAAGGATAACCTAAACCTTGTCAATGCTTACAATGCTTCCCAAGAGTAAGCAAATGTACAAAATGTTAAAAATGTACAAAGTTTTTGTCTTATAAGACTCTCTTTTTCTTTATTGTGCACAAAAATGAAGTAGTATACATGCTTAGATCAAGTTTGCGGAAACGACGTCTCCCAAACACCAAGTAGAGCTTGTCACTCTACTATGGAAGATTGATAGGACTAATGTGCAGACATGCTTGCAGCAGCCTCAGGCTCACAAGCGCCAAATGGACTAGTCATCCATTGTGGAATGATGTCGTAGGGTAACATAGGGATCCTCTACCCGCTAAGAAAAGGACTCATGAATATGCTTTATCTTCTCTACACCATAGTCCAGGACGACTATGATTTCAAGAGAGAGGTAATGTCATATTAATCAATATCTAATTCTCTTAAATGATTTTCTCATGTTAAACTGATCATTTAATATGGGGAAGTGCCAGGGGAGAAAAAGCTAGAATATTGGTTAAGCTAGCAGACCGGCCACAGTAGAGATCCAAAGGAGGGAAAATAGGGATCCAAAGGGGGGGCCATCTGCAAAAGATCCATGTGAAAGGTTCAGCCCATTAAGACTTCCAAAATGCTAAGGTTCCGAAACTCAAAGGTTATGTCCAAAGGTCAACCTTAAGGAATTGGATGCTTTGTGTGTGACCAAAAAAGTCTTGCATATCCCTACATAGGAGGGGGCGAGCCTAGCAAGTAGGGGATGAGAGAGAAAGCCACACACACACACACACACACACACACACACACACACACAAGCCCCCTTTACACAAAGGGAATGAAGGACACATGTCAGATGCCTAAGCTAGTTGCTCTCAAAGTGTGCTCAATTCCTATTGGATGACCCTTGAAGTGGACCAATGAGAATTAGGCTAGAGTAAATTTAGCCTAACTAATTTTAAAACACTTAATAAAAAGAACCAATGAAAATTAAGTCTCCTAGATGATTATTGGACATCCCGTGAAGGGGTCCAATAGGAATTGAGCAGCCCAACGGGCTACTTAATTCTATTGGTCAGAATGGGGAAAGGTCCAACGAGGATTTAATTCATTTAAATCAATTAAGTTTAATTGATTAAGCTCTCACAAAAGTGGAAAGGGGGACACATGTCAGAAGGCTATCACTTATGCTGCTTAATAGCCATTGGCTTGACTTGGGTAGGTCCAATGGGGGAAAAGCAAGAGCAAATAGCAAGAGGGCTCGCCCAAGAGAGAGAGGGGGCTGATTTTTGCAAGGCATTATCACACACACACTCACACAATCTCATGTGTGAAGAAAGAGAAGACTATCTCTTCCCAAGCTTTAATGGAGAGCTCATCACCTACTCCAAGCTTGTGAGATAGAAGCCTACATCAACACACTCTTGGCATGTGGATGCAAATCCAACCAAGAGCCAAGCTTCAATGCATGCTCATCTCCTCTACCATGCTAATTACTAATCTAAGCTATGTTAATATGAGTGATTATGTGAGGAGATGTACATCTTTCTCGTAAGATACTGCTTCTTCCTCTCAATCTACTCTCATACCCTGCTAGCTCTCACCATCTTCGAAGGTGTGTGAGGTCTTGGGTCTGAGAACGGGGATAATTAAAGTTGTGTTTGCTAAGTGTTTTGCTTAGTGCATGAAGCTTTCATCTTCATTGCACTAGTTACTCTTGAAGGAACACAAAGAATTGTATTGTACAATGTCTCTCTTGATGGGAGAAACCATAATACAACCCCTTTTGGAGGGGGGACCGGCTCCATGCAAATCCGTTCCTCAACTGTTGTCAATAGCTTAATTTCTCTCTCTTTTGAAAGTATTGTTGATGCTATCTAACTAGGTGTTATGCTTTTTGTTGCTCTCTCCACCCAAGCACTCTTGTAATTCTCATTAGGAATCTATTCTAATGAAATGCCCACTATGTTTATGCTAATTTCCGCTACACATAAGTTTTTAGACCATTAAATGTTACAACCCATGGGAAAACTTAAACCAGCAACAAAAGCTCTAATTACCAATATGAAAAGATAGACATGCTACCCAGGACAAGCACTTCATGCCCATGCATTCAGTTCATCCCTAATCCCTCATATGTAGTTACCCAATCCGGTACAGATCTACTATCACTCGGAACTTCAAATTGACATAACTTCTTCACCGTTGTCGGGGGATATGTGTTCGAAACGTGAGCCACGTAGGCGCCGTGCCTTTGGCTGTGAGATGTGAGAAAGAGAGAGAACAAGAACAACTGATGCAACTGACTCTGGCAATCACCGTACCCTTCGATTAATTGATTAATGTTTTGCGTACAACTTAGTTCTTAGCCAAGGCGGGCTTTTAATAGCGCATCACTTGGTTTATCTGCAAATAGGAGTTTAAGCTCCCGCTTTATAGAATTGATCGAGCCGTTAACAACACCGGGGCTTAACAGAATGTTTAATCAATTTTTAGCTGATGACGGTGATGGAAGCTCCCTCATGTCACTTTATCTGCCTCTTCTACTTTCAAGATTTTGCAAACGTCATGTAAGTTCACTCTGTCAATCACCATGCTTCAATTATTACCAACTGTGCTGGAACTTCCTGTTTTGTGCGTGTTGCACTGCCTTAATTGCCGTTCTCAAGCTTCGACTTCTTCTTCAATCGACTTTCTTTGATTGCCGCCAGGCTCTGTATACCTTTGATTACCTCTTTCCGAGTATCCTTCATTCATGCAAAGCTTCCTCTTCAATCAAGGCTCGACCTTGCTTCTGATCCGAGAGAGAAGCCTTCTTCCTCATGGATGAGAGAAACCCTCTTGCTTGCTTATGTATGAGAGAGAGATCCTTGGTTTTGCTTGCTTCTTAACTCTACAGAGAGGGATGTCCGAGAGAGGCACAGAGAGAGATTGATGCTTGCTTCGGTTTGATAACGAGAGAGAAAGAGAGAACCTTAACCCTCCTGGCTCCCCTATGTCGCCATGGCCGAGAGAGAGAGAGCGACTTTGGCCTTGTGTCCGAGGACGAGAAAGAGAGTAGGGGAGAGCCCTTTGCTTTGCTTTACCTTCTTCTGCTCTTCCTCGATGCCGAAAGAGAAAGAAATACCCCAAACCCCTCCTCTTCCGAGCTTTGCTAGCCGAGGTCTCCTCCTCGCCTTTTTTTTTCTTGCATTCGAGGTCTTCCTTGTTTTCTTTTTTCTTCTTCTTCTTCCTTTCTTTCCTTTTCTTTCTCTTCTTCTTTCTTTTCTTTCCTTCTCTTTCTCCTTCTTCTTTCTTCTTTTTTCTTTCTTTTCTTCTCTTCTTCTTCTTCTTTCTTTTCTTCTTCTTCTCCACGGCGCCTCCTTTCCCTTCCTCTTCTTTTTGGCCTGCCCAAAGGGCAAGGCTATAGCGTTGCCTTCTCTTTTTGCTGACTAGAATAGGAAAAAGGTTGAGTTGTATTTTTAAGCATTTTTTGATAGGTCAAAAATGTTGATTGGTTGAAATAAGATAGTGAGCACTCATTGAAATGAATTGTGTAAATCTAATGATGGACATGTCTTGAGTTTTGAAATATGGAATGAACTCTCATATATCAAGGAAAAGATTTTGGGTTACCCAATCCCTTTGAAAGCATGGAACGTGTTCCAGCCTTACTTGTTAAATGATAAAGCCTTAGAGACTCCACAAATCTCAAGAGTCACCTTTTCATTTTGAAATTTAAGAAGTTCTTTTAGCCACCTTTTCATTTTGAGAATTTAGTTCACCCCTTGAAACTTGAGGTATTAGACTAAAGTTATCATTTTTGTCAATTAAAACTTTATGAAAGGAATTTATCATTTAAGCTTTAACCTTTAAAGATTTTTTATTTTTATTTTTAAACATTTTAAAGCTAAGTTTAGAACTTGAAGATGTAGAACTTTTAAAGTAAGGTCTCCAATGATCCAATGAGGACCTATAGTTTTTTTTATTAGAAGGTAAAACTTTGAATTAAAGAAATTGAAAATGTTACATGGATCCACAGGTAGGAGAAGGGTCACCCCAAGACGCTAGAGTTTTAGGACTTAGACCTTTAAAGCTTTTAAAGTGGGATTTACAACTTAGGGATCACAATTTTAAATTTGTAAAAAGGGCTCTAGAGTTTAACACTAGGTTGGTAATGGGACACTTTTATGTCCTAGGACACTTTTATGTTCTGTTAAGAGACCATTTTCCTTGAATTATGTCAAGAGTTTCAAAATGGATTTTGAGGTTCTATCTGTTTAGAAAGTTGTTTCATGAGCTGAAAAAAACTCGACATTTTTTTGGAATATCAATTCCATCTTTAACTTTGTCCTTGCACAACATTTCACTTTTTCACTAAAAATAGGAATATGGGTCCTATTTTTGGCTTTTTTCAACTTTTTGCAACTATACCACTCTAGAATTCATGTTTGTGAGGTCTATAATGCTAGAGAACTATTTTTAGTAGTCCTCAACATGTCCTGATGCTTCTAGGGAGAAATAAATGTTAAAGTTGTAAGTTATGACCAAATTACAAAAACTGTCAAATCCTGTTTTTTAGCCAATTTTAGCTCTTCTATGATTTTTTTGGTGGCTTTCATCATATCCAAATGCAGTTTTGATTTTCTATGTTGCATATCGTAACATAAAGCTAATATTCCTTGAGTTTTGGGGCACCTAATACTCTATTTTGCATAGTAGACAACGATGGTTGATTTTTTCAATTATAGAAGAAAACGAAACATTCTAGTATATCAAGTATAGCTTTTTCAATATTGTTAGTTTCTTGTGACAACTACATGCATTTTGTAGGTAGTAACCATATCTAGTCATAAGGATCAAATTTGGCTAGATATTGAATAGTTTTTATGGGATCCTACAACTCATAATGTTGAACCCAGTTTTTTCATGATTGTTGTATTTAGCACTTCATCTTTGTCCCAAAGATTCCCCTTGGTAAGAGATGTATTATTCTTTTGATATGCTCCATGGCTCCTTATGAACCTAAAGGACAATAGGGAACTAAGAAAACATGCATATATTATTTGTATTGAGCGTGGCTATAGAAACTTTGATGATAGGTTTGCAGAATAATAAATATTCAACTTTTTTGTACCTATTTCTTTTAGCAAAACAAAAAACAGTGAGTGAGAAGCAATCATATGTTCTGATCACCAACCCATTGAAGTTAACTAGGGAATTCATCTCAAGTCCTACAAAAATCCCTAATCTTATTTTTATGCAACAAAATGTAAGAAATGACTTTTTTGATGAAAATGCACTGGTCCATCAACTTTGGAGGCTTAGTGTGACCAAAATATGAGAAATTTTAAAAGTTTCTTATTTTTTCCATGTGTAGTAGGCCTTGAACTATAACCTCATGAAAGGATTTTACAAAATGAGTGGATCTACTATGGTTTTGGAGGTTTTTTTCAAAACCCTGAAAGGACACTTTTATGTCCTGTTAGGTTACCAACCTAGTGTTAAAAATGTAGAATTTTTAAAGTGGGGTGTAGAGCATAGGGATCTAAAGCTTAGGGTGCAGAGCTTAAGGGTGTTTTTTTAATTCAATTCTCTGTGTTTATATATATTTTTTAAAAAGCTTAAAGATGTAGTGATTTTAAAGTTGGATTTAGCCTCAGAATTTCAAGGCCTAAAATTGACGCCTATTTTTTTGTCAAGGGCTATTTTGCCTACCAAAACAATCTCAAAATTGCCTATCATTTTGTATTTATATCTTTAAGTTAACGTTATATATGACAAATTATATAAGTTGATTGCATTGCACAAAGCATATGACAGAGGGCTTGAAAAATTGCATGTCAAAAAGAAATTTTTATCATGCCTGGCAGGCCTAGTGATTTTATCACTTGTTTTCCTAAGCTTGCATGAGTTCTTTTTTACCTTTTTCTCATTAAAAAAATCTCTTGCTTTTGAAGAGGGGCAACGACGGCGCAGTTGTTGCCCTCTCTCTCTTTTTCTCCCTCCTTTTCTTTTTCTTTCCACACACATCAAGGCTCTTTTTTTTTTTGCTATGGACGGCCATTCTTATTGCGGACGACCACTCGACTCAATGTGGAGGGTCACACCTTGGGCGACCCTTTTGGGTTAACAATGAGCGGCCCTTGGCCCTTGTTGGGCACCACATTTGGCATGCACTTGTCGACCAAAGCATTGCCAAGCACGACAATTTTGATACACTCCATTTGGCATACATACCGACTAAAGCATCGCCAAGCACAACATCTTTCTTCAGCAGTCCTTGACTAACAATATCATCCTGAGTTTTATTGTCCATAACAGCATCTCAAATAATACCACATGTTTCTAAAATGCACGTATAGGTGATTGCACTTGCGGGAAGGCATTCCCTTCGCACTCGGTTGTTTATATCTTGTACTAGCTTCTCGTTAATGCCAAAATTACCCACTTCAGCGGTGCCAACAACTGACACCGGGCTCAAGCCATATTATCTCATCAAGTTGGACTCTGCCTGACAAGCCGTAAATCTCTATAGACCTCTCAAGCTGCATAAAATGCATACAGTAAAATTCCCAGATGGCACTCCGACCGAGCGGATCGGACTGGTACGGAGTTGGCCCCTAGTGAATCTTTAATGGCTAATATCTTGGCAATCGAAACTCCGATCGCAGATTTGAAAAGACCGATGCGCTCCAAAAATTGAGCACTTCAGCCCGATGGATTCATTCCATTTTTGTCCCCTCAGTTGCAATTGCCCAATCCGGTACAGATCTATAATCGACTTAAACTTCAAACTACCATAACTTCTTCACCGTAGCTCTAATCGATGAGCCGTAAAGACAGGCCGGTAGAGCACTTCAAGCACTGCAGTTCTAGATCATAATATCCCATCTGTGCTCACTTCAAGCATACTCCTTTTTGGAATCATTAAGGCATCAGTTGGCCCTTTAAAGCCGCATCTGGCATACATGAATCATTAAGCTTGGCCTGTTAACAAGCCATGATCACTGCTTACTAAATGTGTAGGCTTCAAAGATGCTTAGCTTGCATTTCTCTGCTCTTTTTCTCTTCATGGCAACGGAGTTTCACGACATCCACCCCCTCTGAACTTGCACAGCCTCCGGTCTATGCCAATTGCACTTCAATTTGCATCTGCTTTAGGTACCTTAAGCTCTTTGCCATCATCAGACTCTCGTAACTTGTAAACATATGAAAAATGAAATAATGCTTATACCCTATCATCAATGTTCTAGCTTAATCATTAGGAAGATGTCCATAAAAATCTCTGAACTGTATCTGTTGTATCTTTAAAGCATTCAATTATGAAAAACCTGTTTAGTGAACCCCGCTAGACTCAAGTGCTCCAGTTAATGATGCACACGGCTTGACCATTAAGCTCGCTTTAGGAAACCTTGTCAAGCTCAAGTATGCCTTACTCTGTCTGCACGCGGAATTGCCGTCAAGTCCTTTACTTCAAGTTCTGGTAGCAGAACCAACTCAAAAGATGTGAAGATACTTTATCAATTATCCAAAGAAGTCACTTGGAAGCCAGCCATGTAATCTTATTGAATGCATAACGAAACACTCTTCTGACTTGGCCTAATTTAGAAAATAAAACCTTGCATCATGCAGCCTACTACATCAGGCATCTGGTATCCTCTGCATCTGCAACTTGCACTTTAGTAACCCCCTAGGATCGAATGGGATAATAAGGAATTGTCCACATACTGGAGCATCATAATATCCACATGAGCATACATTTCATGTATCAATCAATATCAAGCATTTCTGGTGCAAATATGCTACCCTTGGTTCAAATAGCATGCAATTACTATGCATACTTAACAATATCCATCCATATTGAATTTGCTTACGAAAATCCTTAGAATCTCCTGGATCAAACACCATCAAGATCACATAGCATTGATGGGCTCCGCAATATACTAGAGCTTCACCTGAAGCATAGTGCAACACCCACATCTCGTAAATTTTTGGCAACTTAAGCGCGTCACCAGCAAGCATTAAAGAATTTTGACTCCCTTTTACTGGCAGCCAAGACATCACCGACATAAGAATCAATAGAAATAGCATTCAAATCCAACCACATTTGGCACATTGTCCAAGGAAATTAAAAACCCTGTTCACTTTATGTAGTATCAATGATGATTTAACATTATCACCCCCTCTAACTTCATAGTCATCACGAAAAACCTTCGGAGTCTCTGGACCTATATCATCAGACGAATTTTTATCTGTTGAAATTTCCACTTGATCATGGAAAACAGTTTTATCCTGTAGATCTTCATCCATAGCATCCTTGGGAAAACCACCCTTAGAAGTCTCAACATTCATCAAAACCGTAGGATTTATCTCCTCATGTAGCCCATGTACAAGCATAGATGCAAAATCCTTGTCGATAACCTACTCACAATCAGCATGATCTAGGCAGTCTTCATAGTCATCCATGCTATCCTCTGATTCCTCATCTGCATCCATGTTACTTAGCAATACATCACTTCATCAGCTACCACTATGTATATAATAGATTTGTTTATGCAATCATCTGCAGCAAACATGTTGTCCTGCTTGCCTATAGTGCTGATAGTTTTAGAAATATCATGTAGAGGCTCATCTGCTTCATGAGCTCCTTCAGAATAACCCATGTCAAGGTCAACAGCTTGTGAACCACTTGCTGTACAGTCTATGCTTTCACTAGAACCATTTTTAAAGGTAGCGTCCATACGAGCAATCTTTGAAAAAAATTCATACAAATCTATTTCAGCATTAAATTCATTGTTTACCTTTTCTTCGTTGCTCAAATTAAGCTCCTCTAAAACTGAATCCAATACTTCCAGCTTAGCATTTTCTTTGGCTTTACTTCTTGTAGAAAGATGCTCCCAAAATTCATCATAGTTGAGGAACTGCATCTGGTCCACTTCACCTTTACTGAAGAAAACCTTACTTTGTTCAGTAATCTCCTTTATTTCCCGATCTAGAATCCTTGAGCTTTTGTAAATAAATTCCTCTGTAAATACTCGCATCGTGTGGCATATGCTTCTGTCAGTTCTTGAACCTGCTTTTTAAAATCCGAGTTTACAGCCTCTTCAAAAGCTGCAATCATCCAATTTTCTGGAACATTTTAGCACTTCATCTCAGCTTCATAACATGCAATAAAACCTTCTGGATCATATCCCTGAAAAATATGATACTGCTCACATATAGCATCAAGTGCTAGCTCTACAACATCATCAATCTGCTTTTTTATCTGCATGGCTTTTGCTTTCTGCGGATACCCTTGAACCAATTCATCATTTTTGGCAAATCTGTAACTGCTAGATTTTTATCAAATCCCTCAGAATTGAAATCGTCAATAAGCTGCTTCACCATCTCTACCTCCCACCCCGGCTCGTTTTGCGTCGAGCTCACCAAAGAAGTCGGGGGATATGTGTTCGAAACGTGAGCCAGGCAGACGCCGGGCCTCTGGCTGTGAGAGGTGTGAAAGAGAGAGAACAAGAACAACTGATGCAACTGACTCTGGCAATCACCGTACCCTTCGATTAATTGATTAATGTTTTGCGTACAACTTAGTTCTTAGCCAAGGCGGGCTGTTAACAATGCGTCACTTGGTTCATCTGCTAACTAGGAGTTTAAGCTCTCGCTTTACAAAATTAACCGGGCTGTTAATGACACCGAGGCTTAACAGAATGTTTAATCAATTTTTAGCTGATGACGGTGATGGAAGCTCCCTCATGTCGCTTTATCTGCCTCTTCTACTTTCAAGATTCTGCAAACCTCATGTAAGTTCACACTGTCGATCATCATGCTTCAATTATTACCAACTGTGTTAGAACTTCCTACTTTGTGCATGTTGCACTGCCTTAATTGCCGTTCTCAAGCTTAGACTTCTTCTTTAATCGACTTGCTTTGATTGCCGTCAGGCTCTGTATACCTTTGATTACCTCTTTTCGAGTATCCTTCGTTCATGCAAAGCTCCCTCTTCAATCAAGGCTCGACCTTGCTTCTGATCCGAGAGAGAAGCCTTCTTCCTCATGGATGAGAGAGACCCTCTTGCTTGCTTATATATGAGAAATAGTTCCTTGGTTTTTCTTGCTTCTTAACTCTACGGAGAGGGATGTTCCAAAGAGACAAAGAGAGAGATTGATGCTTGCTTAGCTTCGATAACGACAGAGAAAGAGAGAGCCCTAACCCTCCTGGCTCCCCTATGTCACCATGGCCGAGAGAGAGAGCAACTTTGGCCTTGTGTCCGAGGACGAGAAAGAGAGCGAGGGAAAGGCCTCTGCTTTGCTTTATCTTCTTCTGCTCTTTCTCGATGCTGAGAGTGAGAGAAATCTCCCAAACCCCTCCTCTCTTCCGAGCTTTGCTAGCTGAAGTCTCCTCCTCGCCTTTTTTTTTTCTTACATCCGAGCTCTTCCTTGTTTTATTTTTTCTTCTTCTTCTTCCTTCTTTTTTTTGTTTTCTTTCTTTTCTTTTCTTCTTCTTCTCCACGGCGCCTCCTTTCGCTTCCTCTTCTTTTTGGCCTGCCGAGAGGTCTAAGGCCATAGTGGTGGTTTCCTTAGAAGATTATTTTAAAAAAATATCAATCTTTTTGAGTGGATGATATAAGAAGAAGATACTCATTGCAAGGACAGTCAAATATATTGGCATCCGTTGAATCATGAAGGTAAACTTTTTTTTTAAATGCATAAATTTTTGATTGGTCAAGCACAGAGAGGATACTCATTTCAAAGACAAGGGTGAATCATGAGAAGGTGCATGCGGGTTTTCAACTATTTCTATTTACTCCCACTGAGTCCCGACTCCCACACTGACGAGAGAGTTACTCTAAAAGCTTTTAATTTTTATTATTTTTTTAAACCACTTATGCTTGACCACCCTCGCCGCCCTTCTGCACTGAGAGAGAGAGAGAGAGAGAGAGAGAATGGGCAAAGGCAATGGGCAGTGTGACGTCTTCGCGAGGAGCAATGACGGTTTGGCGATGGATAGACTTAGCACAGGTAGTCACTTTCATGCTAATGGCGATGAGCAGAGAACAAATTGTAGTCTGGATGCCCCCTTCGCAGCCATATCCGAGCTCGCTCAAGATACTACCCTCAAATGCCACTAGTCAACGGCTCCTGTTCTCGAAGTTGGGGCTCGAGTTCCCTGTCGCGCTGGCGAGATGACAAGTACCATCCCGTTAGGGGTCATCGAACACAGGAAGCTTACGAGACTAGATGCATATCAATACTATGTGTGTGTGTGTGTGTGTGTGAGAGAGAGAGAGAGAGAGAGAGAGAGAGGACATCGCTTTCCACACTCGACTAGCTCGTTCTCCATCGCAACACCTCAGGCTCGCCCCTCGAGATGCCTATGGAGCCAACTCTCAACAACCTTCTCTCTCTCTCTCTCTCTCTCTCTCTCTCTCTCACGTAGTTCCTCTCAGAGAGCTGAGCTGTGTCTTCTCCTTCTGCAAGCCTTCTCTCTGAAGCTCTCTTAAAATCAGCTCATGGGTGAAGGATGCCAGAACTTTGCAGCAGCAGAACCACAAAAAAGAATGATTCCTCCCTCGCCATTGGACCTGCTGCATCCTCCTCAGATTTGAGGTAGAGAGAACAGAGCACATCAGGGGTATTCTGTAGCTTCCCTACTCTGTACGTAAAACCTCCTTGTGGATTGATGCCTGGCATAATCCACCTTGCAGGCTCATCTCCTCTCCAGCTATGGAATTCATTGCTATGGATGAGAGCGCTCCACTGCTTGCTTCACTCAGAGCATGTGTTCGCAACAAGTATCTCCACACCTGCATGCTCCTACACGATCATAATGGACTGCTCGCTGCTTGCTCTGATGCCTTAGTCTGCATGTACGCGGCAACGTAGTGCACTTGGAAAATCCAGAGACCTGTTTGATATGCATAGTAGCAGAGACCCCTTTACTTGGACTGCTCTCGTTGCTGGATTTGTAAAGAATGGACAGGACCAAGACGCTATCTTGTTTTACGACCGTATGCAGTGTGAAGGACTACCTCCCAATGCAGTAACCTTCGATTACGCCTTCAAGGCTTGCGGCAATGCTAAAGCAATTGACAAGAGGGAAGAAATCCACGATGCGATTGCTCAACAGGGGATGTTAAAAACCAATATTAAGCTTGGCGGCAATGCTTTGGTGGGTATGTATGCCAAGGAGCTTCGAGTTTGGGATGTCATCTCTTGGACTCTACTCATTGCAGGATATGTCGAACATGGTGATGGTGCCCAAGTCTTCAACTATTTTGAAGAAATGAGAAGTGAGAGCTTCCTCCCAAGTCAAGTGACCTATGGTTGCCTATTGAGAGCCTCTGGCAGCTTGGGATTGATGAAGGAAAGGTGATACACGAGGAGATTGCCAAGCAGGGTTGGCTGAAAACCGATTCTGTACTAGGAAATGCCTTGGTAGATATGCATGCCAAGTGTGGTGCTCTTGCGAAAGCACGTTCTGTTCCTAATGAGCTTCCTGTTTGAAATGTTGTCTTTTGGAATGCACTCATTGCAGGACATGTTGAACATGGTGAAGATGAGAAAGCAATAGAATGTCATAAAGAAATGCAGCGCGAGGGCCTCTCTCCAAATGCAGTGACATTTGCCTCCATTTTCAAAGTATGTGGCAACCTCAAATCTATTGGTAGGGGAGAGGAAATCCATGAGAAAATTGCCAAACAAGGGCTTGTTAAAGATAGCATCGTGCTTGGAAATTCCTTGGTGGATTTTTATATTAAGTGCGGAGCTCTTCCGAAAGCGCGAAAAGTGCTCAAGGAGCTTCTTATTTCTAGTGTTATCTCTTGGAATGCATTAATAACAAGATATGCTCACCAGGTTGAAGGTGAACAAGCATTGAATTGTTTTGAACAAATGCGTAAGAAGGGGATTTCTCCTAATGCTGTGACTTATGCTGGCATCTTGAAGGCAATAGGTAGCATAACAGCGCTTGAAAAGGGTGAAAGCGTTCATGACAAGATTGGCAAACAAGGTTTGCTTAAAAGCGATCTTGTGCTGGGCACTGCTTTGGTGGATATGTATGCTAAATGTGGTGCACTCACAAAAGCACATCAGGTGCTCGAAAAGCTTCCTATCCGAATGTTAATTTTGGACTGCACTAGTTGCAGGATACGCCGAACATGGTGAAGGCGAGCAAGCTCTGACATGTTCTGAAGAGATGCAGCGGGAGGGCTTTTCTCCCAATGCAGTGACCTTCATCTGCAGTCTGACGGCATGCGGGAGCATAAGAGCACTTGCCAAAGGAGAAGAAATTCATAATGAGATAGTCAAACAACACCTTTTGGTGAGCAATTTGATGCTTGGAAATGCTTTGTTGGATATGTATGCAAGGTGCAATGCTCTAACAAAATCACGGCAAGTGCTTGAGGAACTCCCCATTCGAAATGTAGTGTCTTGGAACGTACACAGTAATTGCAAGATGTGTTGAGCTTGGTGAAGATGAGCAGGCGCTGAAGTGTTTTGAGCAGATGCAAAGGGAGGGCTTCTCTCCAGATGCGGTCACGGCTGCTTGCATCCTAAAAGGCTGTAGCAGCATGGATGCAGCTGACAAGGGGGAGAAAAATTCATGACCAGATTGTGAGACAGGGGGTGCTTGGAAATGATGTTATGGTTGGTACTGCTTTATTGGACATGTATGCCAAGTGCGCTGCAGCAAGAGAACCCGTTATTGTCATAAGAGTGTTTTCTTCCCTTGAGCTTGATTTGAACTCAGGCTGCCTGCCATGCAAGCCACGCGGCTTGTTGTCACGTACGCAAATGAAGGCGATGGCTGGTTAATTTGTCCCTCATTATCATCAAGGCAAAAGCAATTATCTTCAGTTTTGTAAAGATGTCCCTTTAGGCTTCTACTTAACTGATTGGGACAACTTAACTGAGAAACTTCGCAAAAGCGAAAGCCAAATGGGTGATGGAGAGGGAGGGGCACAACGTGGAGGCCAAGGCACAATAGCATCTAACTAAGGTGGGCGCTCTTTCAGAAATTTCTTATGCAGAGAGAGAGAGAGAGAGAGAGAGAGAGAGAGAGAGAGAGAGCATTTATTTTCCCTTATGTCTTGATAATTATAGATAATTGAATCTTTTCATTGGAGTCCAATATAGACATGGGGTGGACCATGGAGGTAGCAAGAGAGGAAAGTATCCATGATTATAAAAGCTTCTTCTGCACCACCAAGTCCTCTTTTGCATGTAGGCATTCTATTTATTGCCCCCCAAGCTCAATCTCATAGTTTGATCATCAATATTGAGACTCTCTCTCTCTCTCTCTCTCTCTCTCTCTCTCTCTTACTCTTAGTCTCCATTGCAGGCCCGTGATTTTATCACTTTTTTTCTTGTTTTTCTAAGCTTGCATGAGTTCCTTTTTACCTTTTTCTCATTAAAAAAAATCTCTTGCTTTTGAGGAGGGGCAACGACCACGCTGTCGTTGCTCTCTCTCTTTTTCTCCCTCCCCTTCTTTTTCTTTCCACACATCAAGGCTCTCTTTTTATTTGTTTATTTGCTATGGGCGGCCATTCTTATTGCGGACGGTCACTCGACTCAATGTGGACGGTCACACCTTGGGAGACCCTTTTGGGTTAATTTTGAGCGGCCCTTGGCTCTTGTTGGACACAACATTTGGCATGCACTTGTCAACCAAAGCATTGCCAAGCACGACAATTTTGATACACTCCATTTGGCATACATACCGACTAAAGCATCACCAAGCACATCTTTCTTCAGCAGTCCTTGACTAACAATATCATCCTGAATTTTTAACAGCATCTCGATAATGCCACATGCTTCTAAGATGCACGCATAGGTGATTGCACTTGGCGGAAGGCATTCCCTTCGCACTCGGTTGTTTATATCTTATATTAGCTTCTCAGTTAATGTCAAAATTACCCAGTTCAGCGGTGTCGATAGCTGACATCGGGCTCGAGCCGTATTATCTCATCAAGCCGGACTCTACCTAACAAGCCGTAAATCCCTGTAGACCTCTCAAGCTACATAAAATGCATACAAATCTTGTTGAGGCTGTAAAATTCCCAGATGGCACTCCGACCGAGCGGACTGGACTGGCGGCCCTCGATGAATCTTTAACGGTTAATATCTTGGCGACCGGAACTCCGATTGCAGATTTGAAAAGACCGACATGCTTCAAAAATTGAGCACTTCAGTCTGATGTATTCATTTCATTTTTGTCTCCTCAGCTGCAATTGCCCAATCTAGTATAGATATGCAATTGATTTAAACTTCAAACTGTCATAACTTCATCGTAGCTCCAATTGACGAGCCGTAAAGACAAGCCGGTAGAGCATTTCAAGCACTGCAGTTCTAGATCATAATATTCCATATGTGCTTACTTCAAGCATACTCTTTTTTGGAATCATTAAGGCATCAATTGGCCCTTTAAAGTTGCGTTTGGTATACATTAATCATTAAGTTTGGCCTGTTAACAAGCTCTGATCACTGCTCACTAAATGTGTAGGCTTCAAAGAAGCTTAGCTTGCATTTCTCTGCTCTTTTTCTCTTCATGGCAATGGAGTTGCACGACATCGTAATTAAAATTGACAAGATGTAAAGACAAGAATGTAGAGCACTCTGAGTACTAAAGTTCTAGTGCATAATTTTTCATTCATGCTAACTTCAAACATACTCTTTTTTAGCATCATTAAGGCATGTGTTGGCCCTTTAAAGCCTAATCTGGCATACATTTAACATTTAATTTGCATGTTATCAAGCCATTATTATTACTATTAAATAATCATATAGGCTTCAATTAAGCTTAACTTGCATCCTTTTGCTATTTTTCCCATCGTGGAAGCGGAGTTGCACTATATGGGGATCTAAAGAGGAAGAATTACGTCATTAAGGCAATTCATAGAGAGTACATGTGAACAAATAAAAGAGAATTGGCTAGGGGATATGGTAGGGACAAGGAGCCATGGTGTGATGATGAGTGCAAAGAGAGCTCTGTCTTTTTGTGGCACCTACCAACGATCCCCTAGGCTCTGCAACTATGGACGTCATTTCATAAATCATTAGTGCCGGTGCTCTTATACCACTTGTTGGGAGCGGTTATGGTGGTGGGTGGAGCCTATGAGGAGCCATGGCAATGAGAAGGGTGTACAGAGAAAGAATGAGATGAGGCGAGAGAGAATATTGACACAATAGAAAAGTAACACTTGCATCGATTTGTTCAAGGAACCTTTACATATATAGAGTTAAGTTTTTTTGTACAAAACTCCACTAAAACTGATGGTATTAATTGCATGTCTCAATAGCAGTTTCCCCATGAGTTTAACCAAACGAGGCTTTAAAACCCAAGAATCTCGCCCTCAAGCCCAAACTAAACTGACCACTCTCATGAAATAAGAGTTTTAGGCCTACTCATTGATAGTCATTTTTTGGCTTTCCGTAATTGCCATAGTGAGCTATTTCACCTTACCAAAATCACGCAAACACTATGGCTATCCCTACCTTTTCATTGTATATAGGCGTATGTGAGTTAGGGGAATTTTTCCACGTCTCCTTAAAACCCTCACCTAGCTAGTCATTGGGTTAGTTGAGCCAATTTTGTGTAAATATTTCATTGTATATAGAGTCTAAATATAAGGAATTTTCATAATTATTTTGCTATTTATTTAAATATTTCTACGTAGGTGTGTATTATTTTTCTATGTATGCTTGTATATTGACTCGCCATTAGTACAATTTTTCTTAGCATTTTGCATACTCTTTATTCCATATAGATATATTTTCATGCAAGCTTCTCTTATTTTTTGTGTGAATTCACTCCAAGGAAAAACCTCAAAAATATCTTTCACCATCAGTCATTGCTTTTCACTAAATTCCTACTTTCTACAGATATTCTTTCTAACCTCTTGTAAATAAATATACATTTATAAAAACATGAGGGCCCTCCTCATTTGATTCCCTACATTTCTATATATTTACTTTTTTATATATATAGCCCACACTATTCTAAATTCCATGAGTTATTTATATATACTAGCATATTTTTTCATCATATCCATATATAATATTTATGTATGATCCATAACCATGCACATTTTCAAACCTCTAAGAATCAATTAGGTCATGCTCTCATGCAAGGACGGGCTCACCTTTGGAGCCATATGAAAATTCAACAAAAGGGGGGCCACCGAAGACTTTTTTGTGAAGACAAATAGGCATTTTGGTGGGATTTTTTATATCCATCTCCACCCTGAATTTGAAGTCGTGGTCTGAAGACAAAATTTGGACCAAGAGTTGAATAATCAACTCAAAAAATTTCATAATTTCTGGAGCTACCACCGGTGAGGTATGATTTTTTTCTTGGATCCCAGTCTGTCCACTTTTCTCACAAGTAGCCCATAGTCTTCTCCCACCTCTTTCCACACTTCTACACACACACACATACACACATACACATTCATTACTCTCAATCCCTCACTCAAATCTACACCTTACATAGTTTCTCTCACCGTCTTCACCATTAACGTCCCCTTTTACTTCCATAGCTCTCATATGAGCTCTCTATGTACATACGCCATCTCTATGTCTCTCTCTATTACTTCCAAAGTACAATTCCATCTTACCCCTTCTCTATATACATAAAATTCAGCATGTAAACCATGATTAACCTCTTCAAATTGAGAGATATCATAAACCACATTTCCATTTTCATTGCAATAATGAATCTTGGCGACAGTGGCATAAAGAAGAGAAGAAGAAGAAGAGGATCGATAGTCATTTTGAGAACCTACACAAGTAAGTCTAAAACTTCTTCAAACTTCACCATCACAAGGAGTTACTCACTTCATTGGACCATCTTACTCCAACCATCCACCTCATTTTACCCATTGTAAATATATCATTAACTTTTTAGTGATTACTAACACTAACCACTAACATAATAGCACAAAATAGACATTGACCTAACCATAAAAGACACCTCATTTCAAAACATGTGCATAGTAACTCTCTCTCTCTCTCTCTCTCTCTCTCCCCCTTGCTTAAAACTCTACTTTCACCTTATCTACCATCAATAATGCTCTCTTTTGAGCCCACATCCACGACTCAAGCAGACAAAGAAAGTCCCCAATGTTTTGATATTAAAAAAATTTCATAATTCTGATTTGTTAGCTTGTAAATTAGGATTTCCAATAATCTTAATGAGGGATATCCAACCTATAAATAGGCCTTTCTCCTTCTTATAAAACAACCTCCAATATCTCAGATAAGATCCCAACATTCTATGCATGAGGAGAGACTTAGGCGTAGCAATCACTTTGTGAGCTTCACTTTTGATGTGAGAGAAGCTTTCAAGTTACACATTGCAAGTGAGAGAGCGTGAGTTCAAAAATCTCAAAACCACTATTGTATATGTTCCTCCATCATCAATAAATTGAGGTTTGGTGCATCAAAGACGCGATTCAACGCTCAAATCTTCGTCCTTCCACTTGTGTAATACGGCTTGGTGAATTCAAGGTGACATGTGTATTTTGAGTTTCTATCATTTGATCTTGTTCTAAAAAGTGTTTTAGTGTGTTTTTATTGCCAATTTTTTGTCCATTGTAAGAGGGTATTGTGGCGAGAGGTCTCCCACACCCTAAGACAGTGTGTGTGTGTGTGTGTGTGTGTGTTGACAATGTTTAGCATTCACTAAGCATTGAGTTAGTTTTGTACAAGCTCTACGATAACATCAATAACAAACCATTCCTTTTTGCAAGTCACAAATAAGCTATTATGAAAAATCCATTCCTCTCTCTCTCTTCCCTTTGCATTAGCTCTCTTTGGTCCAGTTGTGTGTGTCTTGTTGTGAGGTTTCTTGTGTGTGTTTTCTGGTGCATCTTCTTGGGCGTGACAAAATCTCTCTTGCGTCCTAGTTTGCATACAATAACTAGGTGGTGCCCCTATCTTGTTTGGATTTGGCTGCAGGTTTGTTGTTGTGTTGTGCTTGTGGTTGCCCCAACCCCAATTGAGCAGTACGGGAGCGTTGAGTGGTGTTAAGAGGTCACCTCTCTTGTTGCCCTCCCCGTACTGCCTCAATTTTGGTGCCCCTACTGAGGACGGCTTGTGTATGTTGTTCTGAATACTCAGTGTTTAGAGTAATCAAGTAGCTTGCATGAATCACAAAGATTTGTATGACCCATTTGTTCCTATTGCAAGGCAAAAGGTGCATATCATTGTAAGGACAAAATTACAATTTCAGCAAGTAATTCGTAGAATTTTGGTCCCTCTTAGGTTGGCCGAGATAAACGCTTCACTAAATCCTTTTTTTTTGCCTCTCATCAAGTCCGACCTTAGTTTGAACATCTATATTTTTGTTTTGTTTTAAGTATTTAGTCATGCATAGCCATGGATAGTGTCCCATGAATATAATATTTTTCCTTCCACTCCACACATTAGAATAAAAATTTCAATTAGTAGGAAAATCCATTTTCGACAACGTATGGTGTTCATGTTTGGTGCCCAAAGAGTAGGAGAAATTCTCGCGTCACCAAACCCTATTATCCTGCCTCTTATTGATTATCATAGGTCATTTGATGTGAATATTTTTATTTTGTTGTAGAGCAGATTGCAATTTAGAAAACATTATTGTGTAATTTTCTAAGAAAGAAAAAAACGTGTTATCACTTTGAAATTGATTCAATGGAGGCCCAACGCCAAATGTCAGGATATCCTCTCTTTTTTGGAGAGCCTAAAGAGGATGCATAATTATTTTTAGCAAATTTCAAGATGTCCTGTCATATCAAAAGGATAATAATTGATCAAGAACGTGTAGAAATGTTTGAAGTGGTCCTTAGAAAAGTTGTTAGCACTTGGTTTGACTCTTTGCCTGAGGAAGTTAAGGGGGATCACACAAAAGTTGTGAATTGTTTCAAGCGATACTTCTTTGATCCCCAAAACACTCAAAAACTATGGCAAGACTTAGTTTCTCATAAGCAAAAAGACTTAGATGATTACTACTTGTACAAGCAAGAGTTTCTATGTCTTTGGGCTCTATGGATAAAAAATGTTGCTAACACTAGTGATGTTGAAGAATTTATAAAGAAGGAGAGGTTCATAGCTAGACTCTTTCATGATCTTAAGATAAAAGTTGAGGCCGGTGTACCTGCTACCTTTGATGCAGCTGAAACTAGGGCCATTGAGAAGCATAGGAAACTCAAGTGCCTAAGGGGAGAGGTTCCAATAGAAGGACTTAGACCCAAAGGTAATTCACAAGCATAAATATCTAGGGATCTTCCTGAGGTAACGATGGAAGTGATTCAGAAGTTAAATGAATCTTTAAGCAGCCCATCAATTCACCTTGCACAAGCTACAGTCCAAAGGGACAAGAAAATAAGTCATAAGAGTGAGATCCACGACCTAGGAGAGTCTTGAAATGTTGGAATTGCGGAGAGTCTGGACATGGGATGTATAATTGTCCTTGGACCCATGGGGAGCTAGGGACACCCAACTTGAATTACCCAGTGATGAATGCAGGTGAAGAAACTAGTCAACAGCCACGGATTTTGCAAAGGCCAAATGGAGCAAGACCAGCTCCATGAGGAGTGGAAGGAGTTCCACCTTTGCGAGATCCAAATGTGCATGTGGTAGAGGTGACAAACTCCAATGAGGTGGACATGGAAGAAAATGGCATTAAGCGTGGCCGTGGAAAAGGTAAGGAGAAAGAAGGAGTCACATCACAAAGTGATCATGGACGAGAAAAGAAGGCAAAGGAGACCAAGGAAACCAAGGGGACTCGACAGCGTATCAACCTTCAAGACTTCCCTCTTGGACATGGTATGACTCCATACAACCTGTTTGAAGACATGAGAGGTAAGGTTCCTGATATCTCATGGCCTCAGTTTCTTGCATTATGTTCCCAAGTTAGGAGAGATTTAACGAAAGCAATTAGCACTAGGAGAAAGGTAAAAGAGAGTGTACCTGTTGTAAAAATTTCACATGCTAAAATGAATGAGCATATTACACCTATGCTAGATTGTTACATCAAAGGAAGAGTAGTCATGAAAGGCTTAGTGGATGGGGGTGCACAAATTTGCATCATGACAAAGGGACTCATGCAAAGACTAGGCATGCACATCCATGAGACACCTGAAATTAAAGTGAAAATGGCAAACAATAGCAAGGCTAGGTGCATAGGCATTTGTTAAAAATGTTTTTGTGGAGGCCTTTGGCATTAAGAAGGCAGTGGATTTCTATGTTATGTCTACCAAAGGAAATGGTTACCCATTTATCCTAGCAAGACCATGGCTAATGAAAATGCGAGCTTTGCAGGATTGGGAGAGTGGAAAATTAATTTGCAGGAATGAAAATCATAAGAAGGTTTTCTTTGACATGAAGGAGCAACGCCAAGAGGAGATCCATGAAAATCATCTCAAAGTGAGACGGAAGAAGAGTGGACCGATAACACTTCAAAAGAAGAAAGTAGCAACAACATTACTGAATAGGAGTCTTCCATTGAATTCATGGGGTAAGGTTTAATCCAACCAACCAAGAAACCTCTTGCCCAGGCTTGGAGGAGGTAGGTCCTCAAGAGAACCAAAATGTGGAAGATGAAGGAATGCTAGAAGGTATGTTGTCTACATCCCTTACAAAGGATGAAAGAGAGGAGTTCAAAGATGTGTTAAGGAAATTTCCTAGGCTTTTTGCTAAAGACTATATCGACATGCATGGAGTAGATGAGGTTCAACACAAGATCGAGCTAAAGACAGAGGCCAAACCTAAAGCACAAAAGCTACAAAGGTTAGGAGTCATCAAGGAGCAAGCACTACTCAAAGAGGCGAGAGCAACAGAGTTCATCTACCCTGTAGAGAATTCTTAGTGGGTCTCTCCAGTTGTGGTCACTCCAAAAAAGAATGGAAAGTGGAGGGTATGGGTCGATTATTGTCCACTCAACAAGGCAACAAAAAGGGATCACTTTCCCCTCCCATTTCAAGATGAGATTCTTAATGAGGTAGCTGGTCATGAGAAGTACACTGTGTGCAATGGCTACCTATGTTACTTTCAAATAGGTGTCACATTAGAGGATCAATTGAAGACAACCTTCATCACTCAGTGGGGTTGTTATGCTTTCAAAGTCATGCCATTTGGCATGACAAATTCTTCTTCAACTTTCCAACACTTCATGAATATGGTGTTTCAAGCATTCTTTGGAAATTCCACTGGGTTTTATTGATGATTTTTGCATTTATAGCTCAAAATCATTACATCTACAAAGGGTAGAAGAAGGTTTGAAGAAACTCTATGACATGGGAGGTCAACTCAACCCTGACAAATGCCACATAGGTGAGGATGAAGTGATCTTGCTTGGTCACAAGGTTTCCTATAAAGGTATTGAGGTGGATCTTTCAAAGGTAAAGGCTCTTATTGAGTTACCATCACCCAAGAGTTTTAAGGAGGTCATCTCATATATTCAAAAGGTGAAGTATATGTCACGCTTCATTCACTTAGCCTCAAAGTTACTCCATCCCTTGCAAAAATTGACACAACAAGTCGAATTTGTTTGGTCTAATGAGCTTGAAGAATATTTTTGTAGAATCAAAATCATTCTATCAGAACTACCAACACTTAGGTATTCTTGTTGGGAGTACACATTCTTTGTTAGCTCTAGTGTTGGGAAGGAAACAATTGGTGCAATTTTATTTCAACAATATCCCCACCCGGATGCGGCCCATCTACTTTGATAGTAGGGTCATGAATGCATTGGAGAGAGGCTACACAGAAGCAGAACTCATGATGCTTTCTCTCATGTTTTTGGCGAGAAAGTTTAGATCCTACTTGCTACCAAAACCTTTTGTAATTCTCACTGCAGAAAATTTGTTTCCTTGGGTGTCATCTCAAACGAATCTTAGTACTAGGATCTCAAAGTGGATTATGGAGTTGCAAGATTTTCAATACTCTTTCAAGGTAGAAGATAGTGTACATGCACAACTGGCACGAATTCTCACTTATAGAGTACATGAGAAGGAGATTAAGGTGACTGAAGTAAAGACCCTCCCACTGCCACCACCAAAAAGTATTCCTAATGCTTTTACCTTGTCCTTTGATGGATCTTTTCAATGAGCCACAGGAAAAGCAGGGGGAGGGCTAGTGTTTCTCAACCCAAGTGGGGAGTGGTCATGAAAGAGAAGGTCAATCTACCAGGTTCAGCTAGCACTACTTCATGGTTTAAAGATGTGCATTGGCAAAGGTATACAATGCCTCATGGTAAAGGGGGCTGCACTTCTCATTGTGAAGCAGATTTTAGGCATTTGGGCATGCAAGAGTGAAAGCCTAAGGACAAAGGTTCATGTCATCCGTAGGTTGTTTAATCAATTTGAAGAAAGTGCAACTATAGCATATTCCTAGGAAACAAAATGAAGATGCCAATTTACTTGCACAACAAGCAGTTACATGTATTGAGAAAGACGTGCAGGTTATCATGGTGCCACCAGATGTTAAGCAACCAAGATACCAGGTATTGAAGTCACTGGATCCCATTATTGGCTACATTATGGAGGGTGAGTTTCCACAAGATTTCACAAAAACTCAAAAGAGGAGACTCATGAAGAAGGCAAGTGTCTATCTCTGCCGAAAAGGCTCCCTCTATCAAAGAGGGAAGGATCAAGTGTACAGAAGAGTACCGACTATCGGAAATTCCATCCATTCTAAAAGGTTTGCATGAGGAAGCATGTGGGGGTCATTTTGCTCAAGAGTTAACTGTGAAGAAGATTTTTCTTGACGGGTATGTTTGGTCAAGCCTGCATGTGGATGTCCAACATTGGTGTAAAAGCTATCACAAATGTGAGGTAAATGGAAATAGAAGATTGGTTCATGGTCCAAGGTAGATCGTGCTTGCAAATGGACCCTTTGAAAAGTGGGGCATTGATGCTATGGACCCTCTTCTCATAACATAAAATGGTAAACTGTACATTCTAGTGGCTGTAGATTACATGACTAGGTGGCTAGAGGCTCAAAGTGTGGCAAGGATTGTCTACACTAATATTTGTTGTAGATTTGGCACACCTTTGGATATTGTTTCTGACAATGGTATAGGGCTCAAAAAGGGTTTACTCAATGTTGTCTGTGAAGAGCTTCACATTCTACATCGTCATAGCACACCCTACTACCCACAATCAAATGGTTTAGTGGAGAAGGCTAATGGTGTCATTGGTGTCATCATTAGGAAGATGATGCTGATAGCGGACTTTTGGAAATCAAAGAAAAAAAAAACTCATTTCACCCCCCCCACTCTCAATAACCCCCCCATCGTAGCTTATTTTTCTACAGCCGGAGACGTGGAGTTCCTTGCAAAATACCCGAAATAGCATACTACAAACCATAGAAACTCCACCAGGGCTAGTTTAGCGGGAATTCTCACTCATCGCCATTATGAGAAGAAGATGAAGGTCAACACGAAAGCAAAGGAAGGAAAACCAGCAAAAGAAAGTCCTAATCTAGAGAGAGCTCACTCTCTTTTCTTTGACGGAGCATACAAGAGAACAATGGATCAGTCTGCAGAGCAGGCATGGTCATTTTCAACGAACAGTAAGAAAGAGTATTCTCCATGGGGCATTTATTACACTCCCACTCCAACAATGAAGCAAAATATGCAGCCCTAATCCTTGGGTTGGAACAATGTATTTCACAAAGAATTCAACGCTTGAATGTGTTCGAGGACGCTTTGCTTTTGATAAGGCAGATAAATGGCACTTGGGAGTGCAAAAATCAGGTTTTACTTGGTCAACTTCGCCAAGTTAAGGACCTTCTGAAGAAGTTTGAAGCACTGAAGCTCTTCCATGTCCCCAGAGCAGAAAATCAAGAGGCAGATGCACTAGCTAAAGAAAGAATACAAGATGTTCCCGTAGGAGAAATCAAATTAAATCTACCCCTTTTCCAAGGTAGTGATGCTATGCATGATATCATCAGCTTTCTAGATACAGGAGAATGTCCAGCAAGACACACCAAAGGCCAAAAACAATGGCTGGTAAGGGAGGCTACCAGGTACCGCCTTATAGGCGACCACTTGTATTGTAAGGGCAAAGATCAAATTCTCAAGCGGGTGCCAACCTCTAGTGAAATCACAGAGGTAATTTCAAGTTTCCATGACGGCGTCTGCGGCGGTCATTTTGCTCTAGATATCACCAGTAGGAAGATTCTACAGGCAGGATACTTTTGGCCTAGTTTGAACAGAGATGTACACCATTGGTGTAAAACATGTAAGGCTTGTTAAGTGGCCAGTGATCGCACGTTAACCTACGAGCCACAAACCCCTATCATTTCATATGGTCCTTTTGAGAAATGGGGAATAGATGCAATCGTTCCCTTACCAAGGGCCCAATCAAGTAAACTATACATCATAGTGGGTGTAGACTACATGACGCGATGGGCAGAAGCAACGGCCACCACCCGCATTACAGCCCAAGAGGTGGCAAAGTTCATTTTTGAGCATATTGTTTGCCGTTTTGGCACTCCTCTTGAGATAATATCAGATAGAGGGCCAGGATTCAGAGATGATTTGGTGGGAGAACTGATGAAGAAGTTAGGCATCACACATCAGCATTCCACACCATACTACCCACAATGCAATGGTTTGGTAGAGAAGGTAAATGGAATGATTTGCAAAATCATCACAAAACAGGTGAACAACCACACAGGAGACTGGGATAAACATCTCATGGCAGCTCTTTGGGCCTACAGAACAACGTTCCGAACATCACTAGGTTTCACTCCTTTCTATCTAGTTTATGGGAAGGAGGCAATTCTACCCATTGAAGAACAAATAGCTAGCTTATGAGTCTTGGCTAGCCAGACACACTGTCCAATTGTAAACCTTCGAAACCACATCTTGGATCTAGAGAGACTCCAACTAGATAGGGACGAAGCAATCAATGACTATGCAGCACAGGTAGAACGATGCCGACTCACTTTTAATCAAGGGCTTAAAGAGAAAGGACTGAAAAAAGGCATATAGTACTACGATACGACAACAGATTTGACACTATGAAGGATAAGAAATTTCAACCCAGATGGGAAGGGCCATTCATCATCAAGAAGCGCTATGACAACGGCAGCTATAAGCTGATGGAAGTAGATGGGAGAATTCACAAGACTAGAGTCAATGGATGGAGATTGAAAAGGTATTTTCTTAGGTTTGACTCAGAATTCGTGCTAGACATTCCAGAAGTGGGAGAACCCTCTAACTCTACAACTGAAGAAGCAGAAGAAGGGCTAGAAGCATGAATGCCTCTAGCCAAAAGGGAGAGGGCTAATGATTGCCTACTTTCGAAAATCAAAGAAAAAAAAGAAAAAAAAACTCATTTCACCCCCCCACTCTCAGTAACCCCCCCATCGTAGATTATTCCCCCTCCCCCGCCCTACGGGCATTGGATAAAAACTTTCTCTCTCTCCCTCCCTCATTTTTTCCTACATACCCCTTCCCTAATATCTCTCTCTTCCAATTTACCCTCCCCGGCCAGGCAGAAACTCTGAAAAAACTCCCGACCCCTCTCTCATGCTCCCTTTGTGTGAGCCGCATGGAAACCCCCCCCTTCCGCTCTCCGTATTCTTACACTCACTCTTACCCTCACCTTTACATTCCCCCTCACATTACCCCCCCTACCACTCTTCTCCCCCCCCCCCCCCCCCCCCCCCTAATATTCCCTCCGCGACCCCTCCCCCCTCTTCCCCACCCGCTCGCCTCACCCTCCATCGACCTCATCCCCTCCCCCTCGGCTCATTCCCCCCCCTCTTCGCCCACGGATATATTCCCTCACTCCACCATTGACTTATCCCCTCCCCTCGTCCTCAAGCTCCCATGCAAGACAATGAGCCCCACCCCTCTCCCTCTCACCCACACATCTCCCATACCCCACAACCCCCCTCACCCCTCCTTCTCCCTCTCTCTCTCTCTCTCTCTCTCTCTCTCTGTGTGTGTGTGTGTGTGTGTGTGTGTGTGTGTGTCTCACCCGGGCACTCAAGCCATGCAAGCAAGGAATCTACTCTCTCTCTCTCCCGCTCACGGACAGCGTAGCATAGGCTCGCCTCACACACCATACACACAGACACACACACTATCACCCCCCCCTCCCCTCTCTCCCATCGCGCTGTGCACAGCAGTTCGCAAAGCACACACACACACACACACCCACACCCACACACGCCGTCACGGGCAGCGCAGTCTGCAATACACACACACACACACTCTCTACCCCCATTCTAACCCCCCTCCCCCGCCCCACTCACCCATCCGCCTTGCGCAGAGAACAGGCCGCCGGCCATCCCGCCAGAAGAAGAAAAAAAAACAAAAAAACAATATATTTATTATATATATAGCCCCCCCTTCCCACGCACGTTTTCGCACACACATGTCTATACAAAACACACACACCCACCCTCATGCACGAATACATACACACACACACACACACACACGCATATACGCACCGCACCATAGATACAACGAAGAAAATGACTACGACATCAACAAACAAAAGAAGAAGGATCCAAATCACGCGCCGCCAACAACAAAAGGAGAAAATGCATCGAAGGCATGCCCCGACCGACTCCGAAAAGAAGTACACTCGACACCGACGCACCGGCAGTACACCATTCGCCGGCAACACACAACCATGATGCCATCCCAGTAATTTATACGTTATTTTCATCATTATCTTCAGTTTTTACGCAAGCCATTGTAAATTTCCATTCTTTGTAAATATCCTCTCTCTAGGTGATGGTCACAAAGGCCCACCTAGAGATTCCCATCTTTTAATAACCTCCCAAAACAAAGCAAGGGTCATCCACACCAGGCCCACCAAATTGCTTTGTCTCCCCGATTAATCTTACCCTAACCACACTGGGATTACCATAATCCAAGTAGCCAACACCTATAAATTGGCACTGAGAGGTCACTATCAAGGGGGGGGGGCAATTCATGAGGAACCAAGCATTTGGTAGAGTGTAGAGGGAAGGATTGACACTATCACCATCACGGGGAGGGGGCTTGTGTGTTGGGTTTGCCTTGGGAATTGCACCATGCGAAGGAAACCACATCCATCTCTCGACTCCAATGATCGGTGCACACACATATGCACGCTCTTGGTGGTGAGTATTCACAATCATTGAGCCGCCTTAGAGAACGCACCAAGTAGGTTGCACCACCTCCTCCCCCTACCTCTCCACCACCACGGCATACCACCTTGTAAATATTGCAGAAATAATTCACCCTCACACCCTCGATGGTTTTCATCATTTGCAAGTATTCTCTCTCTCTCTCTCTCTCTCTCTCTCTCTCTCTCTCTCTCTCTCTCTCTCTCTCTCTCTCTCTCGGTGTGGATGCTTGCGGTGTTCATATCATCGTGGGTTTTGCGTCCTAGCCGCTCAAATCTAGGTGGTACCCCTTGTTAACTTTACCGTGGGAGGCTCGAGGCGCGTCATTCGGTCCCTGGCGTTTTAGAGGCCGTCGGGGTTATGGGTTCGATTTGCGTCCATCAATGCAAAACAAGACAAAGTTATGGGATGAATTCTTGGATGGTGCCTTGAGGGCATATCAAACCACATATAGGGAGACAACAGAGTTCGTGCCATTTCACTTGGTCTATGGTCAAGAGGCTTTACAGCCTATCGAGCTCAACATACCAACGATACGACATGGAAGAGGTGCCACAAGATGATCAGAGGTATGTATGGATTGACTTCTTACACTAGTGGAGCTTCAATGGAAAAGATAAGCAGCTTACGAGTGCTTCAAGAGGAAAGCTATACAAGCAAAGGAGAATCTTGACAAGAAACTCAAGGATAAAAGTATCAAGGAAGGAGAGCTTGTGCTAAGGTATGACAATCGACTTGACAATCATTTTGATACCAATTAGTTTGAAACTAGATGGCAGGGACTGTACATAGTCAAAAAGGCTTTCAATTCAAGTTACTATCTGCTTATGGACTTCAATGGTAAAGAGCACTCCAGGAAGGTAAACGGGTATTGCTTGAAGCCCTATTTAAGTCGCCTTCTACCAAAGGATCTATCGAAGGACTGTCAAAGAGAAACTATCTCATGTAAGTTTTGTTGCATAAAGCATGAGTGAGACAAGAAGCCACATAATGAAAACCCTATCAAGGGACCAGATACTCAGAATCACTCTATTTGAAAAATATACCTTTTGATGGTACATGAATGGAGCATCATCCTGGGGGAGGACAATTGATAGTCTTTTTTTGGCGCTCCGTAATTTCCATAGTGAGCTACTTCACCCTACCAAAATCACGCAAACACTGTGGCTATCCCTACCTTTTCATTGTACATAGGCATGTGTGAGTTAGGGGACTTTTCCCATATCTCCTTAAAACTCTCAGCTAGCTAGTCATTTGGTTAGTTGAGCCAAAAAATAATAATAATAATAATAATAAATTTATGGACCATTTTTGTGTAAATATTTCATTGTATATAGGGTCTAGATATAGGGAGTTTTCATAATTATTTTGCCACATTACCACATTTTTTGTTAGCATTTTGCATACCCTTTATTCCATATAGATATATTCTCATGTAAGCTTCTCTTATTTTTTGTGTGATCGACTCCAAGGAAAACCTCAAAAATACCCTTCACCATCAGTCATTGCCTTTCACTAAATTCCTATTTTCTACAGATATTCTTTCTTACCTCTAAATATACATCAATAAACAAATGAGGTCCCTCCTCATTTGATTTTCTATATTATATATATATATATATATATATATATATATATATATATATATATATATATATATATATATATATATATATCTATATATATATATATAGTCCATACTATTATAGATTCCACGAATTATTTATATATACTAGTCTGTTTTTTTCCATCATATCTATATATAGAATTTATCATAATCCATAACCATGCACATTTTCAAACCCCTAAGAATCAATTAGGTCATGCTCTCATGCAAGGAGGGGCTCACCTTTGGAGCTATATGAAAATTCAACAAAAGGAGGCCATTGAAGATTTTTTTGTGAAGACAAATAGTCATTTGGGTGGGATTGTTTATATCCATCTCAACTCTAAATTTGAAGTGGTGGTTAGAAAACAATTGTTACCAAGAGCTGAATAATCACCTTAAAAAATTGTATAATTTTTGAAGTTATCACCGATGAGGGATGATTTTCTGATTGGACCCCACTCTGTCCACTTTTCTCACAAGTAGCCCATAGTCTTCTCTCACCTCTTTCCACACATCTACACACACACACACACACATCTACAGACACACACACACACTCATTCCGCTCAATACCTCACTCAAACTTGCACCTTCCATGGTTTCTCTCACCTTGTTCACCATTAACCTCCCCTCTTACTTCCATAGCTCTCATATGAGCTCTCCACGTACATACGCCATCTCCATGCTTCTCTCTATTGCTTCCAAAGTACAATTCCATCTTGCCCCTTCTCTATATACATAAAATTCAGCATGTAAACCATGCTTAACCTCTAAAATCTGAGAGATCTCATCAACCAAATTGCCATTTTCATTGCAATGATCAACCTTTGCGGCAGTGGCATAAAGTAGAGAAGAAGAAGAAGAGGATCGATAGTCATTTTGAGAACCTATACAAGTAAGTTTAAAACTTCTTCAAGCTTCACCATCACAAGGATTTCCTTACTTCATTCAACCATCTTAATTCAACCATCCACCTCATTTTACCCATTGTAAATATATCATTAACTTTCTAGTTATTACTAACACTAACCACCATTAGACAAAATTTGGACTCACAAAGGGGCCCTTTAAGGAGTTTGACTTTACCTCTCTATACCAAAACGGGCGCATGGATAAATTTTTGCAAACAAACTCCAAAGTTGGCGGAGGTTTGACAGTTAGAATGTCCTCTTCAAGCTCTATCTACCGATATATAGAACACCATGAGATTCTTCATATTTTAGAAGATTATTTTTTTGATTCACCTATGATGTGACAACTCTGTTGGAATCTAAGTGAATCAAAAAAAGAATCTTCTAAAATATGAGAAATCTCATGGCGTGCTATATATCAGCAGATAGAGCTTGAAGAGGACATTCTTACTGTCAAACCTCCGCCAACTTTCGAGTTTGTTTGCAAAAATTTATCCATGTGCCCGTTTTGATAGAGAGAGATAAAGTCAAACTCCTTAAAGGGCCCCTTTGTGAGTCCAAATTTTGCCTAATGTAACATACTAACACAAAATAACCATTGACCTAACCATAAAAGACACCTCATCTCAAGACATGTGCATAGTAACTCTCTCTCTCTCTCTCTCTCTCTCTCTCTTCCCCCTTCCTTAAAACTCTACTTTCACCTTATCTACCATCAATAATGCTCTCTTTTGAGCCCACATCCATGACTCAAGTAGACAAAGAAGGCCCGCAATGTTGTGATATTCAGAAAAAATCATAATTTTTAATTTGTTAGCTTGTAAATTAGGATTTTCAATAATCTTAATGAGGGGTCTCCAACCTATAAATAGGCCCCTCTCCTTCTTATGAAACAACCTCCAATATCTCACATAGCACCCCAACACTCTATGCATGAGGAGAGACTTAGGCGTAGCAACCACTTGTGAGCTTCACTTTTGGTGTGAGAGAAGCTTTTAAGCTACACATTGCAAGTGAGAGAGCACGAGTTCAAAAATCTCAAAACCACTATTGTGTATGTTTCTCTATCATCAATAAATTGAGGTTTGGTGCATCAAAGGTGCGATTAAACGTTCAAATCATTGTCCTTCCACTTGTGCAATACGGTTCGGTGAATTCAAGGTGACAAGTGTATTTTGAGTTTCTATCATTTGATCTTGTTCTAGAAAGTATTTAGTGTGTTTTTTTGCTAATTTTGTGTCCATTGTAAGAGGGTATTGTGGTGAGAGGTCTCACACACCTTAAGACTGTGTGTGTGTGTGTGTGTGTGTTGGCAATGTTTAACATTCACTAAGCATTGAGTTAGTTTTGTACAAGCTCTACGATAGCATCAATATCAAATCATCTCCTTTTGTAAGTCATAAAAAGAGTATTATGAAAAATCCATTCCTCTCTCTCTCTCTTCCCTTTGCTCTAGCTCTCTCTGGTCCATTTTGTGTGTGTCTTGTTTTGTGAGATTGGTTGTGTGTGTTTTATGGCGCATCTTCTTGGGTGTGACAAAATATCTCTTGTGTCCTAGTTCGTATACTATAACTAGGTGGTGTCCCTATCTTGTTTGGGTTTGGCTATGGGTTTATTGTTGTGTCGTGCTTGTGGTTGCCCTAGCCCCAATTGAGCAGCACGAGAGCCTTGAGGGGTGTTTAAAGGCCACCTCTCTTGTTGCCCGCTCCGAATCGCCTCATCATAAAACCATGAGTTTGTGGTATAATCATAAACCGTGAGTTTTAGGTTCTGTCACAACCAATGGTTTTGGTATGCCCAAAATTTGGTGCTACCATAATGAGCCCCCTTAAACACAAAGGTTGTATGTCAAAGTAACATCAATATATCAAGTATTTGGTTTACTTCCAAACCCAATAAACTCATGAGAAGTGGCTTACAACAAGAAATTGAACCAAATTTTTTTTTTGGGAGGTCTTACCACTTTAACCTTGTGGTAGTGTCTATAACCCAAACAATCTACTTTGAACAATAAGCAACAACTACACTAAGCTAAAAAAAAATTTGGACAAGGAATATAGAATTGTGTTGACAACAAACAAACCTTAAACAAATGTATGATACTCAATAATAAAAACTAATTTTGAACTCTTTGTTGATGTATTGAGTGCTCGAAGAAAACTGTTGGATGATTTTTCAATTGATTTATTTCTTGGTAATCTTTGATTTTGGAGATTTACTTTTGCTCTTCTTTGATATCAATATCCAAAATTGAGTTGTTGATGAGCTTATCAAATTCAACATTAGAGCCAACATCCTTGTCATGAAACAAAAAGCTTTGTGACTAATTTTCTTTGAGTGCGTTTGATACTCTATGTTGTGCATGGTTGTCATCAAGATCAACTAGGATTACCAAGGGATGGCATATTGAGATAGTATAAAAATTTTTGACCCTGGTCTATGAGAAACAACATTCTACGTTGTTTTTAAAATTGCCAAGCTCACTAAAAACCTTGTTGCCTTGCTCTTGTGGAGTGGCTACTATAGACATCATTTCAAAATTCTCTACAACAAGGCCTAGAAAAGTCTTGGTGACATTTTGGCTATCTGTCCACAAGCGATGTTGCAAAATAAGCAAGTTGGAACATCTCTATAGCAATGTCACCCAAGAGCGTTGAAAGAGCACCACAAGAACACAAAAAGCTTACCACAAGCCCAACAAGGATAGTCCCCCTGGGAGTTTACTAGCCGTCGCCCACCCAAGAGAGTATTTCACATAGGAGAAAAACCCTACCAAAACATGGATTTACAACACATACCAACCAATGCATATGAAGACAAGGGCCTCCCATTTTATCATTGAACATCACAAACCCACAACTTCGATATCAATTCTAGAATTCATAGACACATGCCCTCCCAATCTATTTGCACACAACTTGACACTACCCACTATGCGCTTAGAATTGATCAATTCTAGCTCATAAATCGAACACTTAGATAGGTGGGTAATCACGACTCTTAGCGTGCTACCAGAGAATGTGCACACCATGTGCAAGATATGTCCCACTTTCTTACAAAAACAAATGCACATGCTGCTCGTTCCATTCCCTACCTCCCCAATGGCTCATCGTCATCATCCATCACTATCTGTCACCTTCATGTAGCTAATTGATCCAATTGAGATTCCCACTGATAGCAAGCTCACCCCTTAGCTCTCCTTGCCTTGAACACCCGGATGTCCCTTCTCTTTTTGTTCTCCACATCCAAAAGAATCCTAATAGACAACTCTTGATCAATTAGTTTTAAAATTTTGACACCCCATTCACTTTGAAATTAAAAAAGTTGGTGAAGGGTTTTGATTTTTAATTTTTAGTGAATCCACTCATAACTTTGTACAGCAAAAATAAATAATATAACCAAGAAAGATATAAAGAATTAAAATATGCTCAAATAAAATTTTAAAGTTTTGTATCATTAGAAAACCTTGAAGGTCTTTTGTAGGGCCTTTTAGTAAAGAGAGAAAAAGAGGTCCAATCGTCCTTGTAAACGGTCATTTTGTTTTTAAATGCGAGTTTCTTTTTCACGAGGCCGACGCCACTCATTCAATGTGGCTTGCGTCATCACTTAAATGAAAAAATCACAAAATTATTAACTAGTGTCAAAATTTGAAGATTTTGGCACCATCAATGTGTTTGAAACACTCAAAAACCCAAAAATAGAATGTCTACTTGCCTGTTCTGACACCTGGAGAGAGAGAAATTGCCAAAAAACCTCTAAAAGAGGGTTTTTGTTGAATGGCGTGCAAGGGACACTTCCAACCTTTGACCTCTATGTGCCGTCCTCATGAAAAAGACACTCGCATTTAATTAAAAAGTGACCGTTTTGAAGGACCACTAGAAAAATAGGTTTAATTTCAAAGTAACTAATTGTCCTTTTGGACATACTCAATACGTGAAAAGGTATTTTATAAAAATTCTACAAATCTTTGATCGTTTTTCTTTCTTCCTCTTTGTGCAACTAGCTCCTAGTCAAACCATAGCCATATTATTTTTTACATCAACTCCAAAAGAAAAGTAAATATGCTTTAAAACATGTATAGATATTCCTTGACTACCAACCATGGAATTTTCTTGATCAATGTTGGTAGGACATTTAATATGAGACCCTTCACTTAATGATGGCCTTTGTTCCACCATGCATGGAATCCAGGAATAAAAGTGAAAAGGCATATATAATCATGAAATGCTAAAAGTGAACTTAACAAATACTATTGGCATATTTATAACTTGGTAATTTTTACTTACAATATCTCTCTCCTCCTCTAAGTCAACACTTATCACACATGAGTCTCCATTTTTTGTCATTTCGAATGAAGACAAGTTTGTGTCCTTCGAAGTCAATCACATAAGAGTGTTACAAACAAACTACATTAATGCAAAGGAATGTCAACACAATTTCAAGATTCTAAAACACTATACATAGTTGATCAAAAACATATGAAAGGTTGTATAAATGTATATGTACCTTACTCTCATTTCCTTCTTCCCCATTGTCTTTTGAAGTCTCAATTGAGCTGCCACTTGTTGGAGATTCACCTTTCCAAATTTGGTCACGTACACGAGGGGATTGCTATTAAAGATAGCCAAAAATTAATAAGAGTTATCATGCAAATGACTTTCTCTTTTAGAGTATACTTATCTAATTTTCCTACTCCACAATAAGAAAAATATCATGCATTTCAAATATAGATTTTCAATTCTTGCACTATAGAAATAACATATATGAAATACAAGGATTCAATAGGTGTGAGAAACGATTAACAACTATTATCTAAATCAACTTACTCTCTCGACATTCTGTTGACATTCCATAACTTCTTCTTGTTGCGTAACATCGTTGGTCTCAATGCCACGTCCTTTGTCCTTTGAGTATATGAGCAGTTAGGTAGAAATCGTGTATCCACAAATTCATTAGATTAATTATCATCATATGAAGCATGACTAAGAATAAAATCTCTTTTCTCTTAATCTAAATCTAGCTCAAATGAGTATTTAAAAAAATTCTCGTCGTTCTTATGGACTCTAAGCTATAACAATCTTGTTCGGAAAACTATAATACTCCTATTGCTATCCATGAGGTGGCTCCCTTGTCATGCGATGTAGTTATGACCATTTGAAGCTATCATGGTTCATCACGAGCATGGTAAAAAATTGCAAATTTTTGGTTTTGCTAATATGATCCACTCGTAGTTGTGAGTTTTGGTTTAAAAAAACAAAATAAATAGTGCCTCATTAAAAAAAACTATAATACTTCTTGCTGGCACGTATTATCTTGAGCCAAAAGGCTAGTTTAAAGTTTAAGTATAAAGCATATTCACAAGGGACGCTTTCCGAAACGGGGAACGGGGGACGAGTGCGGGGCTCAAATGGATTTTTAGTGTAAAAAAGAGGGTGAGATGGCAAGTGGGGACGGGAAGCCCGAAAAAGGGCGTCCCCTGTGACTATGGTATAAAAGCCAAGAAAAATAGTTTCACTAGGTCTGTGGCTTATTTAGTCTCACAAATACATCACTTGACTGTAATAGATTTCTTTCAAACATTTTCAATTAAAGAGTAAAGCAAAATGAACTGAGGAAACTCACATCCCCAAGGACTTACCTTTTCGAAATCGACTTCATGTGTAATATGGTTGTCCTCTTCCATTATCTCAAATCTCTCAAAGGCGCTTTCATTGTCCTTGAAGATAGTGTAAAACAAAATGATTAATTTAATAATCAATAAATGATAAAGAATCGATGATGTAATCTTATTTGTCCGATGCAAGCACCGTCATAGTAGCCAATAGACAAATTTTACCAGAACATAGGGCACATTTTGTGGCTCAAAAATTTAATTTCACTATGTGAAAAGGAAAAAGATTAGTTTTGCTACATCTATAAGCTATGCTATAAAAATAACATAGCTCTGTTATATAGTACCCCTACACAAATAAGCAAATAAGCTGTGTAGATCTTGTTTCTAATGCCAAGGTTGTTTTGCTAATATAAAACTTGAATATACTAAATCCAAGCATTCCATGGGATTTTGAGCTAGTATAGAGATGCCAAATTCTTTGAGGAATGGCATTCACATAACATTCACTTTAGATATGCTCCACTCCCTTAACAACGTTTGAAAGAAAAAGATAACAACAAAAATAAAAGTAGACTTATAGATATTAACCTCACTCATTTTGACCAATCCACAAAGGTATTTCATTTCATTATGATAACATCTATCAAAGATGAGATAGAGTTCAATTATTAGTCATTCAAAACAATGGTTTACTTACATAGCAGTTATTGCTCACATGGTACCCAAGATCTCCATCGAAGAAAGGCTCTTCTTGATATTCAGTTCTAAGTGGAGCTTGATTTTCAGAATCCAACTAATAAAAAAAACCATAAACAGTACACAATATTAGCACATGTAAACAATTAACCATTTTCTTTGAAAATTTTGATGGATGTCACATACCTTGAATGGCTTGTAGTAAACTTGGTTTGCACATTGTTTAATTTGGTTACTACTAATGTCAGTGGCTTTAGAACTTGACCTTGATGTGGAGCTCACTGTGTACCGGTTCCATTTTTGATGGTTCACAATCCCCTCGCCACATTGATTACTTGGGTATGATGAATTTGGCAACTCCATTGTTGTGTAGTTGAATAGACAAGACTAGTAATTACACAGAAATTACAAATAACGCAAGATAATCAAAAGTCTTTCTCGACACTTCACTATTTAAAATACATTTTTTATGCTACAAAAGAATACACCTTACATACATCACTTATCTCAATCGTCTCATTCATGAATTCGGAAAAGGTCCTTGAACCCATGCCTAAATCGCCCTTGTCCGAAAATCCTTCGTTATCCAGCATGGTAGTCCTTTGAGTATTATGAGTATCCTTCTAAAGAAAGGTTAAGTACATATAATGTATACATGAGTCATGTCTAGCAGATAATAATGATGTCCTATAGTTTTCTACCTACCATATATCCTTGCACCTTAGTGCACATTTGACGTTTTGTGTAAATCAAGGGTATGGCAATGCGATCTCCCTACCATATAGCATATTGGGTGTCATGATACATAACAATTTTCAAAAAGGTAATTACACAAAAAGATAACAGGAAGAATACGTACTATTTTGAAGTCATCAATTAGCTTTCCTCCACCTCCAGGAATGTAGATAGGGCCACATAGTTGCAAGTTCTCCATTTTTTTGGAGAGCTCCACCTCCCATGCCAAGTAGTGTTGAGTACTTCTAGCCAATTGAAATGTACCCATACCAAACATGATGATATCCCTGTCTAGGCTAGGAGTTTCTATATACTCCTCACTTGTGTTTCGTTGCATGTCATAACGCCATGCTATGACTAGCAATGGCATATCTTGCCTGCAACCATATAACTCCACATGCCAATCTATTTCTCCTTTATTGCACATTGAGCAAACAAGCTTAGGTGCCGGATAGCACCTCCTACGCCTTGGATCTTGCCACGTGTTCGAATAGATGTCCTCTTTGAATGAGGATATGTTGTGTGAGGGAAGTACACTTGGCCTCATTTCCTCTATGGTTTTTGTTGGCACTCCATTGGACTTTAGATTAGCATCATTATTACCATTACAAGCACCCCTTCCCTTCCTATTATAATGTCGCCATTCTAACACTTTCGCATAAACGTCATCAACATCCCATGGGAAAGATTGACCTTCTCCAAAATCGATTTCATCTAGCATGTGAATGTTGGCTTCGATAAAATTACGAATATGTTGAGCTTGGTCCCTATGAGTTCGCAGGTTGACACTAGCAAACTCCTTCAAAGTTGTGTCATTAAACCCTTTTTTAAACCATGCCCTCATTTTCTTCATACCATCATTAAACATGCGAAGTTGCTCAGGGTAAAATTTTTGTAAGAAGTCCTTTCCCCTTAGCTCAAATAAGTGAGAAACTTCTTTGGGACGGAAGATTCGTTCATGAGTCAAGGGTAATGCATCCGGATGGATTGGACCAATGTTTGAGCCAATAGCACGTGGTCTGTTAAATGGTAAGATTAAATTAGATCTAAGAAGACCACAATTTGACAATTCAAGATATTACCATGCTTAAGCAATCAATTTCATAACAATCAGCCATCCGTATTGAAAATCTAAAGATTTGTTGCAAGAAGGGTAGGTTCATTAATTTGAAAGGGCAAGTGTATGTTTCACCGTAGAAGTTGGAATATGAAAAATTGAGAAGATTTGGAAGGGTAAATGGCAATATATTAGCTACATTAAATTCTCTAAGAGGTGTTGGAGACATATGTATCTATCTTTACGCCTGAATCAATAGGGATCAAGCATACAAAAAAAGTCTCAAAGTGGGTAGAGTATACCTTGGATGAGCCACGTTACTACGAGGCATCTTTTGCTTGTATGCTGAAAGATTACAAAAGCAGCACGAGACGTAGCTCTCGTTAATCCCACAAGCGTTCTGTGCCCACATTGCAATGCCCCTCTCTGCGGTACTTTGTTGGGCTGCCCTTAGCACTACCACAGCTATGCCTAGCCACCAGCTTCGCGTTCTGCCAGAGCTCCACCAGAAGAGCGAGTCGACTCCAAGCAGAGGGTACAGAAGAGCTTCAATAAAATCACAGCACCAGTTTAAGCGGCAGGGCCGTCTTTATGGCTGCAAGGCTTAAGTGGCAGGACAGTCTGTATCGCTGGCGTCATGGAGGAGTAATGGCCAGGGTAGGTAGGGTAGCGTTAGAGGACGCAACACAGAATATTGCGCTTAGTGTACTGGGGAGAGAGAGAGAGAGAGAGAGAGAGAGAGAGAGAGAGAGAGAGAGAGAGAGAGAGAGATGGCTCCAGCAAGGCGATATGAAGCATTGGGGAAGAAGCTGGAGAATGCGCTCAGTGGGGGGGGCGAGAGAGAGAGAGAGGGAGAGAGAGAGAGAGAGAGAGAGCGATGGCTCCAACAAGGCGGAAGAAGCTAGAGAATGTGGGTCCTAGCCGGTTTGGTACTGAAGAGGCTAGCAGGCACCGTTTATGCTGTATCACCCCATATTTTGTCATGAATTTTCAAAATGCCTTTCTAATTTTCCAAATTCCCAAAAAAACCCTGGTTTTGAGATTAAATTTCTCCAAGTAAAGATTATTTAAGTTTGATGCTAAAACTAAAGATGAAGCGCTTCATTTTTTTTTAACATAATTGCCCTTTTTTACTGAGGTTAATTGGGTTCTTCAAGATTTTCTAATCTTTATTCCTTTTTGACAATTGAAATCCCATTTTTTGGTGCTTGGGAATTACCCTTGTAACTATTTTTGTTGGATTATTCAAGATTTTCTAATCTTTAGTCCTTTTTGACAATTGAGATCCATTTTTGAGTGGTTAGCATGTAATTTGAGGGATATTTTGGGAAATTCCACAAATTAGAGGGGTATTTTGGTAATTTTTACATTTATTAATAGTTTGGGTTATTTAATTTTCAATAACGTTGCAGATAAAAATGCTTCCAAGATTTTTTAGTAAGGACTCGGGCATCATAAAAGTGTGTCGCATGTTAGCCTTAAACCGGTTAGACATTTTCAGATAGCCGGTTGAGAGGATTTACTGAGAAAGAAAACGGTCAACTTGTTTTGCAAGAGAATAATGTAAATGGAGCATAGGTATGGTCCTTATATTATGGACTAGGAAGTTATTCATAAGTAGTGCCTCATACTATGGATCGTAAATCTTAGTTAAATATAGTATCTCTGTAAGATATAAATAAGGATTGTAATCATGTTGCATTTTCCCTATTATGATATAATCATGGCACTATATAAGAAGGTGGAATTTGATGCGAATACACTTCATCATATGTACATAATAGGGATGGTACTCATAGTAATGGACTAGGAAGTTGATCATAAGTAGTGCCTCATATTATGGATCGTAAATGTTAGTTAAAACCAGTATCTTAAACTACAACATACAAAAAAAGCTTGTCATTATGTTTCATTTGTCCCATTATGATATAATCATGGAAATTTATGAGAAAGTGGAATCTAATGAGAATACAGTTTATCATGTGTACATAGGGATGGTACTCATATAATGGATTCTTCAAGATTTTTTAATCTTTATTCCTTTTTGACAATTGAGATCCGTTTTTTAGTGCTTAGCCAATAATTTGAGGGATATTTTGGGGAACTCCACAAATTAGAGGGGTATTTTGGTAATTTTCATATTTATTAATAGTTTGGGTTATTTGATTTTCAATAACGTTGCGGATAAAAATGCTTCCAAGCTTTTTAAGTAAGGACTCGGACATTGGAAAAGTGTGTCGCATATTGGAGAAGTTATTCATAGGTAGTGCCTCACATTATGGATCGTAAATCTCAGTTAAATATAGTATCTCAAATTGTAAGATATAAATAACGATTGTAATCATGTTTCATTTTCCCTACTATGATATAATCATAATAGGGTAGTACATAAGAAGGTGGAATCTGATGCGAATACACTTCATCATGTGTACATAGGGATGGTACTCATATAATGGACTAGGAAGCTGATCATAAGTATTGCCTCATATTATGGATCATAAATGTTAGTTATAAATAGTATCTCAAATAATAAGATATAAATAAGGTTTGTAATTATGTTTCATATGCCCTATTATGATATAATCATGGCAGCATATAAGAAGGTGGAATCTGATGAGAATTTAATTCATCATGTGTACATAGGGATGGTACTCATATAATGGACTAGGAAGTTAATCATAAGTAGTGCCTCATATTATGAATCGCAAATCTTAGTTAAATGTAGTATCTCAAATAATAAGATATAAATAAGAGTTGTAATCATGTTTCATATGCCCTATTATGATATAATCATGAGAGTATATAAGAAGGTGGAATCTGATGAGAATTGAATTCATCATGTGTACATAGGGATGGTACTCATATACTGGACTAGGAAGTTAATCATAAGTAGTGCCTCATATTATGGATCATAAATCTTAGTTAAATATAGTATCTCAAATAATAAGATATAAATAAGGGTTGTAATCATGTTTCATTTGCCCTGTTATGATATAATCATGGGAGTATATAAGAAGGTGGAATCTGATGAGAATTTAATTCATCATGTGTACATAGGGATGGTACTCATATAATGGACTAGGAAGTTAATCATAAGTAGTGCCTCATATTATGGATCACAATCTTACTTAAATATAGTATCTCAAATAATAAAATATAAATATGGGTTGTAATAATGTTTCATTTGCCCTGCTATGATATAATCCCTGCAATGTATAAGGTGGAATTTGATGAGAAGTTAATTCGTCACAATTAATCATAAGTAAGATATAAAAAAGGATTGTAATCATGTTTCATTTGCCCCATTATGATAAAATGATGGTAGTATATAATCATAGAAAACATAGAGAGTAACTAAGCTGTAAATTATTGAAGATGGTTTGTAACAAGACGTACATAACTATGGAATACAAGATTTATTAATGATGTGGCCTCAATAGATAGACATGGCCTACACAAGACATAAATATGGAATCTAAGATAAAACAAATGGCCATTACTCTGATGGATTAAGCAACAACAGTGTCACTAGAGTTCTGATATGGAATTGGCCTATTCAACCTCTACTTGCTTGGAGAAGGAGAGGGAGCTCTTGCACTTTGCATAGCACACAATGAGAGTTTTTGTGAGTGTGTGTGGGTGACTATACCCCCTAAGAAACCCCCTAGCTTGCTTGGGTCGACCCCCCCTTGTAGCTCATGCTTGAAGCTCATTGGACCCCTCCAGGCCTAGCCAATCACAAGCAGCAGGCATTACAAGCAGCAAGGGTAGCCTTGAGACAAGTGTCCCCCTTTCCCCTTTGAGAGAGAGGACTTGATAAATGCAAAATCAATTAATTAAATCTCCTAAATTATTATTGGACCCCTTGGGTGGCCAACCAATAGGCTTCAGGCACACCATGAGTGTCACTAGCTTCCTCTCATATTCCATATTATGATATAATCATGGTAGTATATAAGAAGGTGGAATCTAATGAGATTACAATTCATAATGTGTACATAGGGATGGTACTCATCTAATGGACTATGAAGCTAATCATAAGTAAGATATAAATAAGGCCCATTGTCATGTTTCATTTGCCCCATTATGATATAATCATAGCAATATATACTCATAGCAAACATAGAGAGTGACTAAGCTATAATCTATTAAAGATGGCTTGTAACAAGACGTACATAAAATATGGAATACAAGATTTATTAATGATGTGGACTCAATACATAAACATGGCCAGCGTAAGACGTAAATATGGAATCCAAGATAATAAGAATGGCCATTACTTTGATGGATTGAGTAACAACAGTGTCACTAGCGTTCTGATATGATGTATGTGGGGATATTTATCATGGACATGTCTATGAAAAAACAATAATGGATCATGATAAACGAATCCTAACTCACTTGGGGAAAATCTTGAATAAACGTAAATGTGGCGAGTCATTTACTTAGATGTGATGTATATTGGGGCTTCTCATATGTTCCCATATAGGAATTCCTAAATATAAAATTGCTAGTTACATATAGTATCTCGAACTGCTAGATATAAATAAAGCTTGTAATCATGTCTCATATTCCATATTATGATATAATCATGGTAGTATATAAGAGGGTGGAATCTAATGAGATTACAATTCATCATGTGTACATAGGGATGGTACTCATATAATGGACTAGGAAGTTAATCATAAGTAGTGCCTCATATTATGGATCACAAATCTTAGTTAAATATAGTATCTCAAATAATAAGATATAAATAAGGTTTGTAATCATGTTTCATTTTCCCTGTTATGATATAAGAAGGTGGAATTTGATGAGAATTTAATTCATCATGTGTACATAGGGATGGTACTCATATAATGGACTAGGAAGTTAATCATAAGTAGTGTCTCATATTATGGATCACAAATCTTAGTTAAATATAGTATCTCAAATAATAAGATATAAATAAAGGTTGTAATCATGTTTCATTTTTCATATTATGATATAATCATGGTAGTATATAAGAAGGTGGAATCTAATGAGAATACAATTCATCATGTTTACATAGGGATGGTACTCATCTAATGGACTAGGAAACTAATTATAAGTAGTGCCTCATATTTTGGATCGTAAATGTTAGTTAAAAATAGTATTTCACCAAACTATAATTATGTTTCATACACCCCATTATGATATAATCATGGCAGTATATAATCATAGCAAACATAGAGAGTGACTAAGCTATAATTTATTTCAGATAACTTGTAATAAAACATACATAAATATGGAAGTTAATCATAAGTAGTGCTTCAAGGGGAGTGTATTCTCTCTATCCAAGGTTTGTAGAGACATCTACAACTTCAAGGAAGTGCAATGCAGATTTGATCCTCCTTTAATGGAAAGTCTTGCTTTAGTAGAGTCCACACTGCAAACCCAATCCAACTCAGGCCTAGTCTCTGGATGTAATGAAGGAGCATTAGAGATATTCAGAAGTCCATTTGTTGTTAGAAGTGGACAAATGTTACCCTTTCTTTCTATGAGCCTTCTAGACTTATCGGGTTCAGCATTTACTCTAGGAGTGCTCTTTGTCCCTCTTTTTTACTTTGTACACTTCAGTCAAGTTGGAAAGGGTAACCCATATCCTTCCATAGGAATATTTGTACTTTTCTCATCTTTTTATAATTAAATTGTTTTTTTAATAAAAATGATGGCCCTCACGATCCATAATATGAGGCACTACTTATGAATAACTTCCTAGACCATTATATGAGAACCATACCTATGCTCCATTTACACTATTTTCTTGCAAAACTAGCTGAATGTTTTCTTTCTCAATAAATCCGATCCTCTCAACGTACAACCAGCTATCTGAAAATGTCTAACCGCCGGCTTAAGGCTAACATGCGACATACTTTTCCAATGCCCAAGTCCTTACTTAAAAAGCTTGGAAGCATTTTTATCCGCAACGTTATTGAAAATCAAATAACCCAAACCATTAATAAATGTGAAAATTACAAAAACACTCCTCTAATTTGTGGAATTTCTCAAAATATCCCTCAAATTACATGCTAAGCACTAAAAAACGGATCTCAATTGTCAAAAAGAAATAAATATTAGAAAATCTTGAAGAATCCAATAAAAGTAGATACAATGGTAATTCCCAAGCGGATCTCAACTGTCAAAAGGAATAAAGATTAGAAAATCTTGAAGAATCCAATTAACCTCACAAAAAAGATATTGTCTCATAGGCGGGAGGCTTGTTTGGAGGGTGGTGGAACCACCCACAAGCCAGGGGCTCTTTTTGTTTCGGTGGCTCCTGCAGCAAGCCTTCGGGCATGCCTTTTCAATTTGGGGGTTTCTTTAGAGGCTCTTTCGGAGGGCTCCAGAAGAGCTACAAGAAGGCCCTGATCTATGTTTGGGATGGGATGGTTTTTCCGGAACATACTCGGAATCCTAATGTTCACAAAAAACCGGCCCTTAAGTATTTTTAAAGGACAAAAGTTGAAAATTCCCGATTGATTTGGAAGGCCACCTTGATGAAAATTGACTAAACTTGGAGCATTTGAGTGTAAAGACCGGTAAAAAAACCCCTAAAGTTTTCATGACAAATTAGGAGATTTCCAACAAATCCCCTTTTTCTATTGGTTGCCAAAAAAGTGTTTGGTGCACACTGAAATTCTCTCTCTCTCTCTCTCTCTCTCTCTCTCTCTCTCTCTCTCTCTCTCTCTCTCTCTCTCCATTAGTGAGCTTTGTCCATAATTGGTGGCACTTAAAGATGGAGGGTGGCAGCCATAGACGTATAAGTCCTTTATATGCGCGTGAGTTGGCATTAATGAGCCAAGGCTGGATTTTGCAGCTCCACCGAGTCCCGCCTAATTTTCGCGCGGGCTCTTTCTCTCTTGCTTTCTCTCTTTCATTTGCAGTTTTGCAGGGCTCTCTTTCTACGAGAATTAGCATTGAGCCGTATCGCTTGCTATCTCTTAATGGAAAGTGGACCCGAGCCCATGATCGCGTCCATTAGCCGTTAATGAGACTAGACTCTCTCTCTCTCTCTCTCTCTCTCTCTCTCTCTCTCTCTCTCTCTCTCTCTCTCTCTCTCTCTCTCTCTCTCCAGCGACGATAGGTCTCTGCGGCGGCTGCAGTTTGTCGTGGATGACGTGTGCAGTCATTGGAGACTCTTGGAGTGTGCGCATGCAGTTGAGGACTCCGGCTGAGTGTGTGTGTGTGTGTGTGTGTGTGTGTGTGTGTGTGTGTGTGTGTGTGTGTGTGTGTGTGTGTGTGTGTGTGTGAGAGAGAGAGAGAGAGAGAGAGAGAGAGAGAGAGAGAGAGAGAGACGTTGCTGCAGAGTGTTCGTTTGCTAGACTAGAGAGAGAGATAATTGGAGAGAGAGAGAGAGAGAGAGAGAGATGCTGCTGCAGAGTGTTCGTTTGCTAGACTAGAGAGAGAGATAATTGGAGAGAGAGAGAGAGAGAGAGAGAGAGAGAGAGAGAGAGAGAGAGAGAGAGAGAGAGAGATATTGGCCTTGGTATCGATTTCTGCACCAACAAATCAAGCAGAGAGAGAGAGAGAGAGAGAGAGAGAGAGAGAGAGAGAGAGAGAGAGAGAGAGAGAGAGAGAGAGATAGACAGAAAAAGAGAGAGAGACACTTCAGGGCCTCTTCTTCTTGCTACAACGGCCATCTGGTAATCCTCTTCAATTGATCATGCTTATCAATTCTTAGTGTATCTACTGCTTACCCCTCATCATTGGTTTGGGTTTTGTAGAAGAATCTTGTATTTGCTCGAGAGTGTGTCAAGCAACAAACAACTAAAGTTTGCCGGAGTTTGCTTCAACGACCAACGAAATCAACTCACTTAAGTGCCAGGTTAGTGTTTTTGGTTAATGGTTTGGGATTACTATGCATGCTAAAATAATTTAATGCTTTCAAATGTTCTCATGAGGAATTTTGCCAAAACGGTGTAGGTATAGGATGTTAAAATAATTTATTGCTTCTTATGTCCCAAGCTGGTAGGCATGCTTGCTATTAAGAAAATTTCAACAACAGAAGAGTTTCTATCTAACCTATACAACATTGGGTTGCTGGTTTAATGGAATCAATGGTGCTTGTGATAATCGAAAATCATGTAGTGATATGTGTGATTCCAATCAGATTATATGCCCATGGCTTGGGATGTTATATGGTGGAATCTTTTGAGATTACACCTCTCTTTAAGCGTTGACTAAGGTTCCTAGTGAAAAATGGTATCCCATGCTTGAACCCATGAATTTAGGCATCAAACAAGTAAACCCAGTTAGCATGTCGGGACAGCATCCCTTCTTTCTACGTCACACACAGGCATTAAAAAAAAACAAGGTTGTTGCTCAATTGCCTCACACACACTCACATTCCTCACCTTCGCCACTTGGAACTATGCAGCCAATCACCACCTACAAGGCTTGCGTTCGTCGTCGTCTGTCCATTTCATTATGGCCTTTGTTTCACACAACCCTAGCCATTTCATTTTCTAGTATGGACTTAACTTTACCTTCACAAAACAAAACTGAACTTCTGCCTTCCAAAAGAGATCTTGGTAGATTCTACTCAAACAAAAGCAGCCAGCTTTGAAGTTCCCTCTTACAAACTTGCAAAGCAAGAAATTTCTATATCTCTAATTTGGTTATTGCTATTGTGGAGGATTGATCCTTATGTGTAAGGAGTTAAACGCTAGTGATATTTAACCAACAGATTTTGGATGTGCTGAGTACAGCCCATCAACAGCCCATAGCCTACCTACGTCCGCTACCCCTAGGCACCACATACTGCGCATGTTGCCTTTCCCAAAATGCCCTTCAAATTTCCCAAAATTCCCACAGATAAAAAATTACAGCTTTTCATGAGAATACTGGTTGTCTATTAATACAAGATGGTTCATTATCTTTAGACCTAATTGCCTTTAGTGCGAAGTATTTTGTCACAAGTTACATGCTAAGCAAGCAAAAACGGATCTCAATTGTCAAAAAAAGAATAAAGATTAGAAAATCTTGAACAAATCCAACCAAAATAGATAAAGGGTATTTTTGGGATTTTAGAACTGAAGACGTACTTTGGCAAACTTTGGCAAACCTACTCCATGTTTGTTTAGTTTAATAACCAAATGAAATCCCAGCTCATAGTCAAAGTTTTTCTATCCCATCACTTCATACCAACAATATATGGGAAATATATATTTTCATTAAAACGATTTGGGCTTAGGAATGTGATTTGTGCCCTGCCCCACCAAATGAAATCCCAACTCATAGTCAAAGTGATTTGAGTGGATCTCCTTGTTGAGATATGGCTCGTCTTTCTATCCTACTGTTCTGTCGACTATTGGTGTGATGGTGTTTCTATCCATCCTTGATTTGGTCTATGTCCTGCTCTAAGCGAGATTGCTCAGGACTATATGGATATTGCGATAAATTTTCTTGTTATTTGAAATTTGATTAAAGCTTAAGCAAGGCTTTTATGAACCAATGTGAAAGTGAATCCTTAAAGATCATAAGAGACGTACTTCTAAGATTGCTAAGCATATGACTAATTGTGCCACCACATAGGGTATAAAATCCACACTCTCAAAAAAACATGAATGAGAGAATAGGAGAAAGAACTAGCTAATTCATAAACGTTCTGGATTGCTTGGAACTCGTGACCAAAATATTATCACTAGGGAACATATTTTAATTTTTAAACGTTGATGATCTCTTGGAGCTCATGCCCAAAAATTTATCATCAAGGGACACCAGCTAATTTGTTGCTAGTTTCAATAATTAAATGCAAAAACTAGTGAAGTGGCTTGAAAATCTACTGAGACATGATAATGTTTTTTCACATCGCTATTTTAAATCTTGATATCGTTTAGTGTTGATTGTTTTGTATAAGGGTTATTAAACTAGTATTGTTTATCTTTAGCAAGCTTTAGAGACTTTTACATTAATGAATTGATATTTATATACATTTCTTAATTAGCTAGCTACTCATCTCTTTGAATGCACTCTTAAAAGAAATTGAAGGTGTTTTTGTAGCTTTTGGCTACTTTGGTGCATAGCTTGTCTATGCATACGTTGATTATTTTGGATAGACTAAAAGGGGGTGTACAATTGTATGTTTTTCTAAAATTATAGTCTTTTATTTTGTAGACTATCATATGGAGATGTCTATCCCTGACAATTTGGAGGGCCTTTTTCAACGCCCTCTCATGAAACCATGTCTTATCCCTAATTGTCTAGATGCCTTCATCCCTAGTGCTCTTTTGTCTCCAAAAACCTTTATAGCAAATGTTAGACAGCACTTAGGGAGAAAAAAAGTATCCATTATTGATAAGCACGAGGGTAGAAAGATGTCTACTTATAATAAAGTATTTAGGCATAAAAAAGGTGCATGCGTTGCTATCATTGATGAATGTATACCATTAGGAAATCCACTTCTAGAAGCTTTCAATGGTTTTCCACAAATTTGTGATGATAAGTATTTAGAATTATTAAATATTCTAAATCGGGGGGAGGGATTCTCAAAAATTGGCATACACTAAACAGATAAAGGTTTTTTCAGTGCATCACATATAGATCCCTTGTGTACTTCGGGATGGATGGCTCTAGTCGAAGGGAAAAAGACATGGTTCTTTTGGGATCTGAATGATGAAGCTACAATGCATTCTTGGAAAGAGTGCATGACAAAGTCCAATTGTCCTTTACCACAACCGCATATAAGGTTTGTTGCCGAAGCAGGTTCTCTAGTATTCATACCTCCTGGATGGGCTCATGCTGTCCACACAAGTCAACGCTCAATTGGACTTTGTGGCTCTTTATTTACTATGGAGAGTTTGCACAACATTTCACATCGATGGGATTGGTCTTTGTCAATATATTCGGAAGAGAAGCTTCCACTCTTCAAAGATGTTAAAGAGCACATCACAAGCATTTTCAATTTTTCTACAGGTGATTTGGATTATTTATTGAAAATGGTTAGTTTCAAGCTTGACGAGTGCTCCAAATCTACTAACAGTCCTCAAAATGTGGGTAAAAAAAGAGGACGCAAGCCAGGTGGTCGAAAGATTCAACGTCCAAAGCCGAAAGTGACTTTTGGAAAACAGCCTCGAGGTGATACACCATGTGAAGACCCAGAGCATGATCCATCCAAAATATCAAGTTGTGGGAAGCGCCATAGATCTTATGCATATGAATTTATGATATATCCTATTTGTGCAGCATGCTACCAGAGAAATCACACTCATAGATACTTTCATGTACCCCAGGGCTACTTATGAGATGTTGTTTTCATGCTTCTTAGGATTATTGGTGTATCCCAAGGATTGTTTTTCTAATTGGCAAACATTGCCCTATATCATTTGGCAAACATTGCCCTATATCATTTTTTTCTGAGTCATTTGCGACAATGTTGTTATTTTCATTGTTAATTTAACACCTTTAAAAGTTGTGGTTATTTTTTAAAGCACTTCTCTCAGTATAATTTCTTTATATGATGTGTATTTTGATTGTTAATTCAACTCAACTTCAAAAGTTGTGATTATTCTTTTCTTAAGCACTTTCCTATGTTTAATTTTGTACATTATGTGTCACAGGGACAATTTTACATATTGAGTGCTCTAGTGTGCACATACATGGATATATTGAATATGAATTAGTGAAAGACAATTTTTAAAGCACGATATAGCTAGCATTTATATAAACTAAATTGAGATATTAGAGGAATGATATGTAAAGTGTAGTTTAAGAAGATCATTGCTTGTTATAATTTTCTCATGCACTTATACGGTCTCTACATATATGCTAGGTGAAAGTGGATTATAGACAAAACATCTAAGCCTAAAAGGAAGTATTTAGAAGCAATGTTATATATAAAAATATTTTGCGTGTCATCGGCATGACATACTTGAGAGGGTCCTATAAAAATATATATATGGATATATATGCGGAAGGCCACATATAGTCTTGGCCATTCATACATATAGATTGTCCTTTCGAAAAGACACCAATTTAATCATTATATGAGCACATTAACAAAACAACTGAAGAAAATGTTTAAGGTATCATAGTTTACTGAAAAGCAACAAAAAATTAGTCCATGGACACAAAATGTGGTTCAAGAAGCCCAATTACTTGTGTAATCAATTCTCATATAGCTAAATAAGGTATTTAAAAGAGGTAGCCTGTCTATAAATTTTTAGTGTACCACGAGAGTGACCTACATCAAGAAAAAGATGTATGGATAGAGTCACACTCGTATATATTGTCGTAGAAAGACAATTATTATAGCTTTATAAATTAACATTTTATTAATAGAAATAGAGAGATAGGTCCATTGATATAGAACATGTAGTTCTGCAAGGCCAATTGTGTGACCTACATCAAGAAAAAGATGTATGGATAGAGTCACACTCGTATATTGTCGTAGAAAGACAATTATTATAGCTTTATAAATTAACATTTTATTAATAGAAATAGAGAGATAGGTCCATTGATATAGAACATGTAGTTCTACAAGGCCAATTGTGTGTCTTGCACGTGCATTGACTCAGTGTGACATGAAATGCTTCGAGGTTTCGTGCGTTTCGAGGTTTTGAGGTTTCTGAAACGTTTCTTTTAGGAGCTCAAAGAAAGCGAAACACAGGTTTCGTTTTACATGTATGTACTTATAATTATACATTGAATATATATGCAAATTCACATGTCAAAACATGTGAAATACCAAAATCTTGATGTGAAACTTGAGTCACGAGTGAACAAGGTAAGTCGGCAGCCAGCTGGAGCAATGTACATGTATAGATGAGGGGGCCAGGTTGACGTGCAAGGTTGAGAGAGAGAGAGAGAGAGAGAGAGAGAGAGAGAGAGAGAGAGAATTCGATGTTCGTGAGGCAACCTTTGTACATGGCTTAAAAAATCCCCAAACGGGTGGTTTGGGCGGTCAAAAGAGGGCCAAAAAAACAAATCAACTTGTTTCGTCTGTTTCGGCGAAACGTTTCGGCTGTTTCACCGTTTCAAGGTTTCGGAGGGCCTAAACGCGTTTTTATGTCACTATGCATGCATTGACTTTGCGTATAGTGGGCTATCTTCTTGTGCACATATAGATATCTAATAAATTAACATAGATTAGATGGTATTTGCAGAGCTACTTTGTTCTTTTAAGAGAAAAAGTGAATGAAAGAGGAAAATTGGATAGGACACGCGGTGCGGAGAGAGAGAGAGAGAGAGAGTGTGTGTGAGTGAGTGTAGATTGTTTTGATGTGGGCATTCGTATGGAGGGGAGCTCCGGGGTGCAGGCGCATGTCATGTCGCTCTCTTTGTCTTGCTCTAGTATCAAGGCGATGTCCCACAATGTATCCTATCCCCATCTTTATCGATCTTGTTTCTCTACAAATAAGGACACATATGGAACCACACCATGTCCATCAGGATGGGAAGCCAGTAGGCAGATGTGCAAGAATGTGCAAGGGAGTAGTGGAGACGGGGGTGTACAACAATTGAGCCAATCTCTTATGGTCGTGGTTGATGCCAATGGATGCCACGGCCCTGTTTGGGCATGGTTGTAAATTGTTTTTCTTTAATATATTTCACAGTTACTCACAAATTGTGAGTAAAAAAGTTAGTTTTTACCTAGTGTGTATAAGTTGTTTATGTAGTTACTAAGCGAAGTTGAAATTGTAGAAAGACACTTATACCTTAAACATTTTGTTTCATAAAATTAAAGGTTTCTTAATCAAATTTGAGCATTTTACACATTTTAAATCTATAAGTAGTGCACAATTATATAGAGAATCAATTTGTTACTACATTGGCCGTCAAATTATGATCATGATGCAAAATTTAGTATGGGTATCAAGGAAATATAGCTTTCTTATATTGTGCTCATAATATACCTAATACAATTGAGTGTCAACGTTCAGGGTCATATGGATGTGACTAGTGAAAACAATTGGGATAACGAATTGCTGGATTGCATAGTGCGAATTCAAGCAACTTTAGATCACCATCAAGCATCAATAAAACTACAAGATGATCTTTTCAAAGTTCTGTTTCATGGTGTGGGAAGCACAAAGCATAAAAGATCTTCGTTAGGTGATGACAAAGAGAAGTGTCTGGCCGAACTTTTGGTAGAAAAGTCAACTAGCTGGGATGGAAAGATCCATGGAAATTTTGTACCATCAAGTTTCTCTCAACTAATGAGAATTTATAAAAGTAAAGGCATGGTGAAACCACAAGAGTGGAATCTTTGCATGGGTGATGAGGCTTCCTCTCATACACCACACTTGCTTTTTCCAAGTCTTGAAGATGGTGAAGATAGTTTTCTCAAATGTACGTGCGATCATGGAACTCGTCCAAGGGCCTTACAACGTGATTGCAAAATGTGTTGTGAAAAATGTCCCATATGTCAGAAGCCAAGGAAACAAATTATGTCTTTTCATTACATCTCTTTGATCGATCAATTAAAGGAGTTATGTCGAAGTGAAGATTTTTGCCATGATTTTCTTGGTATGTGGCGCTCAAGAAGTAACTGGCTAAACAAGGATCTATCTGAGGCTCCTGAGCATATCCATGAATTTTGGGATGGTGAGAAGACAAGATTATGTCAACAGTTTTGGGACCCTTTTGGAAAATGGGAAGCACCGGTTGTTTGTCCCAACCAGTCTTGTAAGATGACTTACAAGGTGTTCCTAGAAAAGCTAAAATGTCAAGAGCTTCAACGAGGTTGGAATCAGGATTTGGACAAATACTTGTTCAATTGCACCTATTGTAAACAAGTAATTGATCAAGAAAAGAAGGAGATTCAGGTATTTTCTTACCAAGTATATATTGGCCTAGCTTTATGCATTTGCACACATTTGACTACCTCAACATAAGTATGTATACAAATAATACACACATTTACATAGACATATGCATGTTTATATGTACTTGTGTCTATATACATGTAATTAGAGCATGTACATGTGTGATCATGTAGACACACATAGACATATGATGTTTATATGAACGTATGTTTATATATATGTAATTAGAGCATGTCCATGTGTGATCATGTATATGACCGTGAACTTTTAAATATGTTATGAATGCATGTATATATATTTTTTGTTACACATAGTATAAATTTGAGCATGTGTGTTATATACATAAACACAAACAACTAAACACACATTTTTTATCTTTTTAAAAGGATTGATTGTTTTGATAGGGTGATCCTAGAAATTTTGCATTAATGTTGCATTGGGATGGCTTCCAAGCAGCTACAACCACAATAAAGGATAGTGCCGTGGTCGAAGTTGTTGTTTTGAATGGTGGCAAGAAGTCTACTATAGGCTCTATACCTGTCCTTTTTTTGCCTTCGTCACACAAAGACCTAGAGAAAAAGCAAGGGTATATTCTTTCATTTTTCTTATATCCCTTTATTTTAGAGTTAGAAAGCTCATTTATTGATGGCTTTGAGGTAGATTATAACTACCCATCCAATGATATTAGTGAGGAGCTTAATTCTAACTCAATTCACCTAAGAACTTTGCTTATGTTATGCACCGGAGATCATCCTGCTTAGTGCAAGCTAGGTCAAGTGAAAGATGGTGGGTCAAGCTTTTGTGAAGAGATAAAGCTAAGGCAACCATAACAGAAGATTCCCATGGGAGGCGTTATGTTTATGATGATAATAGAAAACAAGCCAGATTTCCTCCAATGGAAAGACATGTTAAAGAGATGTGGGATCCAATTCGACATTCACGTCGGTGTACAACAAAGGAGAGAAAATAGGAGATTCTTCGAGAAGCTGGGTTATCAGGCGAATCCATCTTATGGAGATTGTACCATTTGTATGGCTTTGACATCTCAAAAGATCTTGTCTATGATGTGATGCATATTTTTTCCTTGAATTTGTTTCAAAAGTATATTCAAAAGCTAATGGAGGATGCTTCTACGACCACAAAGAAGAAAATTGATGAAGCAATAAGAGACGTCTCAAAAGCCATACCCAAGGATATTATAAATTTTGGGCGGTGGCCATATAATCCCTCAAAGCACTATAAGATGTTCAAAGCTGAGGAGTGTCAGAAGTTTGTTCAATGGTGCCTTCCCTATATTTTAAACATGGTACCTAGTATTAGCACAAAACACACTCAATTGGGACTTTTGCTCATTGATATTGCACACATGTTCTTTGATCAAACAAGAGATTGTGGTTGGAGTGCAAATGATATACAAGTTTGTCGTTCCTTATTGATATCTTGGCGTATTTTATCCGAAGAATATGATGGTCCGAATATCTCGCCCCTAGATCATGTTGCAGGTTAGCATTCTACTTGTAGAATGTATCTTAAAATCTTATGTTTACATTATCCATTTGTTTGTAATATGTTTTGATGCTTTATCAGGTAGTGGAGAGATACTCGATGACATTTCCTGTCATGGCCCACATGATTGCTTTTGGTGCTTCTCCTTTGAAAGAAGTGTTTCAGGATATTTGAGGATACCAACCAACAACAAGGCAAATGAAATTTCTTACACTCGTTTTCATAGTCACCTTTTATTCACTCGTCTATGGCAACAATTACATCTCGAGCTAGATGGTATTCGTGCATGTGAAAGAAACAAGCGTTTCATCCATTCTTGCTTGATATTGCCAGAAGGAAATGTGGGTCACTGCTTTTCTCCAGTATGCTATGAGTGGCATGAGAGATGCATTCTGCAGGTGAAATCTAAACCGGATGCACTTAAAGTGTGGAATGCAAGCGCTCAACTTTCCCAATGTGGTTGCAAGATTTGGCAATGAGAAAAGGCATTCTTGTGGGGGGGAAGACTAGGAAAACATTCAAATTAGGTGACCTCGAGAAGGAGTATCTAAGAAACTTTTATAACAGGTCTAGGGTCAATGCCCTAGAGTACAAGGATGTTCGAGGTACTGCATTTTGTTATTCTAAAGTTTTTGTGCATAAGAAGAAGTACCACGTCGGTGATTATGTGATTCTTAAGGATTCACACCATAGAGGATGCATTAAGAAAATATTTGCACATGAGCAAAGAGGAGAAATTGAGGTTTTTGTTGTGCTTAGTTGTATACAAAATAGCTTTCAGAACTTGGACTCTATAACAGGTATGCCTCTTATCCCCAAAAGTGATAGGGAAAATTTGGTAGATACTATGATACCACTTGCTAGCCTTGGCCAAAATTTCTTTTGGCTCCAAGCTTCATCAGTAGAAATGCAGATTGCTTATGAAGTTTCAGGCCGCAATGTTCGATTGAGATTGTTGCATCCAGGACAACCAGGGTGCATCCCTCCATGGCCAATAGAGGAAGATCATGTGTTGGTTATTCAAGGATCCGACAGAAAAGAGGCTAAGGTTATGAGGGTTTACATTCATGGCAAGAAGGCGCTTCTTTTTTGGTTGCATTCCACAGATGAGCCTTCATGGGTGGATTGGAATGACATCTCAACTCTACTTCCAATTACATCTTACAACTAGGTGTCTTATTTTCCATGTGCTTATTGCTATTATGCATGTAGAATGTTAAGAAAAAGTTTTGCAATGTATCTATATTGATAACTAGGATAGTGCTGCATTATAACTTTTTGATATGAATAGATGCATTTAGAGACAATTTTTTCCTTTCAAAATATGGTGTTTTTCCATCAAACAATGAATTTTTTTTGAACTTGAGAAACATATCAAGTGTCTGACAAAGAGCTCACATGTTTATATACATAGTGATTATCATATCTATATTGATAACTAGGGTAGTGTTGCTTTGGAATAAAAGCATTTAGAGACAAATTTTTCCTTTGACAATATGATGTATTTCCATTTAACAAATAATCTTTTTAGAACTTGAGGACCATATCAAGTGTTTGGAAAAGAGCTCAAATGCTCATACATAGGAATACTTAACTTGATCATATCATTTGTTTATGTATGCATTATTGGCCAATGAATGAGAAGGAAAATGTAGTAACAAATTAATGGTCATCATTTATCTTTAAATCATGATAAGTTGATCCAAGGATTGGTTAATAACTATTGTGTGATTATTTAGTTGTCCACGTGTTTATGCATGTGTATTCAATATCCTCTGAACAATGTTCAAAATATGAGGTGCTTTGCACTATGTTCTCTTGGAAAAGTGTATATGAAAGATGCTATATAGATCACATGTATATTTACTTCAAGAAATTTATGTGGTATGTAGGTCAGAAAATGTATATGAAAGATGTTGTACGGATCATATGTATATTTACTTCAAGAAATTTATGTGGTATGCAGGACAGAAAGAGCTACTCTACAATGATGACTCAAATAAATGGGGGATATGGTCAAAATGTATGGTTTTAAGGAATTTTTATCTTGCTCGACTAGCAAGGCAGCATTAGTCATGGATGTTCTTATGAATTCTGAACTAGAAGGATTTTGTTTGGTGCACTAAACTTGGAATGGTCATTGCAAACACTTAATGCAATGTAATGTAGCTACATAAAGACACCTCATCTTATTGTTCAAGTTTTGTGGTGTAAGTAGTCCACGAATGAGTTATTTTATCACTCATGGACAGTATAGACTAAGGAATCATCCCTCTAGGTGCTAGTAATGTTGCTACACAAGTCAAGTTCTTTAGTGTTCTTCTCCTCTTGGTATTTAGTTTTTGCATCATGTCTTCGAAAAAGCTTAAGGCAATTTATTTCTCATTTGATATGTCTTCTTTTCAATGTAAAGTATGATTCTATCAAAGTTAGTTATCAACCTATAAAATAGATGTGTTTCTAGGATACACTTCTATTACATGAAAAGTATTGTTTTCTCATAGGTGTATATTGTGTGGAAAAAAATCTTATTGCATGAAGTTTTGAATGGGCCTTGGCACATTAATTTGACCAAGACATGTGATGGTGGACAATCGTGATTTTCAAATTACATGGTTATGGTTTCAAATGGGTCTTGATGTATAGACTAGTATTCCCTTAACATGTCATGGTGTAATTTTTCATTCCCTTAACAATTTATTTCTCATTGGATATGTCTTCTTTTCAATGTAAAGTATGATTCTATCAAAGTTAGTTATCAACATGTAAAATAAATGTGTTTCTAGGATACACTTCTATTACATGAAAAGTATTGTTTTCTCATAGGTGTATATTGTGTGGAAAAAATTCTTATTGCATGAAGTTTTGAATGGGCCTTGGCACATTAGTTTGACCAAGACATGTGATGGTGGACAATCTTGATTTTTAAATTACATGGTTATAGTTTCAAATGGGTCTTGCTGTATAGACTAGTATTCCCTTAACATGTCATGGTGTAATTTTTAGTCTTTGTCTACCAAAGTTTAAGGAATGCAATCTTAAAGTACATTCTCCTCTTTGGTGTCCTTGTACATACACTGAGAGGAGTAATTGAGTTAAAAATTGGTGCAATAGAGCTCAAATTAAGGATGTGTCTCATGCAACTCGTGATTATATTTGGTAAGGTAATGAGTCGTTTTATTGTTTATGTTGCAAGCATCTCACAAAATATGTATCATTTCACACTCTTGCTAGTGAATTATTTTGTATCGTGATTAAAGTGGTGTGGGGAGAGATATTATATAATGTTTGATATTTCATATTTGACAAATAAGAATCCCAACAAGTCGTTCACTTGCATCAAGTTTGGTGATTTCATGTCAAATGTTCCACAAATTAGTTTGGCTTTATTGGGTTTCTAAGGATTTTAGTGTGGAACAAAATATCAAATTTTGTGTGTAGCAAAATGCTAGAAAGATTAGAAGAAACTTACATTAAGAAGAATTGCCTTGCTCTATGTGCTGAGAGCAGGGGAAGGCAAGGTAGGTCGTCAGGAGAGGGCGGTGGAATGTCTTGGAGCTCTATCCTTTCGCAGGCTTAGTGGTTGGTGGGTTGCACACTGCCTTGATCTCCTTGGGTTTGCGGGAGTCTACGTCAGTGGGCAGGGGAGATCATGGGTACATACTGTCTGGCTGCCCTTGCTAGTCTTGGAGATCACTTGCCACTTTAGCTAGAGGCCTTATTTTTCCCTTGGAGGGTCTTGCGACGACCCTGTTCTTGCTTGGAGTGAAGCAGCCCGCCATATTGGGTGCGGATCTTGGTGTAACGGGGGTGCCCACTATTGGGGAGGCTTGGTTATGGGGTCTCGGATCTACTGGCATTTGTGTTGATACAGCCTTTGGAAGCTTTGCGTATTATGCAGTCCTGGTGAAAGCGGGGTGGGTTTTGGGAATGTGTGAGCTTGTACAAGTCCTTGTGGCAGCTCGATTCCACTAGGAGTAGTCTTCTATTCTGGGGTGAACTGTTGTTCTTGTGTCTTCTTGGTTCGAACTATGAGAAACACCTTTGCTTTCTCAAGACTTCAAGCTTGATGTCTATTTCTGTCTCCACCTGGTTGCAACTCTACTGGGCCATGTAGTGGCAGTGTGGCAGGGTCGTCGACATGGTGGCACCCAGTCAGCATATTAGTGATGGGGATGATGGGGCACACGCCCTTTCGGCGATATATACGGTATGCTGATTTTATTTGTTTTTCTTGTGGATTTGGAGGACTTGGTGGGTTGGGGTGATAGATTGCCCACCATGGTGGAATTCGCTTGGCGTTTTGTCTATTGTATCGGCAATAAGGGTTGTTTTTAGTTATGATGCTTGTAATGTTGAGGATTTGTAATGATGCTTGTAAGGTTGAGGCTCCTTGTAAAAGCCTACACATTTGTCTCTTGTGGTATATTCTTTTGGCCATGGCTTGATTTGGGCATGATGCAGGTGTATTGGTTGCTTTCTATTAATATAATCTCTCATATAATGTGAGATTGGCACAAAAAAAAAAGGATAAGCTTACATTAAATTTTTATTGAGTGTTTAATTAAGTCAACTTGGGACAAAATGGTGAGAACAATGTAAAAGATCCATATTGAGTATATTTCCAATCTATGACGACAATTTTATAGGCTCTATCGGTTCGTGATATGCTCTTTTTATCTTAAAGGATCGTAGATAAGTTGTCAACGAAGTGTTTTGCAAATTCTTTTTAGGGTCAACGACACTATTTTGGAGGTAAATGAGCCATTGGATCAAGAGAAGGTCATGTTGAAGACGTTCAAATGAAAGCATTCTCATTGGTGAGCATAGTGGGAAAATTGGGAATCCCATGAATTTTTCCAGATATCATGAATCCCACTTTATACAAGGGAATGTTTATTTCCACATTGCAACTACTCCCAAGTGGCGTCTATTTTCCCATATTAGAATTCATTGTCCCACTTGGGTTTGTATAAGTACCACAAGGAATAATCAATTTCCTCATGGGAAACTAGATTTCCACTTATGAAAAAAGAGGGAAAAACAAATTCCATTTGGGAATAATACTTGGGAAATCGGCAATGTTCTCTTGTGACAGGGGCAGTCCTCATTCCTCTACATTAAAAACTAAAGCTGCTCCAAGTTTAATATCATCAGTCCACCAATGCAGGCCTCTTCATGTGAGTTTCCATCTTCCATGAGGAATCTGCAGAGCAGTCATGGAGGGATTGATCAGCTCATATATGGGCTTGGCCTGCGCTCCACCAGCTATCACCAAATTGCGACGCAGATTGCCTTCGGAATTGCATGATGCCGCGTGACGACCGTGGAGTCTCTACCCACTACGAACTTGCAGGACCTTCTCCTGCATCAAGCGTCGATGGCGATCAACACGGGTCCCTGCACCCTTCTGGCCTGCTACAGCCAGGAATTGGTAACGGCAACGGAGCCCCAGAGACAGATGCATGCCGGAGCACCAACAATAAATCTCCAGGTCCTCGCGCGCGCTACTGCGCGGAAGATCAAGAGCGTAACTTGGAGCAGCATAGTGATATAGACAGCAAAAGCAGCAACAGCACTAGAACTGGTACAGAGACGTGAGGAAGCGAAGCTGGGGAAAATGGGTGTCAGAAATTTGGGACCCCAAGAAGAAGACGTGCAAGCATTCGTCCAAGCAACAAGGGTAATCTGAGGCATCATCCTGCCGGTCTCCTGCTTCTCTCTCTCTCTCTCTCTCTCTCTCTCTCTCTCTCTCTATATATATATATATATATATATATATATTAGTGAGTTTTTTGTTTTTTGGGGAAATTACAAAAATACCCCTCTAATTTGTGGAAATTCCCAAAATACCCTCCAAATTTCAAAATTTCCCAAAATACCCCTCATATTTTGTCATAAATTCCCAAAATGCCCTTTAAATATTCCAAAATTCCCAAAATACCCCTGGTTGTGAGAGTAAATGTATCCAAAGATTAAAAAAATTGTAGCTTCTATGAATACAAGATTCTAAAAGTAGAATTTGAACTGGTTATGTAGGTTTTGGAGATAAATTGCTTCATTATTTTTAGACATAATTGTCTGTTTTTTGGGTGATAGAGGTGCACAATTATCAAGCATTGGATACTTTTACAACTACATGCAGATAATATTGTTCTCATTTTTTACTCCCATAGAAGGGCTATAGAAAAACTACATTACAAAGCAATGCACAAAATAGAGATTTATATGTGAACCTTGGCAAGACCAAGGTGATGATATTTAACATTGTAGCATAGTGGGTGAGGGCATCAACACCAATATTTACTTATGGTTAGGAAGTTGAGGAGTATGTAGATTTATACAAATATCTATGAGTCATTTTTTGCATGATCCTCTTTCTCTATGAGAGAGGTAGCAACTTCGAGATTAACATGAAGACAAGCAGCCCTTGCATAGTTCGATTGGATGTGCTCATTGATACAATTTCAAGAATGTCATACTAAGCTATGGTTGTTTGATACAATGGTCCCATCCACATTATTATATGAGGTACAAGTTTGGGGACCTAATGTAAACCATCAAAGTGATCTCATCAATCATATGATGGATGGAGAGATATGCAATGACCACTAGTCCACCATTATCTCTAGAATGGAGAGATATGCAACCACTAGTCACCATCATTTCAAGGATGCTCCAATGTAAAACCATAGTGTCAAATGAGGTCGTCAACACAAAATTGGGAGCTAAATTGATGGTGATTGAGGAAATTACTAACTTAGTATCTTACAAGCATGTCTTTCTGGAAGCTTCTATGCTAGATTGGTTCTCGTGTCATCTCAATAACTAGCCATGAGAGGAGACTCTATATGTTGGTATGCATAGATATCACCTTGATTTGAGTTGCATGGCTTTATATGGACTAATTGCTAAAGTTTCAATACTCCTTGGATACACAATAACTTGCATTCACACATTCAAAGATTAGCAAGATTCACCATACACGATCTCACATAGATTGATAGAGAGAGGACATGAGTGTTAAGTCTTTTATCTATTGTTGACACTCGGATCATATGACAAGGATGTAATCTTATGCTCTCTATATTTATTTATCTATCTATTTATTTTTATTTATTTATTTATTTTTCTATCTATTTATTTATTCATTTATTATGTATTTATATGAAGAGGGTGTGCAAGTACAAAACGTGCTACGACTTGAGCACTAAGTGCCAAAGCATCAAATCATGAACAACTAGTTGAAAGCCAAAGGAGAAACGGCTACAACCAAAAGGGGGGGGGGGGGGGGGGGGGGAAAGGAAAATGTGATTAGCATCAAGGATTGTGAAACACTAAAAGATTTAGGGACCCATTGTTATGGCATGCAAATCTGAGCAGTAGATATGGAACATAAATATCAGCTCTTATGAGAGATATCTTGACTTTTTCAGCAAACCAAGCTTTCTTTGGACTACATCCTTCATTCCAAGAAGTGCTTGTCCAATACGCCAGCAATGCATAAAATCCTCTTAATTTTCTTCACTTGTATACATTCCCTCTCATGGACCATGCTCTCCTTAATCTTACAAAGAGGGCAAAATATATCGTCGTCGCACCGAGTTCTCAAACTAGCCATTCGTCGTATATGACTAGTAAGCACTGACAAATAAGCATTGTTGGGTACAAATTAGTATCATTCAAAACCCCCACCAAGCACCACTTAGGTACACTTACTGACCTCCAAATTGTTGCAGATGTTACAAACTTCAAATTGAAACTTAACACTTTCCCACATCTTGCCAATGCATGTGAGACAAAGGTTATTCATTTGTACATCTTGCCCCTTTCTGTCAGCTCTTGTTCCATTAGCCTCCCATCCTATTAGGGATTGAATGGTTGAATTTTATCTAGAAATTCTATTACGGCACATAGATAAGGTGTACATGCCAAGAGGACTCTTCATGAAGTTGGAACTGTGAAGCCTTATGTCCAAAGCTTCGTGTCCTTCTAGGGCAGTACCCGGTAGTAAGACACATGCACATGGCAGCTCCAAGGCTACCTCTTACTTGAAACACAATTGTTTCAACACTTTCACTCTACAAGACACGTGCAGAGTGAAACCTAACATAAAGAAACAGTTGAACTATGACTCAACAAGTATGCAATTAAGAACTTCATCAAACTACTGTAAAACAAAACATTAAGTACATCAAACATCCAAACCATGTAGACATGAGGTGCTTGAAGAACTGCACGAAGAAGGAACTTTTAACCCTATAATCCATGGAGACATCACTGCATGTGACCCGAGCTAGGGAGAAAAAAAATGAAATAAAAATGCAAGTTTAAACTGGGTGCGGGGACAAGCTCGATTGATTGGCGACACCTCAACTAAAGCTAGATAACCAAACAACGAACAAATTGAATACAAAATATGAAATTAGCTGGCCATTTCCGGGACGATCATCGAAGTCATGGCTTTTAACACTTCCAAGCTGAAGAACAGCCTTCATTACTTGCTCAACCGTTTGAAGGATATGTACCAGCATTGTTCTTGCCAGTTCCAAGTGAGTGTACACCTAACAGACTTCAAGTAGAGCACACTGAGACAATCGTGCGTCACTCACATTATCCATTAGAACAACTAACCACATGGATTCTAAAGACTTATCTCAAAAATGTTACAAAGTTTGCTCTCCCCAGGAGCCAAGTATAAAGCACATACAGATAAAATGTAGATAGTGTCTCTTCTTTCCTTTGAAGGAACATGGGTGTGGGGGTTAGTGTCATGCCAATCATTTTTTTAAGCAGGAAGTGGGGGGTTGAAATTCCAAGGCCATGTAGTGACTAATGAGATTCCTCTTTAGGTATGCACAATAAGTGATACGCAAGCAGTTTTTCATCATTCAAATCCTCAAGTTTCAACGCAGAAGCAGCAGCCGGGACCCTAAGTATTTGCCAAGCTGGCCTCACTAGGGGTGGTAAAAGTACGTCCGAGGGACCATCGAGTGCCAAAAACCGCTTACATTGGCTGCCACAAAACCATACTTTATTAGGCGAGTAGGAGTTTTTATCAATTCAATTACATGACTGAGGTTATGACAACTGTACCTGCAAGGCTTTGAAAAAAGAGACCGATATGTGTATAGCCAATACTGCGTAAAAAGAATAAAACACATCAAGAGTGTGCACACAGAAGATGCAAGCTTTCTACTTGATGATTATAGCAGATAACTCTTAATGACACGTCTCAGAGTTACTAAAAACAACACAACCTACTAGAACAAACCTTCTCTACGCCTGCAAAACAGTTTTCGAAGAGTTGCTCACGAATGCTGTGGCCCTTGATTGTGGATTGGCTATCAATCACTGTGAGGCAGAGCATTGCACAGCTTAGGGGTTGGGTCAGCTCCTGATCCCTTTGCCCCAATCTTCTTTCTTTTAGCTCTTTTACATAAGCAACTTGATCATGTACCATATAGAGTAATGTACACATTTTAGCCAAGGGTCACTTTGGCTGCTACCCCTTCAACCTCACTTGAAAGAGAGATAAAAAACTGGAGACGAGACCGTGGGGCTCAGTTCCCCACTCACATGCATAAGCAACTTGATCATGTACCATATAGAGTAATGTACACATTTTAGCCAAGGGTCACTTTGGCTGCTACCCCTTCAGCCTCACTTGAAAGAGAGAAAAAAACCGGAGACGAGACAGTGGGGCTCAGTTCCCCACTCACATGCGGTGGCTGCTAAGGTAGGCACCTGCCACCGCTTTCTGTATTCGTTATTACTTAATCTTGAACATATACGACTGCCGGAAGTCGCTCTGCAATCTGCCACTATGCACTAATCTGCAGAGAAACGTATTTAAAGGCATTGTGACCTAAAAGCAACCGCCCAAAAACCCTGCAAAAATCAAGGCTTTTATAGCTGGCCAAAAAGCAGCACACGCCCATGCTCGTCATACGGATGCCATGTCATTAGTCCCGAAATTCGTGCCACAAATCTTGCCAGGATATCCGACGCCGTTTCATACGTAAATGGACTCAGACTTGGGTCGACTGTTTGGTCCAATCTTTAGCTCCTCTCATCGATCCGGTACAGCATGCCCCATCACCGCTTCGTGACATACATCTCCCCCTTTTAAAGAGAGTAATCACCCTGCTTGTGCATGCTTTCAGTCTCTCCTGTCTTGTGACTGATGGTCAAATGCATGCCTGCATGGAGTCAGTGTCTATTGAGTCCTAGTTTGCTGTCTGTTTTGAAGGCGTAATCGAGACAAAGAACACATAATAAATAACAACCACATCCACGTCTAGTCCACGTCGAGACTAGACGCAAAACTATGATATCAACGAATCATTTAGCTATCACATGCAGGCCTTGTCGACCGCCCACAAATGTCTCAATGTGCTAAATTCATCATGTGAATCATTAGTGTTACCCCTACCGATGATTAGAGTCAAAATGCTGTTTGACATTCCATTTCACATGCTCAAACAAACAGACAACTAGATAAAGTACACAACATTTATTCAAACACTTCAATCACACATTATTCGAATTCCAGCCATAGCCTCACACCTTATGGTAAACAATCTATGTTATCATATAGCAGACACCAGGCAGGGTACTGTCAACACATCAATACCTTCAAAATGTGTCGAATGCAACAGAATTGAGAGAATAGGTAGAATCGAGCTTCCACACTTCCACAGTCTTTGTTCTTTCCTTGCCTTAATGGATGCAACTTTGCGTTAATGATAGTTCCTTTTAGATACTTGAGAGAGAGAAAAGAAAGAAAGAAAGAAAGATTTTTAACGTCTATGTCAGGCCGAAATCGGCCTATGAGACAAATCAAATGTACATGGTGTGTATGTCATCCGTCTATCGGAAAGACAAATGAAACGAAACTGATACAAAACTGAACTGAATGTAGGTAGTGGAGTATCTGAGGAGGGATGGAGCTCTATCTCTAGGGGTATATGCATGTCTATATGCTCAAGGTAGTACAATCATGAGAATGCATCAAGCTATCTAGCTCCATCCTGTACTAATGGGGGGATGTAAGATGTGGTACATGGGCGGGTCTGGTGCCAAGGCTACCCGGATGAAAGCCGTCGGGTCGGCCCTCATCTGAGCCACTCGCTCCTCAGTGGCACGGCGCTCCAAGGCTCGGATCTCCTCGATCTGTCGGTGGTGGGAGCTCGCGCCCCTGTAGCCTGTGACTCGTGGTCGTCGTCTAGCTCGGCTCACCTCCGCCTGTGGGAGTGTCACTCCCCTCTGAGTGTCTGGTGAGGGAGGGGCGGCAATCCTCTGAAAGAAGTCTGTGAGCTGCGACTGTCTCCCCTCTGTCTGTGTAGCTGTGTGTGGCTGTAGTAGTGTGTCCCGATGGCTCTGTATCTCTAGTAAGAAACGTCCGAGCTGTCTCTGATCTCGAGAGTCCATGATCTCTCGGAGAGTGGGCTGTCCTCTGAATAAGGCCTCATACCTGCCTCTGATCTCAGTGTATGCTCTGCATCTACATACAAAGTGCTCCTCACTCTCCACCTCCTCTGTGCAGGCTCTGTAGACTCGCTCCTCCCTGGGAACACCAGTATGTCTCCCGATCTCAATCTCTAACCTGTGTGAAGCCACTCTCAGCTGACCAATCGCCACCCGTGAGCTATGTGGCATATATGTGTCCATGTAGCGTGGTCTCTGTATGAACCCCCCAGAGAGAGAGAGAGAGAGAGAGAGAGAGAGAGAGAGAGAGAGAGAGAGAGAAATGAAATGTTATATTAACGTCTTCAAAAGGCCAAAGTGACCTATGAGACCAGAAAGTTACAATGTGGTGGATCTGATACAAGGTCAAAGTAACAAAAATGACAAAATAAAATACTATGGAATCCTAAACTGCTAGGTGTGAGCTAAGCAGCTAGGTGGGATAGCTAAATCACAAAAGATCCAGCATCGGTCAATGGTAGATCTCATCAATCTCCTCCATGGTCAATAGCCCGACCAGGTGTCGTGCATGTTGGGCCAAAGTGATCCGAATCCTCTGATGCAGCCTCTGTCGATGCTGTGTAGTCCTCCGTAGTCGCGGGCGTCTGGATCTCCCTAACTCAATCGCTCCGTCAATCAGTGTGCCTCTGGTGTCAGGCGACGAGCTCTCCTGTGGTAGTAGCTCCTCGGGGGGTCCAGTGTCTGCTCTAAAGAAGTCTGTGATCCGTCTTTGAGACTGGCTAGCCTCTCTCCTCATCAAGCTCTCTCTGTGTCTGCGCAGCTCGAGCAAAAACAGACCCAAGCATCTCTGATCCTCGTATCGCATGACTCTAGAGACGGTGGAGTATACAGATGCTTACACTTACCTTGGAGTGGTTTTCAGTGGACCAGCATTTTCATTGAGGAGAGCAGCAGAGACTACACTGACCAGAGCCCACGCAACATTGGGTAGATTGAAGAGAATGTGTTCACATGTTCGGTTTCAGGAGCCTCGGACGAAGCTCTGGCTCTTTGACACTTTGGTGGCTTCTGCATTGCTCTATGGAGCTGAGATTTGGGGACCTTCATTGGACCATCACGGGAGGACAAGTCGCACTGATGAATGGGGGGACATGGAGAAGCCACTAGTCTCTATGATCTCACGGCTCATTAGAGCCAAGGCTTCAGTACCACGGGCCATTATCCGGGCAGAGCTAGCTGCCCCCCCCCCACTAGTGGTAGAGGCGCTCAACAGATCTATCTCCTTCATACACCGCATGTGGGAACTTCCCAGAGACAGATATGCCCGCCTTGCACTTGAGTCCTCTCGCCAATTATCCATGCAGGGAGATACATCATGCTGGTACGGGGAGATGACATCATGGTTTCATGCGCATGGGTTCAGTATACATATTGCCCCCCTTCCAGTACTCACTGGATGCACCCTCTCTGACTCTTACACAGTCCGAGATCACCAGGCTCATCTGCCAAGACCTGACTCAGCTAGACACCAGGAGGACATGGATACAGCCAGCACAGGAGTTGGGCACGAAGATGGCTTTCTACAGAGAGCATCTTCTCTAGCTTACGGAGGACAGTTTTGTGATGAGGCCCAGATACATGGACACCCACTTGTCTCATGGGATACGATGTGCTTTTGGCCAGATACGCACATCTTCACACCAGCTGTGGATCGAGACTGGGAAATACAGTGGAGTACCGACAGAAGAGAGAGAGAGAGAGAGAGAGAGAGAGAGAGAGAGAGAGAGAGAGAGAGAGAGAGAGAGAGAGAGAGAGAGAGATGCATCCATGGGTTTCCAACCAACCCTCTCAAGGGGCCCCCACCGTAACCAATATTTAGATTGTGTAAATGGAATGTACACAATGCAATACGTATGCAAGACTCAACATGAATTGAATGAATGATGTAGCCGCGGTCGCTCTTGAAGGTGCAGCTCATATGGTGAGTCGTGGGTACTTTCAACTGTCTGACGGTAGGTCGTTTTGATGACATGATTGGCATGTGTGTTTATTTTTCTAGATGACATTCTCATTTTTTCTACATCATGGGACCAGCATGAACAGGATGTAGAGAAGGTTTTAGCTCGTTTAGATGAGTGTCAGATGCATATTGCAGCTAAGAAGTCAGAATTTTTTCTGATTGGGATTACTTATCTAGGCTATATCATCTCTCCAGATAGTGTCAAGCTAGACCCCGCAAAGGTAGAACAGATTCGTAATTGGGAGTTGCCCAAAACAGCATATGAAGTGCGTTCTTTTTCAAGTTCGTGTCAGGCACTACCGTCAGCATGTTTTCTTGAAGCCCTTTGGCCAAAGGGCCACCGCTCTCTTGCTGAGCTCAGAGTCCATCAAGAAGCTCTCAAGGATGGGTAGCATCGTGCTGCCCTCCTTTGTCTATCTGTCGCCGTGAGGATCACAAGTGCCTGGTCCAAAAAGGATGTCCCAGCCAAGATGCAAACTGACCCACCCAGTCACAAATGTGGTCACTAGCATAGAAGCGATCTATCCTAGATAGATTCACTCCTCCAACTTTGCGATCAGAACGGGAGAAAACCAGGCTGTCAGGGGGTCGTACAAACCTGAGTGCTGCCAAACATCAGAAACCCTCATAGTCATACAAAACCGCTCCCAAGCTGCCAGCTCAGCCCCGTGTACCGTGACATGGCCACCTCCAATCCGATCAGAGGGGTCCTCCAACATGTTGAATTCCCCCCCAACACACCACTACTCTGCATGCGGCAAAGACTTCACAACCTGAGACCAAAACTCTACCCATGCACTTGCCACATTGGGCGCATAAATGTTCACGAAACCCATAAGGCAACCCTGAACTCGCATAGTAATCAACTGAGCTCTGCCCAATACAATAATACCTCTACCCACAATGGCCTGCTGCAAAGAATCGGCAATAGTCATACATACCCTTTACTGGATGCCTCCAGGTCCAAATGCAGCTGACCAAAACGTCTCATAGCGACCACATAAAATCTGACCACACCGTCTAATGCGGCTCTCACAAAGATGATGCTCCTGTAACATAAGAATGTCAATCTCACCACCCGCAAGGCATCTCTGAAGCTCCTGACACAGCCGACCTCTCTGACGCTGAAATTGGGGCCCTCCTAATCCCTGCACATTCCATGAGATGATACTCATGGAGTCAGTGATAGAAAACAGATGCTGCAACAGCAGCCAACCTCGCTATCTTTGGATGGGGAGTAATCCGCATTCTCTATACAAGCGCGAATGGAGTCATTGTCCCACCTAGGCCCAAGCCGAGCGTGCATCCGGAAGGGCTACATCCTTTGTTCGAGAATCCTCATGTACAAAGACATAGCAAGGAGGGCTCTGAGTGTCAGCAAACAAATGTACCACAATGTGTCTGCAACCCGCTACATCCGAAGGCGTCACGCTAAGCTTGGCAAGAGGCCAAAGTGTCTGTACCAGATCTGTCACCCCTAAGTCCACTGTGTGGTGTGAGAACTCAGTAGCCTAAAGCTGGAGCCAGTCAAGAACTGTGTGCAAGGTCCACTCTGTGGGATCCCTACCGCACAACGGGAAGGAGAAATACACCGCTGTGTCCAAAGCCTCAATGCCTCTAGCTACAAGAAAGAGGACGTGGACTCGAAAGCAAACCTCCTTTAAGTCAGGAGAAGAGTCACCCAAGAACCGTATGAAGCTGTAGTCAAAGAAGTCCCAACGTCTACGAATATCAAAGCTAGTCAAACCTCTAGGGACTGCTGCAAAAGGAGAAGTCTGCACGAAAAAAGGCAGCCTCATACGGGGTTGTCCTCTCGAACCACACGGCTCGTAGCGAAAGCACTACCAAGAAGTCGCCTCATGACAGACCCGTGTCCAATCCCCTGCGTCTGAGGAGGAGTGGAGGAGGGGTCGAAAGATGAGGCTGTGGGCCCCACCGAGGAGAGAGGACAGACGGGAGGCAAGGGAGGCAGAGCGACAGCGTCTGAGCGAGGAGGAGTGGAGGCAGAGGAACTGAAGTGGACGGGACCTCCTCGGGCGGGTCCTGCTGAAGGGGGTCAAAACGGTTCCCAATCGGAACCCATTGCTGTTGAGCTCCAGAAGGTCGGTCACCAAAGGGAGCAGTGGGGCGAGCCCGCCCCTGTCGACGACGGCCAAGCATCTGCAGCCAACCGTCAGCTGTCTGGTCGTTGGTCTCAGTCGAGGTACCAGCCTGTGCGTCCTGTGTATCTGGGTGTTGGGCATGCTCAGCCTCGGGAGGCTGCGCATGCGCTAGATCGAGGTCTCCTACGAGGAGAGGCCTTTGCTAAATGGCCCATCTGTCTGCAAATGAAACACTGATTCATGAGACCCGAATACTCCACACTTTGTCTGATCCATCCCCCCACTCACCCGAGGCAACAGTACCACCTTGGGGAGGGAGTGTGTCTCTCGAACAAGAACTCGCACAATAGGTGAACTTGCGGCCTTGGCCACAACTGAAGCTACAGTGCACGGAGACTCCATAACTGACTCAAACATGGAACCAATCCTAGGGAGGAGAGAGAGGTACTCTCGCCTCAGGCCTGGGAAACAGACCGAGATCGACAAGTTAGCCTCCTCCTCAAGCACATCTGTAGTAGGGTCAAAACCATGATGCCATCGTCTGAAGTAGGCTCGAGCTGCTCGGATGCCGAGCGGGCTCATTGAAATCACCTTGGCCGTCATCTCTGGAGACTCGAAATCTATCCGATAGTACCCTCTCCCAAGGATCTGGACATCGATGATCTTGCCCACATCGGAGAGAAGCGGGCCTGAAGTAGATCTCGAACCTCGCTCCGACTGGGCCGAGTGCCTATGATCTTGCACACAGCCGAAGTGGCTTACAAGCGTTCTACTTCTGCCATCAAGCTCGCTTGCTCTTCTGGCGAGAGAGCAAGTCGAAGGGTCGGCTCCGCGGTGGGCGAGGGGACTTCGGTAGAGTCCCTCTGAGGTGGAGCACAAGCCGCCATTCTGTGTTTGCTGCTGAATCGAGAAGGGCGATGGTGACGCGAAACTCCTAGTAGACTGTAAAAACAACTTCCTGCGAGCTGAGAAGTGGGATGGAAGGGAGGGGGGGGGATGTAAGCAGGAGCGCGAGGCTGAGCCAGGCGGGTAGGTTGCACGCTGAGCTAGCAACGGACAGAGTAGACAGCGGGCTAGGCAAGGCAACACGAGGGAGGATGGGGGGAGAGAGCGACGGCGAGAGGGGGGATGCAGGTGCGTGCGCAGGGGAGGGGGGCGAGGCCAACAGCGAGCTTATTCCGCTAAGTTTTAGTTTACATCACATTTTTGGCAAGCACCCTTTGAAAATTTTGGCACTAAATTGAATTAATCATTTGCATTTCATCCGCAGTCTGATGGTCAAACTGAAATTTACAATCAACTAGCCTTCGATGTCTTAAGCTCATATGTGCATGATCAACAGTCTCAATGGGAATATTATCTCCCGTTAGTACAAGCTATTATGAATGACTCCTATTTTAGTGCCATTGGTAGAACACCGTATGAGGCAGCATTTGGCCATTTGTTCCAGTCTTCATTGACTAGATCGCTCAGTGAGTTGCCTAATGCCAATGCTGAGATCCAATCCTTGGACGAAATTACTAAGAGAGTGAAGCTTCCGTTAAACAAGGCTCAGGAATCTTATTCAAGGCCGGCTTATAAGCATCATCAGGATGTTACTATCAAGGAAGGGATTTCTATCTTAGAATCATGAAGCAATGTCTTAAGCAAGTAGGAAAGAAGTGTCCAAAAGTTGTCTTTTAGGATGTATGGTCCATTTCCAATCATCAAAAAGATAAAATGTGTCTATGAAATTGTGGTTGCCTAACTCAATGCACAACGTTTTGATGAGCGTGCGGCGGTGTGTGCAAGTGATAGAGCACGCGAAAATGTGCAGGCCTTGAGGCTTGAAGCGGAGGCACTGTGCTGCAGAAGGAAAGCGCTAGCAGAACGAAGAGGGAGAGAGAGAGAGAGCGAGCTCACGTTTTTGGGGAAAACTCAATAAGTGAGTTTTGGGTTTTCCCACTTTTATTATAACTGACCTTTAAAAAATGTGAACCTGGACAAAGTATAAAAATGTACAAAAAGGGATTATTTAGGCCTTTAACCCAACAACCTCCCATTTAAAGGCATAAATGACACCTTTAAGTTAACCAACTCCCACCAGCTGTATGCAATGCTCATGTTGAGCCTTAGCAAGACTCTTGGTGAGAACATCTGCAGGGTTATCCCGTGTATGGATCTTAGTCAAGCTGACTAGACCATCCTCCAATACCTGTCGTATGAAGTGGTACTTTGGCTATCACAACCCAACACGGGTGTATGAGCAGGCATGCCAAGTTCTTTTGCAAGTCTGCCCAACCAAATGGCCTCTTTTGAAGCCTCTGTGGCTGAAATATATTCAGCCTCAGTAGTACTCAATGCCACAATTTTCTGTAACCTAGAACACCAAGAGACTGCACCACCAGCAATGGCAAATACATATCCACTGGTAGATTTCCTGGTATCCATGTCACCTGCCATGTCTGCATCACAATATCCCTGCAACTTTAAGTCACTTTTGCTATAACAGATACACTTTGATTGTGTACCTTTCAAATATCTAAGAATGCATTTGACAGCTTCCCAATGCGCTTTGCCAAGATTCGACATGTATCGACTAACAACTCCCATTGCATAAGCAATGTCGGGACGAGTGGCAACCATAGCATACATAAGAGAACCATAAGCTGATGCATAAGAGATTCCCTTCATTGCTTTCAATGTTACCTCATCCTTTGGGCAATCTGCTTTGCTAAGCTTAGTGTATGGAGGTAAAGGTACTCCAAGAGGCTTAGCATCAGCCATATTAAACCTATCAAGTACTTTTGCAATGTACCTTTCTTGAGATAAAAACAGCAATTTCAGCTTTCTATCTCTTTTAATACGCATGCCCAAAATATGCTCTGCATCACCCAAATCCTTCATAGCAAATGTTGAATTTAGCTTACGTTTCAGAGCATCAAGACTAGTCTTATGTTTCCCGGCAAGTAGCATGTCATCAACATAGAGAACGAGTATGATGGGACTACCATCTTCATCCCTTTTCGTATACAAACAATGATCTGCATGGCTGCGTTTAAAGCATTGAGACAGCATAAAAGTGTCAAAATTCTCATACCACTGCCGTGATGATTGTCTCAAACCATACAGAGTCCTTTTCAGTTTGCATACACGTTCCTCACGTGTAGGAACTACAAAACCTTCAGGTTGTTTCATGTATATGTCCTCTTCAATGTCACCGTCAAAAACGCTGTCTTTACATCCATTTGATTCAATTCCAAATCAAGCACCGCAACGAGAGCAAAAAGGACACGTAAAGTTGTAAGCTTTACAACGAGAGAAAAGATTTCTTGAAAATCAATTCCTTCTTTCCGTGCATATCCTTTTGCAACCAATCTTGCCTTTGTACTTGGGTTTTTCATCCACAATCTTAATCTTGTATACCCATTTGTTAGGAAGAGCCTTTCTCCCTTTAGGCAATGGCACAAGATCCCAAGTATCATTTGCATACAAGGATTTCATTTCCTCTTGCATTGCAAGCTCCCACTTACTGCTTGACTCACATGTCTTTGCCTCTTTATACGTAAGAGGCTCTCCCTCATCTGTCAACATAACATGATGCAAAGAGGGCTCAAAGCGCTGTATCAACCTTCTGACACGAGTAGACCTGCGTACCCAATGATCTACATTCTCAAGCACAAGTTCTACATCAGGAAGCAACTCATTTTCAGCATACTCATGCTGCTGAAAATCATTTTCAGCCATGACAGGTGGCTGTCCATCCTCATTTGGAGCATCTAAATCATGTCCTACCTCTTCTGGCTCAAGGTTAACCGGCTGATTATCCTTTCAGCTTGCGGTAATGCATCCTGAGGCTCTTTTTCAACATCAATAGGCGGCAAGAGAGGCTGAAATTTGACCGATTTCTTGTCAATTTCAGAAGATGTAGCATTTTTCAGTAATTTAGCCTCATTGAACACTACATCTCGGCTGCGTACTACCCTCTTAAACTGAGGCAACCATATCCTGTAGCCCATTTCACCCTCTTCCCCATAACCTAGGAAGAGTCCTTGGATGGACTTGGCATCTAGCTTTGTCCTTAAGTCATTACGAACATGGACAAAAGCCTCGCAGCCAAACACTCTCAAATGATCATAAGAGGCAGGTTTGCCAGACCAAACCTCCTCTGGAATGTCATTTTTCAACGTACTGTTAGGAGAGCGATTGCATACATGAGCTACAGTTTTCAAAGCCTCTCCCCAAAACCCATGAGCGAGATTAGCCGTGGACAACATGCAACGCACTCTCTCACATAAAGTACGGTTATACCTCTCAGCCACACCATTAGAAGATGGATAATAAGGGGCTGTCAACTCCCCTTTAATCCCATATTCTTCGCAATAACACTGAAATTCAGCAAACGTGTACTCCCCCCCATTGCCAAATCTCATACATTTAAGCTTACTACCCTTTTGCGTGGTCACAAAAGCATGCAACCTCTTAAATGCATTAAATGTCTCACTCTTATTCTTTAACAAATATGCCGAGCCTTTCCTAGTGCAATCATCAATGAATGTACAACATATAATGCACCACCAAAAGACTTAACAGACATTGTACATACATCGGAGTGAATTAAATCAAGAGCATTAGCTTTGTACGAGACACCAGAATAATAAGAAGACTTCTTTTGTTTACCATACAAACAGTCAGTACAAAAATCTAACTTGGTGCCCTTTACATCAACCCTCTTCAAAGAGGAGAGCACATCAAGTCCCTTCTGGCTCATATGGCCAAGTCTTTTGTGCCACAACTCCAAATGAGAAGCAACTTCAGCCACTGCAAGAAACTTTCCAGGCAAAGCTTTGCCATGTAAATAGTACAATGTACCACTCTTGCATCCCTTGACAATGAGCATTGATCCCTTAAGAAACTTCCATGAACTTCCAGCAAAAATGGTTGTATAACCCTGTGCATCCATCTGGCCAACAAACAATAGACCTCTTCTTGACGCGAGGTACATACCTGACATCTTTAAGCATACACTCTTGGCCATTGTTTAATGCCAAGCGCACAGTGCCCATTCCTTCAATGTCACAAGCATGGTTATCCCCAAGGTAAACCTTGCCATACTTGCTTGCATGATAAGAAGCAAAACACTCCACAGATGGAGTCACATGAAATGAGGCACCCGAGTCTACTATCCAAGACTGTGTAAGGCCATCATTTGCACTTAGCAATGCATCAATGACATCTCTACATGAGATAAGCATGTCTTCTGCATTTACTACAACAAAATCTGAGGGGCATGAAGCTGCAACCAATATCTCTTCACTGTCGGATAACTCTGTGATAACCACACTAGAGGATACATTGACGGTCTCCGAATCCTTGGAGGAGGTACCTGCTGATTTTTCCCCTTTCTTATCCTCTGTCTTCTTCTTCTCCTGTGATTCCTTCTTTCTTTCTTGCTCTTTCTTGAAATACCTGCAATCTGGCTTCTTATGGCCTTTTCTGCCACACTAATAACAAGTCACATCCTTATCCCTAGACTTGCTTTTGCTCCTGTTTTGAGTCTTGGTACCTGTATTTTGCTTTTGACTTCTGCCTCTCGCATTGTAAGCAGAACTGCCACCTTCCCCACCACTAGACTTGCCTCTAATTTCCTCATTTAAGATGGAGCCTCGCACTCCATCGTATGTGAAGTTGGGGCTATTACTCAAAGAAACCACAAGCGTTTCCCAAGAGTCTGGCAAAGTCATCAACAAAAATATGGCTTTCAACTTGTCATCAAAAGGTTGAAGCCCAGTATCCTGCAGCTCACTCATAACACTGGTGAAAGCACTTAAGTGCTCAGAAGCCGACTTGGCTTCGTCAAGCATCATGTTCACCAGTTTGCGCATCAAATGCACCTGATTCACAGGGGTGGCATTCTCATAAGTGGCTTTCAACTTATGCCAAATTGCATGTGCACTGTCCAAGCCCTTTATGTCCACCAGAATGTCATCGGTCACAGCCATTTTGATGTAGGCCTTTGCCCTCTTGTTGAGCTTGGCCCAATCCTCATCCGGCATATCCTCAGGCTTAACAGCCAAAAGGACGTCCTCACAATCCTTGAGGAACAAAATCCCCTGCATCCTGTCCTACCATAGGTCGAAACCTGTATCGTCAAATCGCTTGATTTCCATCAAGCTCTTGGCATCAGACGACGAGGAAGTAGAGGCCATTTGAAAGGATAAAAATGCAGCAGAAAGCGTCTACACAAAATCTGAAAATTTCCAGTGATCACAATGTACCGCACATTGCATACAATGTGCTGAAAATTTCAGCAATTAACAAGTATCCCCAATGCGTACTTGCATAAACCCACAAAAGGCGTACATAAACCTCAATTTGTGTACATGAAAACAGTCCAATTCTGAATTTTCTGCAAATTTACTGTTTTGGCGCATCAATTTGCATAAAAAATGGACCTGTTTTGAGTGGGAAAATCAAGGGGCATTCACGGGAATCGATTTAGAACACCTACATTTTGCTGTTTTGACCTGTAGTTTTCCGGTTTTTACCTGTTTTGACCTAATTTCAACCTGTTTCAGGCAGTTTTGGGAACCCTAATCACCCTAGGTGACACCGGAAGCAAGGGGCTTCGCGATGAAAGCGGAAATTTGACGCGAGAGAAGCCTTTTGCCTGCTGTCCAGTCACCTGCGCAAAGCTTCTGAAACCCTAATCTGGCTCTGATACCAGTTGATGAGCGCGCGGCGGTGTGTGCAAGTGATAGAGCACGCGAAGATGTGCAGGCCTTGAGGCTTGAAGTGGAGGCACTGTGCTACAGAAGGGAAGCGCTAGTAGAACGAAGAGGGAGAGAGAGAGAGCTCACGTTTTTGGGGGAAACTCAATAAGTGAGTTTTGGGTTTTCCCACTTTTATTATAAGTGACCTTTAAAAAATGTGTCCAGGTTCATATTAAGAAAATGTACAAAAAGGGGTTATTTAGGCCTTTAACACAACACGTTTTCCATATTTCTTGGTTGAAGTTGTTTCAAGGATATCTGAAACGAACGCAAAGAGTGGATCTCCCGGCTACATGGACTGTCTACAAACACACGTCGGACGAACCACCCGGCGACCATAGCCACCATCCGGCAGCTCCCTCATGCTGGGGCCAGTGTCCGAGGACGTAGGCATGCACCTGTAAGACCGAGCATCCCATATCACCCGGCCTCACCTCCTCGAGGTGACCTCACGCACTCCTAGCCTCATGGGCTAACCACTCGCACTCTGCCAGTGGGGGTCGATAATTGCAAATGAGGCCTTGGCCTCCCTTTTATAATAATGGCCGGCCACACTGGCCGGGTTCACACTACGTCCGTCCGGACAACATTGGACACCCATCCCGACAACGTCTAGGCTAGATCCCCTCTCCTATGAGCGGGACATGACATACTTCCCCCATTAAGAACCATTGATGTCCTAATCAATGAAGTGGGGATACTGAGCTTTCAAAGCTCTAGCTGGTTCCCAAGTAGAAAACCTTTCAGATTGACCCTTCCATTTAATTAAGAACTCGTCATAAGCCTTTTGGCGCAAATGACGGGGTACGATGATCTAAAACTGCCTCTGGTTCTCGAGGAATATACTCAATTTGCATATCTTGCCATACATTTTCCTCGATAGGCACAACAATGTCGGCTTTCCCGATTTTACTCCAAGGTGGCTAACATGGATCACTGGATGTACACTTAACATCCGAAGGAAGAGCCAATTTACAGGCAACTTGGCCAATCTTCTTTGTGACCAAGAATGGACCACAATATCTAGTTGAAAGCTTATAATGCTTTCTCGTTAGCGTAGTCTTGGAATCCTTGGGTATAGACCCATTGTCCCACCTCTAGAGTCCTGGGAGATCTCTTTTGATTAGCATAAGTAGTGACTCGATCTCGAGCCGTCCTTATACTATCCTTAGCCAGTTCGAGCACTTCAAATCCATACATCAGCATGAATGGGCTAAATCCAGTAGCAGAATGCTTGCTACTATTGTAGGCAAACTCTAATTGTGGAAGATATCTTTCCCAATCAGACTGTCGGTGAGAGGCAAAGGCTCTCGATATGTCCTCTAACGTCTGATTCATCCTCTCAATTTGTCCGTCGGGACTCAAGATGGTCAGAAGACGACATACTCAACTTCGTCTGAGGATGAGCAAACACATCTCGCCAAAATCGGCCAATGAACTTAGTATCTCGATCACTGACGATATCCTCTGGCAGACCATACAACTTGTGAAGCTGGTCGACAAATAAGACCGCCAACTCGTGGCTTTTTACTATCGACTTTGTTGGTATAAACTTCGCCATTTTTGTGAGTCTATAGACCACAACCCAAATGGCGTCATTGCTCCGACTAGTATTTGGCAAACCAACGATGAAGTCCATGGAAATACTCTGCCACTTGGCATCTTGGATTTCCAATGGATGTAGTAGGCCACCTTTCTTAAGGTGCTCTGCCTTATTGACCTGACACTGAGCGCATCTCTTCACATAGCTCTCTATGTAAGAGCGCATCCTTGGCCAATAGAAATATCGCTTGACCAAAGCTAAAGTTCTCTGGATTCCTGGGTGCCCAGGGCTAGGAACATCGTGGCATTTGAACAAAATCCTTTGTCTAACCTCATCGATTTCCGACACGCAGACTTTTCCATTTCTGAACAATAGTCCACCTCTAATCGAATATTGTCACTATCTCGCCTCTCCGGCACGACTCACTTGGGTCTCCGGACCACCCAAGCCTGTACACAAGTCATGCCCCGCTTCAACCTCGTTCCATATCTTGTCAAAATGGCTATCGGAACGACACGGAGAGACAGAAATCCGTCGAGATTTTAGCCATAGACAAGGCATTAACCTCAGGAATCCTGCTGAGTGCATCGACAACTCGATTGCTGGATCCTTTTCTATAACGGATCTCAAAGTCAAACTCTTGCATAAGCTCAATCCATCTAGCCTTTCGACCTCTGAAATCACCTTGATCACAGACATAGCGCAAAGAATGATGATCTGTCCATGCAACAAATGTAGAGCCATACAAGTAGTGTCGCCATTTCCTCAAGGCGTGGACTGCGGTGTAAAGCTTCTTCTCATACGTTGGATAAAGCATCTCAGCGTCAAAAAGTTTCTTACTTTCAAACGCAACAAGACGTCCATCCTGGTATAACACCGCACCAACGGCATAATCACTAGCATCCGATTCAACTACAAACAGTTTGCTAGGATCCACAATATGCAATATTGGCGCAGTAGTCACCAAGTGTCTGAAAGCTCTCGTCGAGATGCTCATTCCACACAACAAGGGGGTTACCTTTACGGTGAGGACCCGAAGTCTTCGGCCCTTTCACCCCTCTTTTAAAAGTTACGTAAGCGAAGCAGCAACTCTAGAGTAATCCTTGATAAATCTGCAAAAGAATCCTGTAAAACCTAAGAAGGACTAGACGCACATTCTTCAGAATGGGCCAATTTCGCACTTTATCCAACTTTTCAGGGTCGATGCGAATTCCATCGTGAGTAATGATGTGACCCAAGTACAAAAGCTCTTTCTTAAAGAATTCACACTTAGAATCCTTAGCATAAAGCTTCTCAGTTCTCAGTACCTCGAGAACAGCGCGTATATGCGCTAAGTGCTCAGACAAACTTCGGCTGTAGATCAAGATGTCATCGAGAAATACAACAACGAAGTTTCCTAAAAATGGTCTCAGTAGATCATTCATCATCTGCTGAAACGTAGCTGGAGCATAGGTCAAACCAAAAGGCAAGACCAAAAACTCATACTGACCGTACGCGTATGGAAACCCGTCTTGGAAACATCTTCTAGTTTGATCCGTATCTGATGATAGCCTGATCGCAGGTCTATCTTCGTAAAATACAACGCTCCATGGAGCCAATCTATCAGATCGTCCATACGCGGAAGCGGATACTTGTTCTTGACAGTAACCTTATTCAACCCCTTGTAATCTACGCGGGAGCGCATAGTGTTATCCTTCTTTCGAGAAAGTAACACTAGCACTCCCCAAGGGGATTTACTTGGTCGAACAAAACCTCTATCGAGATAATCTTTCAGCTCCTGTTAAATCTCGCCCTCCTCGGTTTAACTAAACCAATAGGGTTGCTTTGAGAAGGGCTGACTACCAGCCACCGACTCAATGCCATGATCTACTCCTCTTGAAGGCGGCAAGCCAGGAGGTAGATCATCAAGGAAAACATCCTTGAAATCAGTCATGATTTCTCGGATTCGGTTGGCTTCGTCAAAATCCCCAAGTTCAACAGAAGAACATGAAACATTTTTACGAAATTCAGTGACGGAAGTACCAAGCACTAATGAATCAAACCAAGCAGATGGTACACATTGATATAAGTCAACATCAGAAGACTTTGTATCTTTATACATTTCCAAGGCAGTCACAACTGGTATTGCAAAACCATTATTCACAAAAATCTGATTACAAAGCGACACAGATACATGAGGCATGTCCTGCTTAACAAAAACAAGAGAGTGATGTACCTAGTCTATTAGTCTTGTTTATCATAAAACCATGGAATTCCTAAAATAACATGTGCTCTATCCAGGCGCATGATGTGGAAATCCAGGTTCTCTTTGTAATCAACTAGCTCGAGCAACAAATCTGGAACCATCCGATTCCATACATCTGTATCCTCAGCACGAGCCATCTTCACGCGATACTCATGGTCACTGTCCCGCGTCTGCACGCTCAGTTTATACACCAATTTGCATCCACAAAATTGTGTGAGCTTCCATTATCAAGGAGTACGGTCACGTCATGACCATTGATCTTCCCAGGGAAACGGAGAAGATCGTGCTTATCAAACACTTTGGTGATAAACGTACAATTTGTGCATGAACTGTGCGCTAAATGATGGATTTCAACTTGAATGACATCAGAGTTACCTGAGATCTCGTGAAGCTGAACTGAAGGACGACCTTGCAGTTTCTTTGTCTTCTTCTTGGGGCAATCCTTGATTTGGTGAAATGTCTGGCCACATCCGAAGCAAGTCCCCATTCTACACTGCATCAACAATTGAAGCACTTTTGGCTTTCTTCTTCTCCTAGGAAGATCTCGACGGTGATTTGAACTTTTGCTGGAATCGGGGGCGCTTCCTCGAAGCGCCCTCGCCGAATTGATGGTCTGAAGTTCTTTTCTTCTCATAGTTCGCTCCATTTATCAAATGGAACGTCCTAGCCTTTGCCACTGCATCCTCGACGTCAATCGAGGCTTTGTCCTTGATTAAGACCCAATGGTAATCTTCATGTAATCCTAGCAGGTACATGTGCACAGCGTGCATGGAATCCACCTTGTAGAAGGTGAGCGCTTCTTTGAAAGTTGCCGTATACTTATCAAAAGACAGAGCCTTCATCCAAAGACTCTGCAATTTGGCGTAATCTTTCAAAGAATCCATTTTGGCGAAATCCTTCTTAACTTTCACACAAAAGTCAACCCATATCATAGGCTTCTTCTTATAGAAGGGAGAGCCTTCCGTTCCTTTAGTGAGAGAGTGCAATGGACACAAATAAAGTGAATGGACACTGTGAATGGAAATGTATGAGACAGAGAGATAGAGAAAGAAGAATACGACAGCAGAGACGTTGTAAAACCCTCCTTCGAAGGCCCCACTCTCTATGGCGAGAGCGGTCTCCTTATGATTGCACAAATCTCTACAATGCTTTGGACTAGCCGACGATGTCGACGACGGTAAGGACGACGACGAGATGGGCTGAAATCTGAAAATGCTAAGGGCTGAAATCTGCAAATCTTTATATGCTGAATTCTGACTCTATGTCGGTGACGACGGCGATGACGACGATGCAATGACGACGCACTGAAAACGCAGATGCTGCAATCTGCGTTTTCTGGGCTGAATCTGTAAACCTTGCGGAATCTGACCATGCCGCGAGGATCTGTTGCGGGAAGGTGAGATCTATGAGGTTTGGGGGTTGTTCTGCTGTGTCTAAGGCCTGAAAACTGAAAACACTGGTCCTATGGCTGATTCTGTCGCAATGATCTACAAAAACGCTGAGGTTGATCTGCAAACCAGAAACGCTAGGGCTGCAAACTGACCTTGCGGGGAAATCTGCTAACGCTAGGAATCCGTTGTGTTGTTGTGGGAATCTGCTAACGCTAGGGCTGATCTGTTGTCTACTGTCGTCGGGAATCTGCAACTGCAAAAACGCTGGCTGATCTGGTGCAAAAACGCTAGGCCTTCTGTTGAGAGAAAACGCCAGAGTTGTCGCGGGGGTTGGTCTTGCTGAGAAGTTGTCTGTTGAGCAAGGTGCTCCTGCTGCCTCTTCTGCCAATTAGTGCTAGCCTAGATTTGCTTCTATACAAACTTACTCAATTTGCCCTACCTACTTTCCAACAAAAGTCACTTAAATTAATAAGTGAAAAATGTCAAAAATAGGGAAAATAGGTTAAATGCACTCGAAAATTCCCCTGAAGGATTCTGATGGATTCTGATGGGAATGCTTATGATCATGCTCTGTGCAACCAGAGAATATGCATCTACACTAAGTGTTTGGACATGCACGGTCTACGAACAGACTCACAAAAGTGCCAGATCACTTCTAAATCTAGACTGGCTTGACTGAACTGAACCCTGATCATGTTGTAGCTTGTCCACGGACACATAGGGTTGGATGTGTCACGTGACAAAAATAATCAATTAAGCAGTTATTTCATCAAAACTTGCATGAAACAGATATTATCCGACTGAACCAGTCCATAGGTGTGCACACAGTCCATTCTGTAGCCAAGCCAGCTCTGATACCATGAAACAAACGCAAAGAGTGGATCTCCCAGGTGGTTCATCCGACGTGTGTCTGTAGACAGTCCGTGTAGCGGGAGATCCACTCTCTGCGTTCCGTTCATGATCCGATAGCTCCCCCGTGCTGGGACCAACGTCCGAGGACGTAGGCGTACACCTGTAAGACCGAGCGTCCCATACCACCCCGCCTCACCTCCTCGAGGTGACCTTGCGCACTCCTAGCCTCACGGGCTAACTACTGGCACTCTGCCAGTGGGGGTCGATAACTGCAAATGAGGCCTTGGCCTCCCTTTTATAATAATGGCCCACCACACTGACCAGGTTCTCACTACGTTTGCCCGGACACTGGACGCCCATCCCGACGGCGTCTGGGCTAGATCCCCTCTCCTATAAGCGGGTTAACAAAATATCCCCCAAAGGAGATTTCTAAAGAGAACGAAATCAAGATTGTAGACGAAGCTGAATTCATGGAGACGGAGCAGATTTTGTTGTATCGTTTTCACCATGGCTCAAAGAAACAAGCACGACAGCAATTTTTGAACTTCAAGGATTGAGGAACCCACGAGGCAAAGTGGAGCGACGATTTCTTTACAAATTACCCAAAGTTGTTGGCCGACTACAAGGAAGTCATGCAGTTCGATACCAATACCTCACCATAAAAAGGGGGGGATGTCAAGTGCACATCTAACCCTATTTGCATGTGGGGGTTAGATGTGCATTTTTTGTTTTGTTTTGTTTTAGGAGTCAAGTTGGGTACTCCTGGCCGCTCCCCTCACCCCCCACACACACACACTTTAAAGTTGGATAATTCTTGAGCTTGGCGAAATATCTATCGACCAGCTTACCCCCCACTTTCCTTCTTTGGGTGCTAGGATCCGCTCAAGTATAATAATCTCCTCAGCTTCTTCTACCTTCGGTTGCTCCTCTAGCACTTCACGCTTGGAAGGTCTCAATAGATTCACATGAAAAGCATTGTCCATCTTTCAAGTATCTGGCAACGTTAGTCTCAAGGACACATCACTGACCTTTTCACAATTCTGAATGGGCCCATAGTATTGCATACTTAGCTTAAGGAAAAGCCTGTCAACCTTCTTTCTACGGGGTACCTTCTCAAATGTCAGAAGCACCCGATCATCTTACTCCCGGCCGCTCTCCTCACCCCCCCCACACACACACTTTAAAGTTGGATAATTCTTGAGCTTGGCGAAATATCTATCGACCAGCTTACCCCCCACTTTCCTTCTTTGGGTGCTAGGATCCGCTCAAGTATAATAATCTCCTCAGCTTCTTCTACCTTCGGTTGCTCCTCTAGCACTTCACCCTTGGAAGGTCTCAATAGATTCACATGAAAAGCATTGTCCATCTTTCAAGTATCTGGCAACGTTAGTCTCAAGGACACATCACTGACCTTTTCACAATTCTGAATGGGCCCATAGTATTGCATACTTAGCTTAAGGAAAAGCCTGTCAACCTTCTTTCTACGGGGTACCTTCTCAAATGTCAGAAGCACCCGATCATCTTACTTCAACGATCAGTCGTGACGATGCTTGTCTGCCGCCTTCTCATTCTGTTGTTGAGACATTGCAAAGCCTCTTTAATCTAGGCACAGCTATACAAAGTGACCTGCGTAAAATATGTTGTCTATGGTGCTCAAAATAGTAGGATCCTTTTTACCACCCTCTAGGATCTTAAATGGTGCCTTCCCCGTCAAAATGTGAGCAGTGTTGTTGTAAAGAAAACTCCACCAATGACAAATACTTCTTCCACTGAGACTTACTTTCATAGATATAGCATTTCAACAACTATTATACCACCGAGTTGGTAATCTCTCTTATTGTCCCTCGGTCTGTGGATGAAACGACGAAGAGAATTTGAGCATAGTACTCACATTCTCACACATTGCTCTCCAAAACAAGTTGGTAAACCCGGGTCTCTATCTAAAACAATAGACTAAGGCATACATGATAGCCTTCACTGTCTTCTTCATTGGTATGAAATAAAGAACAAGTCAATGACCAAGCCATAAAGGTTTGATTTGAGAATAGCTCTCCTTATAATTTTATTTCTTCTCATGTGGTACAGGATCTTAAGCTCAAGACCCCTTCCACAAATCGTCCGATATGCAAAAAGTCTTACCCAAGGGTCATGCCAGTCAACCTTCGCATTCAAGACTACCATGAAGTCTTGGACTTTTCCTTATGGGTTGCATGTAGACATTATTCTACATGCCATGGTTCTTGTCACAAAATTAGGGTTTTTGCTTAGAAACTAACATCCATGAAACTATAAACCTACAAAAGCCCTAAATTGGTCAAAACCCTAATTTGTTGCTGCAAGCCCTGAATTTTCAAGATTGTTGAAATTGAATTCCGTTCACAACAATGCAAAGGGCTCGTCCAAAGATTCTACTTTGATTTCTACAGCATTGTCGAATTCTCAATGGTTGAAGAGATTTTTAGAGTTCTTTGAAACACCAAAAAAAAAAAAAGGCAAAAAGCATGGTTTTTAAACCTTTTCAAAGCAAAACCGTACTGCGTTTGGATGAGAGTTGACTTTGTAATGCTTTTGGGCCGTGCTTTTAAAGCACAAGGGCCTTTATAAGAATCTCAACTCTGTGCTAGTTATCACAAAGATGTACTTTGGAGCCTGTGAGGTTCTCAAAGGAAAAGAGCACTCGGGAGTTGCAACCTACATTTTGATTAATTGGAAACAAATTGTAGTTACTCGGAACAGGAACGGGGAACGGGAACGGTGGGAACTGGGAGGAGGGGGCCAGAATGGGAACGGGGCCAGAACGGTCGACTATAATAAGGCTTCTTTAGCTTTCACCCGTACACTTTCCACTATACAACACAAAGTAACTTACCTGTAACCAAAAGTCACCACTTCAAAACAATTCGCGAATTGGTAGCTAGAGTGCTCCCAAGTAGACAATGACACCCAGCATCCCTTTCGGAATTTCTTTATTCTTATTGCACGCTGTCCCATTTTTATGGGGCTGAAATTTCCCTACTCTAGCCCAATTTCAGTGACATAATGGCAGTAGAAGTCTCCACAGATAAAAACCAAAGTAAACGGCGATTTCCCATGCACTTACATGCTGAGACCTGGCGAGAAATTACAGCACGCTGAGTTCTCTGTTTTTGGCCTCTAAAATGCACCAAAACACATGTTTCATAGTTCCCTAGCTTCCCCGAAGCTCCTCATTTAGGCGTCAAAATTGACCAAAACCCTAAACCTGGAACAAAATTACAGCAAGCTGTAATTCTCTTTTATGCGCTCGGATTCGCGTGCCGATCGCTCCTGTGGGTAGCTCTCGAGCTCCCACACTTCCAGAGGTACTTGCTCCATAATTTAGACGAGAGAAATCATCCTAATTACACTGTAAGCGTGCGTACCTGCTTTGAATTAGCAGTTAGCTAATTCCGTACCTATGCAAGAGGCTCTTGCCTCGGCAAACGAGTATAGAATCCCCACAACTGTACATACAAATGAGAAGCCCTTGAGCTGGACATTACAATCATATATTCAAAAGGGGGGAGAGATGCAATAGAGCGGAATCATCATGTCACATAATGATGATGTGGCCGTCCGCCCGGAAGCTAATAGACTTTGAGTTGTTCCAACCTATAGGGTATCTGTCCGATGGGACCCTTTAGGACACTAGAAACTACAAAGTAACTAAATCGCCTGCGACTGCCGACGTTGCTCGTTGTACGCACGCCCGCAAAACGCGCTAGCTGGCTAACATGGCAAGCTATACAGAAATCCGCAATTTGCGCCGGCAACATTGGAGCGCTAGCTTTTGGGCCAAATGCTTTTGAGACTAAAGCTTTTCATGTAATTGCTTTTGAGAAGGCCTAGAGCCTATAAATATGTACTTAGGGGCTCTCTTCCCTAAGTTTTGTTGGGAGCACTGAGCAAAGAAGAACCTCACTTTGTACTTTGCTCAAGTATTAATATTAATAGAAAAATAAATACCGAAAGGGGCGCTAGACTTTGGGGCCAATACCTCTAGGCACAGAACTACACCGGGCCGTGTCGTCTCTATTAAAGCGTGATAAAGTTTGTGAAGTGAATTTAAGTGATTTCTCGTGTGTCGTGCCAGATTTCGGGCTTGGTGTCCAAGTTTGTTAGAGTTGTATTAGAGCTCAATCGATTCTCCTTCTACGAAGAATCCAATCCCTTCTATCGCGACATACATGGATTAAGTCGACGAATCCTGCAAGGATCAGAACAACCGACCTGACAACTCAAAGTCACATCAGAACACAGAAGATTCAAATAACAACGGCCACCTTCTGTTGATTTAGAAGAAGAGTACAGGCCACCCTGACCCAAGACGTATGATCGAATGGAGATGCAACGTCAATAGTAGGTTGATGCGTGTGCTCGGCAGATGCTTTATTATTCTAAAGATCAGCAGACTACCCTTGCTATTTGGGTCACAAGTCTACTTTTGCAAATGCACGGAAAACAAGTACACCCGCGGAGGCAAGGCACTTGGGCGCTCTTGTAGCTCATTTGGCTTCGCTTGGGTAGAAAAGAGAGACGACACAGCATGTCGGGTCCCAACCACCCTCAAGGGCCCCCTTGCTCTGTTGCCAGAGCAAGTACTTGCTTTTATTACTTGCACAACGTTGATACAATGGTCCTAAATGCTGAGATGCTAAGATGCCGATGGGTACTTGTTGTGGATGCTTGGTACTATGAGACTAAAGACTGGATGCTGAGACTCTAATGATTCTCTAACACTAGAATGGTAACCTAACAGGACATAAAAGTGTCCTTTCAGGGTTTTGGGAAAAAATTCCAAAACCATAGTAGATCCACTCATTTTGAAAAATCCTTTCATGAGCTTATAGTTCAATAACTACTACATATGGAAAAAATGAGAAACTTGTAATTTTTCTCATCCCTTGGTCACTACAAGCCTCCAAAGTTGATGGATCAGTGCATTTGATTGCATATAAATAAGAGTGGGGATTTTTGTAGGACATGAGATAAAATGCCTCGTTAACTTCAATGGGTTGGTGACCAAAACATATGGTTGTTTTTACCTCACTAATTTTTTTTTGGGCAAAAAAAATAGGTACAAAAAAGTTGCATTTTTGCCATTCTACGGACCTATCATCAAAGTTTCTATAGTCACGCTCAATACAGATACTATATACATGTTTTCTTAATTCCCTTTGGGCCTTTGGATTCAAAAGGAGCCATGGAGCATGTCAAAAGGATAATGGATCTCTTACAATTGGAACCTTAGGGGCAATGATAAAGTGCTAAATACAACAAACATGAAAAAACTGGGTTTAACATTATGACCTCTAGAAACCCATAGAAACTACATAATATCTATCCAAGTTTGTAGTCTATGATTAGATATGGTTACTACCTACAAAATACACACAATTGGCCTAAGAAACTAGCAATATTGAGAAAGTTATACTTTCTACTCTAAAATGTATCGTATTCTTCAACAATCAAAAAACTCAACCATCATCATACACTATGCTATATAGCATATTAGGTCCCCCAAAACTCAAGGAAGATTAGCTTTATGTTATACATTACACTTACACAATCAAAATTGAATTTGGATATCAAGAAAGCCACCTAAAAAATCATAAAAGTGCTAATTTTGGCCAAAAAACAGGATTATGCAATTCTTGTAAATTGGTCATAACTTTCAATTTTAACACTTAGCTCTCCCTACAAGCATCAAAACATGTTGAGAACTATGAAGGCCTAACCTCTAGCCATCTAAACCTCACAAACATGAAGTTTAGAGTGGTATAGTTGCCAAAAATTGAAAAAAAGCCAAAAACAGGACCCGTTTTTTCACACTGTTTAGGTTCAAAAATGTTGTGCAAGAGTAAGGTTAATGGTGAGATCGATACTCAAAAAAAAAATGCTAAGTTTTTTTCAGCTCATAAGGCAACTTTGTGGATATATAGCACCTAGAAATTCATTTTCATACTCTTCAAATAATTCAAGCAAAATGGTCACTTAACATGACACAAAAGTGTCCAAGGACATAAAAGTGTCCTGTTACCATTCTAGTGCTAACTGAGATCTGCAAACTAATGGCAATAAAAGCTGAAAAGTGATGGCTGAAATCGATGGTACTGATGCTGAAAAACGTTGGTCCTGTAGGGCTGAAAATGCTGGTTGAATGGTGGAAACGCTGGCAATGAAAGATGAAAAGTGATGGCTGAAATCAATGGTACAGATGCTGAAAAATGCTGGTCCTGTAGGGCTGCAAACGCTGGCTGAATGGTGGAAACGCTGACAAAGAAGCAAAAACACTGAAGGGCTGATCTGCTACTTGTGATGCCTGAGGGTGAAAATGCTGAAGGGCTGGCTGAAAACGCCAGGTATAGCTGGTACTTGTGTTGCAGTACCACTGCTGGTCCTTGTTCTTTTCTTAGGAGGTAACCCCCCATGCCACTCATATACCCCCATCATGCTGGGTCGAGCAGTATCTCTCCTTCAGCCCCACGACCTTGATAAATCAATGCTTGAAAATGTCACTTATTATTAATGACTTAAGAAACTGTTCACACCTATATGCTGATATGATGTATTGTGCAAGAGAGGGTATGCAACTATGACTTGCCTGAACATGCACATCCTGCTAGAGGCTCACAAAGTGCCAGGGTAGGTACTAAGCTAAACTAAGACTGGCGCTAGACTGTAGAAAAAGCTTGTACACGTGGCTCAACTGCAGCGTGCACGTGACCTTTACCCATAACCATCTCCACAAGAAAAGATACGAATCTGATAGTAACAAGATTTAGTAGATCAAGACATCCGTTAAAAGATCAACACGATCTAAATGTGATTGCTAAATGGTTACAATGATCAGAGACCCTTGACAAAAATGTGATTGTTCAATGACTGATGTCTTTGTAGAAGTGTTGGATTAGTAGAGTCTGGTGCATGAGTACATAGAGTCAATGTCTATTGAAGAAAGTTTATGTCCTTTGGCTATTTTTGCAGGTGTAATCAAGGGATATTACAATTCTTTCAAGAGGGGGGAAAGTCACAAAGTGATGGCATGTCCAATTGGAAGAGAATGGCCCTATGTGCCATGTGGACATGCTTCATCGACTTTAAGAGCCAATTTTCCAGTTTTGGAACCCTCTTGCATAAATGGTTTGTACACGCGTTTTGACGGATGTTATTACACTACGGTGGGGATCTGGCATGACATGCATGTAGTTTTAGAATAGAGGAATCCAACGAGCCATTCCCTGCGTCAATCGGATTCCCTACAAGTAGGAGTTAGCTTGTCCACATCCACATAGTTTTAGATCATAGATGTGCACGTGACAATTTGAGAGCATTTATTTGTTTGGAATTATATGGAAGAATTCAAGATTTTTCATGCAACCCCTTTCCTCAAGGACAACAGTATGCAATGGTGGATTTCTTTGTTCACAAAGCCTCACGCTCCAAGGACATGAAAAGCTTTCAAAAATACTTTTGCTCGTACCTACTCACAACTCTCTTTGAGGTGCAACGTATAGTAAAGTGGGGTAGTTTAAAGATGATTTCCACCGTGACTTTAGACGACTACAATCAAAGATTCTGGGATGTCTATCTACCAGTTTCTTTCTTCAAAAAATTAACCTAGGAGTATTAGGGTGCGAGATACACTATTGTAATGCCTTCCCTGTTACAAGAGTATTGTCTTTCCTAACAAGTAACCACCATGCAAGAGCTTATGGACCATGCCGGTCCGCTTCTAGTGATCTACCAAGTCGACTTCAACAGCATCCATGCTCTTGTGTTTTAAGACATGCCCCAATTATAACATCCCCATGATATTCCTTTTTAGATTAGCTAAAAGTCACGGTTACAATTGTTCTGTGAGCCCACTCGAAAATAATCAATCAAAACTTGGCGCCCCAGCTTCTTATGTAAAAGCCTTGCGGCCCAAAAGCAACTAGAGCAATCTGCTTCTTACAACATGGCCTCTAAAAGCAACTCTGGCCCAAAACTCACGCTCGACGCTAACAGAACCTTGCATAGGCAAAATTGCCATGTCAACACACCGTATAGCTGCCTTGTCAGAATCATACGGATGCCACATCAGCATACCCCGTTTTCTGGGCAGCAGTCCCACATGCTGTCTCTGGACTCTGCTCCTGCTCAGGTTGGTCTTCACGGTGGGCTGGCTACTACCACGACACTCTTCTGTGATACTTTGGATGAAAGAATATTAGACATGCTATAGTTGGTCAAGGTACAACAGACAAGTTACAGACACAAATGAAAAGACAGATTACACCCGACTACTCAATTTCAAGGATTGTACCAGAAGGAAGTATAATGGGGATGCCCTTGATGAAGCAGCAGCCTGAGTAAAGAAATGCAATGCACTTGTGGCACATTCCTGCATGTACAAAGCGGAAAACTAGGTAATTAGTCTGTACAATTAGCCTTACATAAACTTCTTGCTGTCTGGGTAGCTACTTACAGAAACTCGCCGGAATACAGCATGAGTCGATGAGCTTCCCATGTGAGCATTGTTGCAAACCTGCTAGCCAGAAATGCTTTACAATCATCTCAGAAGCTTTTTCAGATACATCCGGTTTTGTGAGCAAAATTAATTACCTCATCGGCAGAAAATAATGAGACAGCATCTGGTGTTACACTACCCGAAGGAAACAACAAGACAACAGCTTTAAATACCGCAGGCACAGTCACTTCCAGAATGGCAACATTCTCTATTGAGGATGCATCCAAACCAGGCTTAGCACCAGAGTCTGATGGACTATACACCGTGTGGAGCTTCCTCTTCTGAAGCGCAGATGCTGACTTGTGTTTGGCCCATTCTAATCGGCTAAATGCTGAGATTATCATTCCTGATCCTTCAGCAGCCTGCCATAGCTTTAGAAGATCCAGAAGAGGAGAGCTTTGTGAGCTACTATCATTTTCTCCACCCCAACATTTGGCTCTCTTATCAGCATGGCCCATAATATTCCCTTCTTCAGCACCAGGACCACCGTAGCGCTGAAAGAACCTCCTTTTTTTATCTGTGAAGGCCTTCAATGCCAGCCTTTCAAGTACCAATAACTATCAGGGATTCTCACACACGCAACCACAAAAACATTGCAGCTACTGTACAAATACCTTGTTCTTTCGACTGCTGAGGCTGCTGCTTGACCAGCGATTTGTCTCTTCCATGAATATGCTACAATGGCACCATCTGAGCAAATCAATGGAACCTGCAAACCCCAAGGATGTTTCTCTTCAAAGCGTTGCTGGGCACCATTCATAACCCCTAGTGCTTCCAATTTTTTTCCTGATGTCACAAAAGAAAACCCCACTTAGAATGATGATTTCTCATACAGAATCATGCATTTCCAATTATGCCACCTCAACGCACACAAACAAACCACAGCACAAGTTTGCACAGACAAACGAAACCTTTTCCAAAAAGAATTGCATGCATTTCTTCCCTACAGATAATTGCCAAGTGTAATATATAAACAGCAATAGCAGACTCATATCTAACCATTTTAAAGCCTCCTTGAGAGCCTCAAGACATCATCTAAGGACTTCATTAAGAAGTACTTGTGTTTACGCCATATGATCTGGAATATAAACCATGTGCATAATGTGACTACAATGAGAAAGGGGTCATGTCTTTGAAGTGGGTTTTGGACTACTGAAATCTCTAATGGTAGCTGTTCCTCATCCATAGACTGCCTACTTTCCATTCTTCCTGCTTCTCTGACTTGAGACAATTCTCTTGCACGATCCTTGAGCTGAAGTGGTGTAAATTCATAAGAAATCCACTCTTAAAATCCCTTTGAACACGTGTCGGGCGCATGGTGACCATGGAGCATGTTTCAGCAAGTCCGAACAAGAGAAATGTTTTGAGCCTTAAAAAATTTCGATGATTGAGTGAAGCATGTGCCGTTTCGCTACCGACAAGTAACCATATGTAAGGTTTTGGGGCCTTTCAAAATCCATCTATGAATGTTTCTGCCCAACGTTTCATTGCACTCCAAAATCCATATACGAATGTTTCAGCCCCACAACTCATTAGATTGAAACATTTCACAACAAAACAGCACGTTTTGAGGGGAAATATTTCGGCCTTGAGCGTTTCACGGTGGTGTTAGCCTTGGGCTCGGGCTAACCACCCCACCATAGCCACCATCCGACAACAGCCCCTGGATGGGGCCAACATCTAGGGACCTGGCCACACACTTGTAAGAACAACCACCCACGCTCACCTCCTCAAGGTGACCTCACATGTGTCTGATTTCATTGGTTCATCACTAGCATTCTCTACAGTTGCCCCTAAGGTAGGAGAGCCTTGCAATACTCCTTTATTGATTTATCTTCACATATACAACTACCACAGAGAGCGTTTGGGTATTTGCAAACTCTCAGCGCACAATAGCTCAACAATGCGACATATTTAAAGTCATTGTGACCTAGCTTTTACAAGTCACCCTGAAAAGGAACAACCATCAAAAACTAGCGACCCAAAGCCCTCATTAGTCAACACTTTCGTAAGTGCACGGAAAAGAGGCCCCGCATCCGTCTATCTCGATGAGATGACTGGATACTGCTGCTAGTGCATCAAGAGTTTCGACGAAAGAATTAGATGGCTACACAGAGATCTAGGTGCATCAAGAATTCTGGACTAGATGAAATGACTAGATTGAATGTTTGCACCTCTGCATTCAATGTGAACTAACTGTTTGATTTGTGAAATGCATACTTTGTAAATATAATGTCTAGGTTGGGATAGTCGTTGGCATGTTTGAAACATGAGAAAAGATATGAATCAATAGTGACAAGATCTAGTGGATCAAGACATCCATGAAAGAATTGGATGCAATTGCTTAATATGTTACAATGATCATGATTTGTATATAGAACCCTCGATGGAAATGTGATCTAAATGTTCAGTGGCTATCGTCCTTGTGCAAGTGCTAGATGTGTGCAGTCTGGTGCATGGGTACATAGAGTCACCGTCTACTCAGCAAGTTTTTGTCTTGTGTCTATTTTGCACGCGTAATCAAGGGCGATTACAATTCTTTCAAGAGGGGTGACGTGGCATACACTGAAGATAAAAGGGGACTAGGGTTTTCTTCATTTAAAAAAAAACTAACCTTGACCAACTTGAGAAGTATGGCGTAGGGGCAACCCTAAACACTTAAGAGACCCCAAATTTGCGTAAACTGCCTAGCCCACAAATTGTGAAAAATACTACTAACGTGGCATTGGTACGATAGACCCGCAAATTACGGAATCTTGCTAATGTGGCAGCAACGTACGGATGGTAGATTTTTGACGACGTGAGTTTTTGGACTTAGATGTTTTGAGGAAAGTGCTTTTGATTTGATGCATTTGGGGCTTTGCATTTAGCATCCCTTGTACTGTTTATAAGGATCCTTGGGGGGCCACTCTCTGGCAGGACCCTCGCGTGTTGTACCTTTGTGGTTGGCAATCAAGAAAGAATGAAGGGGGGGCCAATGCATCTGGAAGTAGAACTCTGCCGCTTCATGTCAACTCTCCTCTTCTCTCTCTCTCCTTCCAAGTTCAGGTGTTGCAGTTTCTGTTCATGTGTTAACCAAGCCTATGATTGTTCATGTCACAAACTGCTGATGTGTCAAGCCACTGAAGAACAGAGCCACTGTGCAGACCACCGGCCGAGGGAACTAAACCCTAAGAAGCAGAAGCAATAGAATCCTAATCTTGGAGTGCTCTAAGTAATGCCCTCCACAGAAGGCTATGTCAAATTGCTGAATGAGGGCCAAAGCCCTCGGAGCATCTCGGAACCCAGAAAAGGATTCAAACTTAATCGATTGTCCACCTTCTTTGAATTCTTTTACTTTCTTGCTTTTGTCTTCGAGAAAGTCATATTGGTTGGCTCTGTAAAAATGCTTCTTCTTTGCATAAAACATGTGGTTGTCGGAGTCTGAACTGTTAGAGGATGACTCCTCTGTAAAATTGTCAGAAGCTGGGCGAAATCTGGGTTTCTTTGCCTTTTTCTTGCCCTTTCCGAAGCTTTGCTTTTTGCTTTGTTTTTTGCCTTTTCTATCCTCCTCGCTCGAGTCGGAAGAGCTAGAAGAACTGAAGAAGAAGAAGAATTGGGTAGTCCTTCAAATTGTAGACGCTTCTTCTGCTTTCTTGCCGATGCAAAAGAAGATTGACGACCCAAATAACCTAGGAAGTCAGTCCCTTTCTTGTGCTTTTTGGATTTGTTTTTTGCGTCCAAAGGCCGACTGATCTGTGTCTGAACCACCTCTTGTAGTTAACATCCTCGAAGAAGGAGGTTTCTTGATTGCCAGTTTGACGGGTGGTTCTGTGGCTTTCTACCACTGGGTGTGCACTTCTACGATGGATTGATGAGACAAAATTTTTGCAAATTTCGGATCCTTCAAAATTTTAATCATCTGCTTTGTGCACTCGTCAACCTGCTGTCGACGTTCCATCTCTTCAAGTTCATACTGAGTAGGCTGAGGTGGCCCGTACTCTTCCTCTGTTTGATCATTAAAATCTTCTTCGTGATCTCCTCTCGCATTAGCAGATGCAGAAGAAGTCAACTGGTTCTTGTTGGAATCCATAAGTGTCGCGAGAAAAGGATCATATTTCCCGGTAGAAGAGAAATCGGCCGCACTTTGATACCACTGTAACAAACTTGGACACCCCAAGTCAAGATTCTACCACGACACAACAGAGATTCACTTCAAAACAGTTTACAAAAGACAACACGGCCCAGCGTAGTTCCGTGCCCAGAGGTATTGGCCCCAAAGACTGGCGCCCCTTTCACTTATTTCTTTTTTTATATTAATCTGTGTTCAAAGTAAAAAGAGGGCCCAAGGGTGCTCACTCTCAAACTTTGCGTCCACATGCTCAGAGTAATGAGTCCCAAAGAAGGCCACTTATAAAGATTACATGGGGTTGCTAAAAGCAGAGCCCCCAAAAAAGCAAGAACCTGCAAAAGCTGCCAGCGTAATTTGCGGAGATTGTAGCGCGTTTTGTGGCTGTCCGTACACGCGGAAGTCTATACAACCAGTGTGATTCGCGGATATCCGTACGGCAGCCACATCAGCATGTTCCTTTGCTTTATTTTAATGTGTCCCCGAGGTCCCCTCGTCACTTGGCCATAAGTTGGGACAACTTCTAGGGTTGCCACGTCACCAGTTTGTGACATCCTCCTCCTCCATCCACTTTGCATCGAGAGCTAGAAAGTTCCTACCCTTAACCAAATTATCGACAGACCTAGCTTACCCTTCTGTTCTCTTTCTTGTGCTCCTTGTCCACCGGCACATCATTCTGAATCTTCGAAGCTATTTGACGAGCCATCAATTGTTTCCTTTGGTTCTTTCTTTGGACACTTTGAGAAGACATACCCCTTTTCACCACAGCCTTTACACTTGCCCTCTTTGAAGTACTCAGCACGCTGCTCTTTTGTCAATTTGGGCCCTATGGATTTTTTCTGCTGCTTCTTGCCCTTCCTGTTCTCCTTAGAAGACTCGTTTCCTATTGACTTAGACACTGTCTGTCAGTTAAGTCAAGGAGCCTGAATGTATGGAAAATCTGTCCTTTGAGTGTGCCATGAGCTTTTGAACTCTAGGACATTTGCTTCAAACAATACCACCGGATCTCTTTTGGTAACCCGCAACAAAACTCTTCCATCTGCTATGAATCTTCCGAACAGAAGCAACTGGCAAAAAGGTATTCCAAAACCATTGGCATATTAGAGTTCAAGCATCTCTTTGAATCCGTCCAGTCGAACACAGTTATTCCCAATGATAGGTGTCAGGGAGTGGGTTGTTTTGAGGTTGTGCCCGGCTAGTGTGAGGTTACTTTCTCATGCCGGGGTGTGTTTAGCCATCTTTAGTCCCTAAGTTTTGGTTCTTTCTTGGTACAAAGAATTTCTCCCCCCACCTCCCAGGTGCCTTATGGCCCCCTCCAACATTTTTTCCTATATTGTTGGGGCATGCAGTATCGTGCCTATCAGGGCGCCCTCTATGGGCTGCCCTTTGCCATTCGCAGTAGACTGTGTAGGGGGGGGGGTGCAGACCTGTGTTTCTGAAGCCCCTCCCATAGTGTCGTTGGCAAGCAACAACGCAGCGTTTTTGGCATGCAATGTGGGCAACACGTCAGCTCTGCGTTTCCTCCTTTGGACATCCTTGTGTGCACGTTCTAAGGCTTTGGTAGAGCATCTCGACGATGGTGAATGGCTCGTCTTGAGGCATGGAGATCTCTTTCTCCAGATCTCGATTGGCGTCACGAAAAGGAGCACTTTAGGGTTGGCTGCCCATGTGGAGACCGTGTCAGTGGTCTCATGTGCAGGAGGAGTTGGCAGTGTCAGTAGTAGTCGCAATTGTGTGTACCTCGGGTTTTTCTATTGGGCATGTCAGTTCTAAGACAGACCACCCTTGGTCACTTGTATGAGCAGCTTGGAGAGCCTTTCCCATCTCTCTCTCTCTCTCTCTCTCTCTCTCTCTCTCTCTCTCTCTCTCTCTCTCTCTCTCTCTCTCTCTCTCTCTCTCTCTCTCTCTCTCTCTCTCTCTCTTGCCCCTAGCCCCAAGCCCTCGCCCCTCCCCCTATCTCCTCGCCCTCGCCCTTGCCCTTGCCCCTCCCCTCGCCCCTCACCCTTGAACCTACCCTCGCCCTCGCCTCTCACCCTCCCCTATCTCCTCGCCCTCGCCCTCGCCCTCTTCCCATTGCCCTTGCCCGTGGCCTCCACCGCCTAAAGCAAACGCTAGAAGACCGAGTGACGACTCAAGACGAAGAGATTGCGTCACTCAAGAAAGATCTCACCGAAGCACGATCAAGAAACACACTAGAAGAGGGCGAATTGCAACCCTCAGTAATCGAAGAAATCAACACGATCAAGGAGTAAGTACGGGCCATCAAAGAGGGAGAAGAGCAACACAAAGAGATGACGACTTCTTGGGTGGATGTTCTTACAAAAACTCAGCAGAAGGTGGATGAAGCCGAGAAATGGATCAAGGTGGCCAAGAAAGGAAAAGGCGAGGAGATAACGTCCACGTCCACACTCACTATCACTAATCAGACACTAGAGGAGGAGCAAAGAAGACGTGTGCGCGCTTTACATGTGAGAATTTGCGGTCTTAAAGACAAAGGCAATGTGGACGAAGAGGTAAAAGAACTCATGGCCTTGATGGGGATTCATGAGCCGACGCACACAAGAGCCTGGAGAGTGGGCAACATAAAGAAAAATGTAAGTATTGGGGAAAGCTCAAAAGAAAGGGCACTCATCCTCCGTTTTCCCTCCATGGAAGCGAAGAAGTCCTTCTTGAAGAAAAGGCCAACTCTTAAAGAGAGGGGCATTTTTCTTGGGGATGATCTTACCCTCTCGCAGATTGCTCATATGCAAGAAGTAATGCTGGAGATTAGAGCGGCAAGGGGAAAAGGCAAGATTGCCTTTTACCGAGATGGAAGAGTAGTAATATTGGAGTGACGCTCCACATGATGGTGCGAGACTTATGGGACCACACTCAAAGTGGCGGCCTGGAACTGTAATGGATCCATGCGTCTTGATGTGGGTGCTTTTGAGGATAGCTTTACTAGAAGAGACATCATCTTTTACTCTTAAGACACACCAGGCCCCCGGGCAATCCATGCCTCACATCAGTGGATACAAATGGGAGACAGCTTACAAAAGGGAGACACGCTCAGAGCACAAAGGACGGGGCCCGAGGGGAGTGGTAGAGTTATTTAGAGAGGATTTGCAGCCATTGATACATATAGCCCGCAGGGATGAGCAGGCTAGGTACATGTGGGTGAGATTGAAAGCAGACAGGCAGATATCTCTACATTGCTATTTGCTACTTTCCCCCGAGTACGTCGGTCTATGCATCACCCAGACGACAGTCCCCCCTTTCTATTTTGGATGATGACATATGGGAGTTCTCTAGAGATGGTGACATTATCATTCCCGGCTCATTAGGGCCAAGACTTCAGTACCACGTGCTATTAATACGAGCAGATTTCCGAAAATTGCGCTGACATGATGACGTGGTAGGCTGTACGGATTTCTGCGTTTTGCATTGGCTGATGACGTGGCAGGCTGCCAAGGGCCTTTAAATATGAGGTTAGGGCTCATTCTCTGGCATGCTTCCTGGAGAAGGTGCAGAGTCTGGAGTACCGGCTTGTACTGTGTTGATGCAATATAAAGAAATACCAAAAGGGGCGCCAAGGTTTGGGGCCAATACTCTCTGGAGTGGAATTCCGCCACTCCGTGTTGCGTGTCATCTCTCTCTTTCAGCTCAGTTGTTATTGAAGTGTTAAAAGTCTGTTCAATCTGCTCTTTTCTATTGGCGGTGGTGCACGTCTTGTGACAGTGGTGTCAGAGCATCAGACGTGTGCTTTTCTGAAAGCATACTGGTCCTACAAAAGAGTAGACAGAGCTATTGGAATTTTATTTGAGCTATCTTTGCCCTCTAACCCGGACTTATTAGCCACTCCCACCCTTACTTCATCGCGCATCGAGCTCGCTCCAATCTTCATCGCAGTGTCTCACAGGGCATAAGCCATAAAGAACCCAATACTTGGAATTCATGGATTCAGCAGAATATTTGCAGTTTCTACTCAACGAGCTTCACGGCATTCTTTCGCGGCATCCTCAGTAGAATCTTCCGATATTGCAAAGTTTTCAACAATTTTTGAACTACATGTTACCCCCTCTGATGCCCCAGGTGGTACCTCCTCCTCCGGCACCAGAAAGTACGAGAGCTTCCAACCGGCACCTTCTCATACGTCTGTCTCGATCAAGGGAGTCTTTAGGAATATGGTGCAGCCATCTGACCCTGATCCAATGCAACCGCCATTGCCCCCACCTCCACCACCACTGCCACCAGGCTACAATGGTTGGAGCCCGTATGGATACCCTTATTATCCATACCCGGGATATGCGCCTAACCAACCCAAAGATTTCAAAGATGGTGGCACGACAGTCAAATTTTTCACTTTTTCGGGAGTGAAAGATCGCAAGAAAGCATTGCAGTTTCTACAGCAATTCGACAACATCTATGCTTTAGGGAACTATACAAAAGAATCCAAGATTTCTCGAGCAGCAAGATTTCTTAAAGATAATGCTATGCAATGGTGGAGTTCAATCGCGAGACAACCGCATGCTCCAAGGACCTGGCAAGCTTTCAAGACAGTTTTAGTTACATGACTTCTATGTTTGAAGCCCGGATTTTGGCAGAGTGGGGCAACTTGAAAATGCTTGCCACTGAAACCATGGAGGAATATAACCAAAGGTTTCTCGACGTGTACCTTCCGGTGTCCTTCTTTAGATCTGTACCCTCGGAGGCCCAATGCGAGCGATACACCATTGGACTACCATCACCCTTGCAGGAATATTGTCTATCCAAGCAAGTCTCTACCATGCAAGAACTTATGGACCATGCCGCAGTCAGCTACAAACTGATGAAGGGAAAGCTAGAGCTTACCACAGAAGAACTCCAGCCACTAACCACAACTCTCGGCAACAACGAACAAATTCTCAAGAGTCTCGTGAAAATCAACCGCAAAGGCCTCGTTTGAAGCCTCAACAACGAGACACTTACTACAAGAAGGCCGATGCTTTGGATGCTTTCAAGCAGGGCATAATTATTCTAAGTGTCCCAAACGCACTGATAGACTAGAGGAGCCGACGCCCGCACCAACGGTCGACAGAACCCCAACGCCACCTCGTACTAAGAGAGCTAGACCCGCTATTGGACTAGTTCCTGATATTTATGGCATATGCCTTGAGAGTACAAATGAATTGTGTCGAGCATATGGCAAAGTCAATGGCTTCAAAGCCCTTATTTCCTTTGACCCCGGAGCTACAGAGAACTTCATCCATCCAGAATTCTTAAAGCAGATGCACTTTGATTATGATGCAGAGGGTGGAGAATTTGAAGCTGAGCTAGCCACAGGGAAAACTCAGAAAGTAGTACCGCTAATTGGTGCTCTTCCAATGACTATTCAAGATTATCATGGAAAAATTATCATCGGAAGAAAAAACGGACGCTCGCTGCTGCTCCTGCGTGTTCCCCTCCCCCCCCCCGCCTGCTCCTGCTCCCCTGCGCCATAGCCCCCCCTTCGCCCTCGCCCTCGCCCTCGCGCTGCCCCTGCCTGCGCGCTGTCTGTCCACGCGCGTGCTGAGCTTACACCCAGCCTACGGGCAGCCCAGCCAGAGTGCAGCCCCGCCCGCTGTCCCCCCTTTTTGTTCGCTGCCCGCTGCCTCGCCGCTCCAGCCCCTTATCCCCACGCCCCACGCCCCCCCCCCCCTCCTCCGAAGGCCTCGTTTGAATTGCCTGGCAGTGGATTCTCAGTTGGTTTCTCCTTGCCGAGCTCTCAAGCGTTGGCCTTCTCGCCCGCCCTTTTCCTTCAGAGCAGCAGACACTAATGGAGGCTCATGCTCCACCTCAGAGGAACTCCTCCGAAGCCCCCTCGCCCGACACCGCTGAGCCCACCATTCGACTTGCTCTTTCACTGACAGAGCAAGCGAGCCTAGCCGATGAGGTAGAGCGTCTGCAGGCGACCTCGGTCATCTGCAAGATTCTCGGCACCCGACTCAGCAGAGGAGAGCTGCGTGACCTTCTCCAGGCCCGCCTTCTCGCAGAGGTGGGCAAGATTTTGGATGTCCAGATCCTCGGACGAGGGTACTACCAGATCGAGTTCGAGACTTCGGAGATGGCCTCCAAGGTCATAGCTATGAGTCCACTGGCTATCCGAGCATCACGCGCCCACTTTCGACAGTGGCGACACTGTTTTGACCCGACTTCGGATGTGCTCATAGAGGAGGCAAACATCCCCATCTCAGTCTGCTTTCCGGGTTTACGGAGGGAGTACCTTCCACTGCTCTCCAGGATTGGCTCCGCCATCGGGACTGTTCTGGAGACACCTCGTACGGCAGCATCAGTAGCTGCCAAGGCGGCCGGCATCCCTTCAGTTCGAGTTTTGGTCAGAGATACCCACACGCTCCCGAAGGTCATCCTTTTGCCTCGGGTGAGTGGGGGTTGGTTTAGGCAGAGTGTGGAGTACTCGGGTCTCCCGAACTAGTGCTTCATTTGCAGACAGATGGGCCACCTAGCGAAGGCCTGTCCACGGAGGAGACCTCAGCCTCAGCCTCAGCCTCAGCCTCAGCCTCAGCCTCAGCCTCAACCTCAGCCCCAGCCTGCCAAGGCTGGGCCGCAGCCAGCGACACAGCGCACAGATTCTGAGCCACCCTCCGAGCCTAGGGCTCCAGCGGAGGAGGGGTGGCAGCAAGCCCGTGGCCGTCGACGCCACGGGCCACAGCGACAGCCTGGCCCTCAGAGTGGCCCTCAGGTGCCTACTCAGCAGCAGTGGGTTCCCACGGGGAACCGCTTTGGTCCTCTTGAGCAGGAGGAGCCTCCTACGCCAGCCTTCTCTTCCGTTTCACCCTCGCCAGCCCCTCCACCTTCAGATTTCCCCTCTTCCTCCTCATCCCCTCCCCCGCCCTTTGCTCCCGCCCACCCCCCACCTCGCCCCCTTGTCTCTGTCGTCCCGCCCCATTTCTCTTCTCCTCCGCCCCCCCCCCCCCCCCCCCCCCCCCCCCCCAGCTCCTTCTCCCCCTCCTCCTGCTTCAGTACCACAGCCGACTCAGGAGACTGGTCCCTCGCCGGCGGCTAGGAGATCTCTTGGCAGCGCTTTTGCCACGAGTCGCCTAGCGAGAGAGGGTCAGCCCTTCTTGCGGCCCCCTTTGCAGATTCAGACATCTTCCCTTGCAGCTATCCCTTGTGGTCTGACGAGCATTGACCTCCGACGCCGCTGGGACTTCTTCGATTACGGATTCACTCGCTTTCTCGGCGATTCCGCAGCAGACCACGAGGCAGCTTGCTTCAGGGTCCACGCTCTGTTCCTCGCCGCTAGGGGGACAGAGGCCTTGGACTCAGCAGTTGGTTTCTCCTTTCCTCTCTGCGGTAGGACAGAGACAGAGTGGTCCCTCGACTCAGTGGTGGGATGGTTGCATACACAGGTTCTCAAGTTCTCTCACCACATGGGAGAACTTGGAGTTACAGATTTGCTGCAGACTTTGTGGCCACAGGCCAAGTTTGCGGTAACATCCCCAGACTCAGCAGGATGTAGGCACATTGTGGTGTACTTTTTTGCTGATACACAGTGTTTGCCTTGCTATGTATACATACATGAGGACTCTTGGACAGAGGAGGTTGCTTTACACTCGGCTTGCTCTACTTGGGCTTGGGCCAGCCACTCACTACAGGCTCGCCTATCTAGAGGACGCTCGGATGCGGATTACTCCCCATCCAAGCCTGCCTCGAAGATAGCCCGTCTTGCTGCTGCTGCAGCATCTATTCTCTCTCACTCCCCATGAGGATCGTCTCATGGAACGTGCAAGGATTAGGTGGGCCCCAGTTTCAACGACAGCGGGGCCGATTGCGGCAGTAGCTTCAACGTTGCCTTGTGGGAGGAGAGATTGATATCCTTATGCTTCAGGAGCACCATTTGTCTGAGAGCCGCATCCGACGCTGTGGTCAGATTTTGTGTGGACGTTATGATACCTTTTGGTCAGCTGCTTTTGGACCTGGAGGCATCCAGGGTGGGGTATGTATGACTATTGCGGACTCATTGCAGCAGGCCATTGTGGGCAGAGGGATTATTGTGCCAGGCAGGGCTCAGTGGATTACTTTGCAGGTTCAGGGTGGCCTTGTGGGCTTCCTGAACATCTATGCGCCCAATGTGGCGAGTGCTCGTGCAGAGTTTTAGTCACAGATTGTTGAGTCTTTGCCACAGGTTGACCATTGGTGTGTAGGAGGGGACTTCAACATGTTGGAGGACCCTTCTGACAGGATCGGAGGCAGCCATGCTACTGTGCATGGAGTCGAGTTAGCAGCTTGGGAGAGGTTGTGTATGACCTTGAGGGTCTCGGATACATGGCAGCATTCTGGCTTTGTGAGGCCTCCAGAGAGTCTTGCCTTCTCTAGATCAGACCGTAGAGTGGGAGGAGTGAATCTATCGCGGATAGATCGCTTCTACACTAGTGACCACTTCAGTGACTTGGGGGGATCAGTGGGCATCCTGGCAGGGATATCCTTCTCGGACCATGCACCAGTGATCCTCACAGTGGCAGACAGGTTGAGAAGTGGGAGCACGATGCTTCGCATCCCAGAGCGGGTCTTGTTGGACACAGCACTCAGAGAGAGGGTAGAGGCTCTTTGGACAGAGGGCATGGACAGCCAAGCTCTACCGACAGACAGAGTGGCCTTAGGCCTAGCTCAGCTTAGCCACTTTTTTCTCCAGGATTCTTTGGCTCGACGGGCCGCAGCGAGACAGGAGAAGCAGCGTCTCAGACGAGGCATTGCTTCACTATAGAGGATGCAGGAGCAGCATCCAAACAGTCCATGGTTGGAGGAGGAGCTACAGCACGCTCGACAGGAGCTTGCTTGCACAGAGGAGAGGCGCCATGAGTTTGCCTTTCACCGACAGGCATCTAAGTGGACTCAGGTAGGTGACAGAGTGACAGGTGCCTTTTTTGAGACAGTAGGAGCTCGGCACTCGCATGCCAAGGTCACTAAGCTGAGGAGACCCAATGGGTCAGTTGCTTGTGAGCCTGAGGATATGCGTGCAGTTGCTACTGACGTTTACCGTGAGCTACTGACGGCTGAGCCCCAGTCAGAGAGACAGGATGCATGCAGGGAGCAGGTTTGGGCGCACATGCCTTGTCTTGTGACTGAGGAGATGCGCCAGAGGCAGGAGATACCTCTTCAGCTTGAGGAGCTGCACACGGCTCTTAGGGCCCTTCCTCCTGTTAGTTGTCCAGGTGAGGATGGGCTGACTCCCAGCTTCTTCTTGGAGTACTGGGACTTGCTTGGCCCAGATCTTTGTAGTGCCTTTCAGTACATTCTGCACACAGGAGTGATGCCGGATAGCATGAGTGAGGGCCTGATTTACCTCATTCCAAAGGAGGGTGGCTCCTTGGATGAGATTCGACAATGGCGCCCCATCACCATCCTCAACTCAGCCTACAAAATTCTTGCCAAGGCTCTGAGTTTGAGGATTCAGCCACTTTTGGAGAGCCTTATACATGGGACTCAGACAGGTTTTGTCAAGGAACGCAGTATCCTTGACAACATCTTCACTTTCTGGGAGGCTTCTGCCTTGGCACGTCTCCGTGGGGAGGACCTTGTGATTCTTCTTCTCGATTTTGAGAAGGCATACGACAGAGTTGACTGGGACTTTCTAGAGGGCACGCTTCGCAGGATGGGCTTTTCAGATGCTTGGATCAGAGGGGTGTCGGCTTTGTACAAACAGGCTCACAGTCAGGTGCTTTTGGCAGGAGGTAGAGGTGAGCGCTTCATGCTCACACGATCGGTCAGACAAGGTTGTCCTCTTGCCCCCTTTCTCTTTCTGTTCTATGCGGAGGTGATGAGCAGATTTTTGGTGTCACAGCAGGTTGGTTTGAGGGGCTTAGCACTCCCGATACGGGGAGATGAGCTTCTGGACGCTGAGTTTGCCGACGACTCAGCCTTGTACTTAGAGGGCCAGGAGGCCAATTTACACAGGTGTGGGCAGGCTCTTGAGACCTTCTGCTGTGCATCGGGCGCATTGATCAACTGGAGAAAGACAGTGGCTTTCTCGGTTGGCAGTGCTCCTGTGCCAGAGTGGATGCCAGGAGAGGGTTTCAGGTGGATTCCCCCAGGGACTGCAGTTCGATACTTGGGTTGTCAGGTTGGTTTGGATTTGTCCCCGGAGCAGCAGATTGCTCCTCTTCTTCTGTCCATCAGGAGAAAGCTCTTCCACTGGAGCTCGGCACGACTTTCGCTGGCTGGTAGAGTAGTAGTTGCCAACCAGGTGTTGTTGGCAACTATGTGGTACATCACTTCTCGTTGGATCTTCTCGAGTTCTTGTATCAGCCAGGTAGAGAGGCTGATCAGGAACTTCCTTGGGTCAGGTCGTGACACTCAGGTTGCCCGAGCCAAGGTGGCTTGGTCGGTCATCACACTTCCTTGTTCTCAGGGAGGGCTTGGGATCATTGATCCAGCACAGCAGAGCAAAGCCCTTCTTGGGAAGTTCGTCGTCAGAGGACTTCTTCCAGGCGAGGAGCCCTGGAAAGAGTTCTTGCTGCAGAGGTTTCATGCCAGGGTGCCTCAGTCAGGAGGCCCTTGGCAACCTTCGACCAGATGGATCTTTACAGAGTTGCGCCGAGTTGGTTTGATCAGGAGACTGGAGGACCGATTCGCTGTGAGTTTGCTTCGCTCTTGGGAGCTTTTACGGCGTGGCCTAGAGCAGAGACAACCGACATGCACGGAGGAGCGCCTATGACAGCCCCTCGTCTAGTACCCCATGGTTAGCACTCAGAGAGGCCACCTGGTTGGGAGTAGGCCTCATGTTTCATGGGGTCCCATGGCAGCAGGTCCAGCGCGCTCTCTAGGTGACTGGCTAGAGTTCACAGGTTTGTCAGAGGAGGTGCAAGGTGTCCAGCAACAGGGCATGAGAGGGGTTCAGAGCATGTATCAGGACATCTCAGAGTCAGTTCCAGCTGACTGGCTCACGCCTCTCGAGGCTGTAGCACCCTGATGGATGGGAGCCTTCACACGACTGGAGGTTCTCATCTCAGTCAGGGCTTGTTCAGAGACTGTCCCAGCCCTATTCTTTGAGCTTCAGGGTGGGGGACGATTACAGCGAGTTACAGTAGAGGCCCCGCAGGTAGCAGAGTGCTGTTTCCAGAGGATCCGAGTTGTGGGCATCTGTGGGAGGACTTGCGTCATAGACCCTGACCCAGCAGCTCTCGAGGTAGGACACTGGAGGCTATGGGCTTGGGAGTGTTGTCCACTGGCACGAGTACAGTGGGATCCTGGTGAGTGGCTATGGAGGGACCCCTCCTCTTCTGCAGACCGCCCATGAGTCCCTTTCTTTCAGTACACTGTTCGGCTTGGACGTCATATACTTGCAGCGCAGAGAGAGGCCCGCCCCGCTGCAGCACGTCATTGGCAGGAGGAGGGTCTCACAGTTGAGTTCTTGGCAGCTTTTTGGCCGAGGCTGTGGGACTCCAGACAGCCGAGGCGCGTCACTTTGTTCCGGTGGTTGGTTGCACACATAGCCACAGCACTAGGGAGCTGGCTTGTGCATAGTGGTCTCTCGGCCGCATGTACAGCCTGTGACCAGTTGGTGGAGAGTCAGCGACACTGTCTTTGGGATTGTCCTTCGGCCCAACAGGTGTGGCTACGAGTTCTTCGGCTGATGCCTGCCCTCTCCGCAGCTCGACAGTACACTTGGGGGGCAACGGCTTGGTCCACCCTCACGGGCCTGGCACTACAGTTTGAGCTATCTTCCACCAACAGGATGATAGTGATACAAGGGGGGCGACCTGCACTCCAGCCTGCTACAGACCTTACTCCACAGGAGTGGTGCAGTGAGAGAGAGGAGTGCTGGGAGCTCATCAGCGGCCTAGCTCTTTGGTTCATCTGGCAGGCCCGTTGTTTCCGCATCCTTGAGGCTCGCCCTGTGCCACCAACAGAGACTGTTCGTGACTTTTGGCTAGAGCTGATCCATACTCTCAGAGGACATCTTGAGGGACTACACGGCAGCTCCGACCGCATGCGAGAGCGCCGCGATGCTTTCCTTCGACTCTGGCGCCCTGGGCCTTTCTACACCATGGTCCAGGGGGTGCTCAGATGGCACTATTGTCCACCTGTGTGGCTCTTCCCTCCTCCCATTTCTTGATTTAGCCCCATTGTATATATGCTGTTTTTTCATTGGGAGAGTCTCCCCATCATGCTTGTTGTAGCCCTCTCTTGCAGAGGTGGATGTAGCCCTATGGGCAGTTTTCATTAACTAATAGAAGGATCTTTTTCTTGGAAAAAAAAAAAGATTATCATGGAAAAGCTGAGTTCCACATCATGAAGTTGGGCAATTGTGACGGTCTATTAGGCATGCCTTGGCATGACAAGAATGATGCAACTCTCCAGGTCCGGAACCGAACCATCACCATGATGCAGAAGGGCAAGCCAGTCGTCCTCAAAGTTCGGTTGTCCGAACAAAATCCTGAATGAATTCTCTAGTTGTTTTATAGTTAGATGCTTTTGAACTTTGTTTGAGAAAGTATTGCTTGAAAGTTTGTTTGAAATGGATGGTATCTGTTTTAAACCTGTCTTGGTGCTGATTTAAAATGTTTGACTCTAGCTTTAATACTACTTTCATTGATTGGTAATTTTGCTCCCCAGTGGAGAAGTGAGAAATACTCTTTTGGTATTGTTTGAACCTCGGAACGACGGAGGCCGATGCCTGGGGAGCGTTCCATTGTATGCTGGAAAACCTCCGAACGACGCAGGTCGATGCCTGGCGAGCGTTTGCTTGTATGCTTGTAAAATAATTGTTGTTGTGACTCTCGGCCCGGACCTGGATGGTTATGCCGGAGGAGTATTAAGAAGTCTGAGCATTGGTTACTCTCACCACCTCCAAACGACACAAGCTGCGGTCTGGGGGGCGTTTGGTTGTAAAAGGCCTCTATATCTCCCGGCCCGGACCTTTTTAGGTTATGCGAGAGGAGTGATGAGGGAGTCGTTGAATATCTCCCGGCCCGGACCTTGTTAGGTTATGCAGGAGGAGTGTTCATCGGCGGCTTTATGTTTCTATGTCTTATAACATGCATATGTGAGCATTTGTATTGCATTGTGATGTGCCAACTACTGAATATTCCTAATTGGATGAGATTGCCTGGGTATGTAATTTTAGTGCATCAAGACACCCGTGGAAGATCTGTACGGTCTGGGTGTTATGGCTAATTTTACTACGCCGGAATATCAAGAGTTCCGATCTGGACGAAAGGAGAAGCTAACTCCTTGATCAAAAGAGTAGAAAGGAGAAGATCAAAAGAGTAGAAAGGAGAAGCTAACTCCTTGATTAAAACAGCCAAAAGGAGAAGCTAACTCCTTGATCAAAAGAGCAGAAAGGAGAAGCTAACTCCTTAATAAAAAGAGCAAACTGATTGTCCCTCGGAAATTTTTGAGCTAACTTGAGTTGTTTTGCAGATATGTTGTAATCGCGGACAATTACTCTCTTTCAAGAAGGGAAGATGTCACAAACTGCTGACGTGTCAAAGCCTAAAGAATGGGGCCAACTTACATATGCCGGCCGAGGGCCTAAACCCTAAGAAGAACAAGTAACAGAAGAAGCCCTACCAACTTATGGGGACCCCATCCGATAGGGCCCCAAGTGACATAAAGGATTCAAATAAAGCAGGACCTGCACACACGCAAAAATTGATGACGTGGCAGATTTTTGAAAATTGCGTTGACATGATGACGTGACAGGCTGTACGGATTTCCGCGTTTTGCGCTGGCTGATGACAAGGCAGGCTACCAAGGGTCTTTAAATATGAGGTTAGGGCTCATTCTCTGGCATGCTTCCTAGAGAAGGTGCAGAGTCTAGAGTACCGGCTTGTACTGTGTTGATGGAATATAAAGAAATACCGAAAGGGACGCCAAGGTTTAGGGCCAATACTCTCTGGGGTGGAATTCCACCACTCCGTGTCGCGTGTCGTCTCTCTCTTTCAGTTCAGTTGTTATTGAAGTTGTCATTGAAGTGTTAAAAGTCTGTTCAGTCTGCTCTTTTCTATTGGCACATGTGCCCGTCTTGTGACAATAGCAATCCAGTAAATTGCCCTACCCAAGACTTTGACAAATAAGTAAAATAAATACCCAAAAGACAAACTAAATAATAAAATCACATTGGGCAGTTCACTTGAGATGCCAAAACTTTAACAAGTCGATGATTATACGCCACCGAGAATGCATTTTGTCGATCGGATGCTTGGTCAAATATTTTGTATACTAGGGATCTTTTGAATACTGGAGCATCTGCCGAGCACAAGCGTCAACCTGCTCTTGATGTTGCATCTCCATTCGTTCATATTCCGTAGGTGGTAATGGCCCATATTCTTCTCTCGAGTCAACAAAAGGTGGGCATTGTGTAACAAACTTGGACACACCAAGTCAAGATTCTACCGCGACATAGCAGAGATTCACTTCAAAACAATTCACAATTCACACTTGAGTCGACACGGCCCGGCGTAGTTCCGTGCCTAGAGATATTGGCCCCAAAGACTGGCACCCCTTTCAGTATTTCTTTTTGTATTAATCTATGTTCAAAGTACAAGAGAGTAGGTACGTGCTCACTCTCAGACTCTGCGTCCACGTGCTCTGAGAAGTGAGGGCCTAACCAGGTATTTATTGGTTACAAGGGATGCCCAAAAGCAGATCCCCAAAAGCTGTCAATTTTAAAAGCTTCTTAAAATAAAGCAATTGACCCAAAATCTTTGCTAAAAATCAGCCAACGTAAAATCAGCAATTCCGTAAGCTTTGCCACGTCAGCAACTCCGTGATTTGCAGGAAATCCGTACGGACGTCACGTCAGCCAGTCAACGGGTTTTCTGCCGTAAAATCCGAAAATCCGTATTGTGGCCACGTCAGCCTGCCACGTGTCATTGCGGGTGTCCCAGGGTCTGCTGCCACGTACCATTTTGTGACATACCCCCCTCTTGAAAGCATTGTAATCGCCCTCGATTACGCTTGCAAAACAGACAAAGGCCATAAACTGTCTTAGCAGACACTGGCTGTTAGTACCGACGCACTAGGAACAACGCATCTAGCACATGTACCAATCGACAGTCACATCAAGGACATCACTTGACATCACAGGACATCACATGAAAAATCACATTCAAAATTTCAGACCAACGTATTAAGCAATCGCATCTAGATCCAGTCGGGACTTCACAGATGCCCGATTAACTAATCCATATTGCAATCATGTCTATAGAGATTTATAAGACCAAAATGCTGCAGTCATTTTGTCTATCAGTTCCTGCACTCAAACTAGTCAAGTACAAATCAATCAATATCATTTTCATTATCCGGAATTCCAGTTCATAAAGTCATACAGCAGAATACTGTCAGCTCAACAGTATACCTGAAAACCAAAGGGACATTAGTGACTCTATATCAAGATATCGAGACAATCTGTCGACAAAGGAGCGGAGTTGTAAGGTGCAGCGGAAGTGAATGTTGAATTTTGCTCAAGATGAGTGCTCTGAACTGTACTCAAGGGTTCTTTTTTACTTACAAAAAGGGAGAGCCTTCCGTTCCTTTAGTAAGAGAGTGCAAATGATCACAAACAAGTGGATAAACACTGTGAATGAAGGTGCTGAGACTGAGAGATACAGAGAGAAGAATACGACACCAGAATGTTGTCAAACCCTCCTCCGAAGGCCCCACTCTCTATGGCGAGAGCGGTCTACTATTGATTGCACAAATCTCTACACTGCAATGGACTTGCCGACGATGTCGACGACGATGAGACGGGCTGAAATCTGAAAACGCTAAGTGCTGAAATCTGCAAATCTTGTATTTGCTGAATTCTTACTCTATCCCGGTGACGATGGCGATGATGATGACACGACGACGATGCGCTGAAAACGCAGATGCTGAAATCTGCGAATAACGGGCTGAATCTGCAAACGTTGGCTGATCTAACCGTGCGGCGAGGATCTGCTGTGGGAAGGTGAGATCTGCGAGATTTGGGGGCTGTGGTATGGAGTCTATGTGCTGAAAACTGAAAACGGTGATGCAGAAAACTGAATTGTCGCCGGAAACTGCAAAAACGCTAGGCTGAATTGATGTCCTGCTGCAAAAACACTAAGGGATCTGCTGTGGTCTGCTATCGCCAGGCTGATCTGCAACTGTAAAACGCTGAGGCTGATGAAGAAAACGCTAACGCTAGGTTGCCTACCGGGGGAGTCTTGCTGAGAAGGTGCACTGTTGGACGCCTGGTCCCTGATGCCTCTTCTGCTACAAAGTGCTAGCGCTAGGTTTTCTTATATATATCCTTAGCCAATTTGTCCTACCCCGTTTCCCAACAAAGTCACTTATTAATATTAAGTGAAAAATGGCTAAAATAGGGAAAATAGGTCTATGCACTGTAAAAATGCTCCTGATGGGTTCTAATGGTAATCTGATGATCATGCTGTGTGCAACCAGAGGATATGCATGTAAGGAGCAGCGTAAGTGAATGTTGAACTTTGCTCAAGATGAGTGTTCCGAATTGTGCTCAGGGGTTCCTTTTACTTACGGAAGAGAGAGCCTTCCGTTCCTTTAGTGAGAGAGTGCAATGGACACAAACAAAGTGGATAAACACTGTGAATGAAGGTGCTGAGACTAAGAGAGAAGAATACGACACTAGAATGTTGTGAAACCCTCCTCTGAAGGCCCCACTCTCTATGGCGAGAGCGGTCTACTATTGATCACACAAATCTCTACAATGCTTGGACTTGCTGACGATGTCGACGACAATGAGGACGACGAGACGGGCTGAAATCTGAAAACGCTAATGGCTGAAATCTGCAAATCTTTATCTGCTGGATTCTGACTCTATGTCGATGATGACGATGCGACGACGACACGCTGAAAACGCAGATGCTGAAATCTGCGTTTTCCGGGCTGAATCTGCAAACTACGCTGGATCTGACCGTGCAGCGAGGATCTGCTGCGGGATGGTGAGATTTGCGAGGTTTCGGACTTGTTCTACTGTGGCTGGCTAAGTGCTGAAAACTGAAAATGCCGGTGCTTGTGTTGGTTCCGTCGCGGTAAATCTGCAAAACGCTGAAATGCCAGGCTGATGCAAAAACACTAGGGCTGACAACTGATCTTGCAGTGGAAATCTGCTAACGCTAGGGCTGATCTGCTGGCGCAAACTGCTACGCTAGGCTGGTCTGTCTTCTGCTACTGCTGGCGGGCTGATCTGCAATGCAAAAACGCCAGGGGCTGATCTTGCCCACGCTAGGCTGGATCTAGGGTCTTGATGCAGAAAACACTAGGTAGACTACTGGTGGGGGGTCTCGTTGAGAAGGTGCATGTTGAACGCGAAGTCCCTGCTGCCTCTTCTACTGCGGAATGCTAGCGCTAGGTTTCTTATATATTTCCTTATTGAATTTGCCCTACTCAGTTCCCAACAAAAGTCACTTAAAAATAATAAGAGAAAAATGTCAAAAATAGGTCTATGCACTGTAAAAATGCTCCTGATGGGTTCTGATGGAAGTCTGATGATCATGCTATGTGCAACCAGAGGATATGCATCTATTCTAAGTGTCTGGACATGCGCGGTCTGCGAGCAGACTCACAAAAGTGCCAGATCACTTCCTAATCTAACTGAACTCAACCCATGTCATGAAGTAGCTTGTCCGCGTACACATAGGGTTAGATGTGCACGTGACATCCCCTCCTTTTCAAAGTGAGGTACTGGTACCGAACTGTATGGCGTCAAGGGAGATCGCAAACAAAACAGGGTCTAGAATCCTAGGAAGGACTCTTTGCCGGCCCACTCTGTGGGTCATGCAATACTTGAACTTTATAAAGGTCTGCAATGCTTGCTTCTTTGGGCCGCGTTGAAAGCGACACAAAGTCATCTGAGTCTCCTTCAATGCTTCCACTTCTTATATGGACATAGGTCCACCTTCTTCAAGAATCTGCGAGGAGGAAAATTCATGAAACCACTTCCAGCACAAAACCATGAGCATACCCATTCCATGTAAAGTGACTGGAAAAATTCTCGTCTTCTTCAAAGACTGTGCATGCAATGCAGATCAACAAAGTGACGGAACACACGCAAACAATGGGATCGAATCTTGACTTTCGGATCTAAATCAATCGAGTGTTGCAAAACACAATGGAAATGCCGATGCTTGATGCTCAATCCTTCTTGTGCTCTTTCTGATACTGCGTCATGCCAAGGAAGAAACATGGAGTGTGAATTCCTTGGGTGCAAACATTTCATCTTGTCATGAGAGTTCCGTATACATCCGTGCTCATTCACGAGTGAATCGTGCTCATCATACAATATGTCATGCCTATAAAAAGGGATCACATAAGGACGGTGACTAAAATACAGGAAAGCATCACGAATGAAACTCTCATACAATGCCTGCTGACTAATCATTCGAACACATAATACTTCCTGTGGGGGTTCTCTCAACCTAGGCTCGAGAGCCAAGATCAGTTCTTTCTAAGGGGGTTCTGTAGACCTCGACTCGAGAGCCAAAATCGGTCCTTCGTGATTGATCGAGTCTGCAATGAGGTTACAAGCATCAACTAACCCGTCATCCTTGTGAACAATCACATCGTGATCATACAAATCATCATGCTCGTGAGAAATCACATCTTGATCATGCAAATCTCATCATCATGTTGGTCATTGTCATGCAATTCATCATGCTTGTCATTATCAGGCAATTCCTCATGCTTATCATTACCATGCAAATCATGTAATTCTTGTGTGTCGTGCTTTGGAGAAGAAGAGATTGAGAGAGTCTCCTTCTCATGATTCTGTTCAATATGTGCCTACACATTAGAAAAGAGTCGCAACAAATCTTGCATGTGGCGGTTTCTCTGTTCGGATGTCAAGCGCGCTTGCTCATGCTCACGCTCCAAGGCTAAACGGCTTTCTTCGCACTCGCGATCCCGTTTTGCTTTTCTTTCTTGGTATTTACGATCTATGGTTGCCATTCTTTCTTTGTGTTCTGCCTTTCTTTCTGCTTTTCTTGCTTCGCGTTCTAACTTCATGTCCATCATCATCTTATCGAAAGCCTCCATAGAAGTTAGTGCAATCCTTGGCGAAGATGGGGAAGGGGGAGGGTCGGAAAAACCTCCTAATGAGTTAGTGCAATCCTTGGCGTAGATGGGGAAGGGGGAGGATCGAAAAAACCTCCTGGTGGGGAAAACTCTTCTTCGCCACTCCCATGCTCACCACCTCCATGCGAAGTATCCATTCCGCTTCGGGTAATGACCATCCACTGAAGTCGTGGGTTCTTAAATTCACGAGGAACTCGGGTTCTTGCGGGTCTTGGGTTCTTGGGGTTCTTGAGTTCTTGAGGTTCTTGAGTGCTTGAGGGTCTTGAGGTTCTTCTTTAGCTTGCAATCTGTGTTAGAGAAGGATCTTCTCTTCACCCGAGCTCTTCTCTTTTCCGCGGGCGCACCCCTTGGCGGCCTTGCGCTCACACCAAGGTTGCTTTTTCCCATGAAGTGCACAGTCCGCTTTCAATGAGTGAAAGAAGACACAAGGGGAGGCTGGACAAGCCCTTCTTTCTTGGGTTTCCTGTCACTCTTCAAAAACACGATTAGGAATCGACACGCCCAAGAGGTCTTGGGTTACATGCGACCGCAACGAGCAAAAAAAATTTATTGTGGTTCTTGTGGTTCTTTCCTTGAGTGATACAGAACATTGCCAAAACTCTGATACCAATGTAAGGTGCAATGGAAGTGAATGTTGAACTTTGCTAAAGATGAGTGCTCTGAACTGTGCTCAAGGGTTCCTTTTACTTACGGAAGGGAGAGCCTTCCGTTCCTTTAGTGAGAGAGTACAATGGACACAGGATTAACACTCTGAATGAAGGTGCTGAGACTGAGAGATAGAGAGAAGAATACGACACCAGAATGTTGTCAAACCCTCCTCCGAAGGCCCCACTCTCTATGGCGAGAGCAGTCTACTATTGATTGCACAAATCTCTACAATGCTTGGACTTGCCGACGATGAGGACGACGACGAGACGGCGGGCTGAAATCTGAAAACGCTAATGGCTGAAATCTGCAAATCTTTATCTATTGAATTCTGACTCTATGTCGATGACGACGATGCGACGACGACACGCTGAAATGCAGATGCTGAAATCTGTGTTTTCCGGGCTGAATCTACGCTGGATCTGACCGTGCGGCGAGGATCTGCTGCGGGATGGTGAGATCTGCGAGGTTTGGGACTTGTTCTGCTGTGGCTAAGCGCTTGAAACTGAAAAACCCTGGTGCTTGTGTTGGTTCCGTCGCGGTAAATCTGCAAAACATTGAAATGCTAGGCTGATGCAAAAACGCTAGGGCTGAAAACTGATCTTGCGGTGGAAATCTGCTAACGCTAGGGCTGATCTGCTAGTGCAAACTGCTAAGCTAGGCTGATCTGTCTTCTGCCTGCTGTCGGGCTGATCTGCAATGCAAAAATGCCAAGGGCTAATCTTGTCAAAAAACGCTAGGCTTGATCTTGGGTCTTGATGCAGAAAACGCTAGGTAAACTGCCGGTGGGGGGTCTTGTTGAGAAGGTGCATGTTGAACGCGAAGTCCATGCTGCTTCTTCTGCTCTGGAATGCTAGCGCTAGGTTTCTTATATATTTCCTTACTGAATTTGCCCTACCCTGTTCCCAACAAAAGTCACTTAAAAATAATAAGTGAAAAATGTCAAGAATAGGGAAATAGGTCTATGCACTGTAAAAATGCTCCTGATGGGTTTTGATGGAAACTTGATGATCATGCTGTGTGCAACCAAAGGATATGCATCTATTCTAAGTATCTGGACATGCACGGTTTGCGAACAAACTCACAAAAGAGCCAGATCACTTCCTAATCTAACTGAATTGAACCCATGTCATGAAGTAGCTGGCCCACGTACACATAGGGTTAGATGCGCACGTGACAATGCATCTACTCTAAGTGTCTGGACATGCACGGTCTGCAAATAGACTCAAAAAAGTGTCAGAACGCTTCCTAAGCTAAGCTAACTGAACTGGATTGAACCCTTGTCATGAAGTAGCTTGTCCACGTACACATAGGGTTAGATGTGCACGTGATAGGAGTGACTCCCCTCTTGTGCATACCCGCTGCACCAGATTCGCCCATGCTGAAATCGGGTTTCTATCGATGTAGACTATGCTAAATCGGATGCTTCAAGGTGAAGTTTCACAATCTGAGGAGTATCTACTAGGTCCTCCTCCTCCATCCACTTCGCATCCAATGCGGGATAGTTCTTGAATTTAACCAAGAACCGCCTCATCACTTTACCTTTAATCTTTCTATTTTTATGTGTCAGTATCTGTTATGGAACAAGTATCTCCTCGCTTTCCTCCACTTCCGGTTGCTCATCTGGCTCCCCATCATCGGACGCATCGCCTTTAAAAGGCTTCAAGAGACTCACATGAAAAGCATTGTGAATTCTCCAAGTATTGGGCAGCTTCAATCTAAAGGAGACATCATTTATCTTTTCTTTTATCTGGAAAGGTCCATAGTATCGCATGCTAAGCTTTGGAAAAAAGCCGCTCCTTTCCCTTTTTCTTTCTCAGGCGTGCCTTCTCAAAACATAAGAGCACCCAATCGTCTTCCTTTAATTTCAAATCGCGACGGTGTCAATCTGCTGTCTTCTTGTGTCTTTCCTGAGATTTCTTTAAAGCCTCCCAAACCTTGGCAAAAGCAATGTCCAAGTCCCTCGTGTACTGGTCGGCTTTAAAAATCTTATCTTTCTTGCTTAGGAAGGGTGGAACCTTCGGAGCACCTTCAATAATCTCAAATGGCGCCTTCCCCGTCGAAGAGTGAATCGTGTTATTATAGGCAAATTCCACCAAAGGCAAAAACTTTTCCATTGAGTCTTCTGATCCGAAATGTAAGACTTCAATAAATCCAGTACGACGGAATTTGCAATCTCAGATTGCTCATCTGTCTCTGCGGGTGGAAAGATGACAAGAACTGCAACCGTGTGCCAATGTTCTCCCAAATAGCCTTCCAAAACAAACTCGTGAATCAGGGATCTCTGTAAGAGACAATTGTCTCAGGCATGCCACGTAATCTGAATATCTGGGCAATGAACAGTCTTGCTAAGTGATCCGGCTTGACTGTTTTCTTCACTGGAATGAAATGAGCTTGCTTGCTAAATCTGTCAATAACAATCCAAATAACATCGTGCCCACGCTGTGTCTACGGGAGATCAAAAATGAAATCCATAGCACTACTTTTGCAGGGGCGGTGGGAATGGGTAAAGGCCGTAACAATCCCTGTGCTTTATGCCTGTCAAACTTAACCTTCTGGCATACCAAGCAACTGTATACAAAATCGTCCACGTCCTTCTTGAGTCTTGGCCAAAAGAAGTATCGCTCCACACCTTTCAAGGTGGTATCTGTCACAAAGTGATGACATGGCTACCCAAGAGCAAAAACCATAACCCTAATTTCTTCCAGAAACCCTAACTGCTGAAACCTTAATTTTTGGAAACCCTAACTCTAAAACCTGCAAACCCTAAAATCTGCCAGAAACTGTTGGGGTATAAAGCCCAATGTGGTCACCCAGGTAAGTGGGCGGGCCGCCAAGTATGTACACATATTCTTTTGTAAAAACCTAATAAGAACTCACTATGCTCTACACATTACAGTAGAGCGAGTTCACCATATCATCGTGCTCTTCTTCTCGCACTCTCTCTCGCGTCGCACTTCCGCTCGTACTCCTTCAACTGGTATCAGAGCTCAGATCGAGGCTCGGGGCAGCACTGCAGGAGGCTAGAGTCACCAGCTCAGATTGGAGTGAAATTCGACACGCGAAGACACGGCCCCAAATCTCGTGGGAGAACCCGAAGGACTGGGTGTTGTCAGAATTTCATTCTGAGGTCATCTCGGCCACCGTTCGGCTTCGACAAAGTTCTGCACAGGCCATTTTCGACTACGTGGTCTCGACGGGTGCAGATCCGACTCTGCAAATTTGGGGTTTTCGGCATACGACTGCAGGTGCTGAGGATATCAACACTCCCAGAGTGTTGATTTGTGGCTGTCTACACATCGAAGGACAGCTCACAGTTCTTGGAGGCGTGTCACATATGACACGGGCGCATCTACACACAGACTGTAGGCGACATCCACTAGTTCATCAGGTAGCTTGTGTTTGTTGCTTGATATTCCAGATTTCATCCTGACATTGCAGGTACTTCCACATGGGATGTATTGTCAGAGATGATGTATGTCTGTTGAGGGTTTGTTGGCTATGAGTCACGCAGCAAACAACCGCCGCAGCGGTTACAGCATACAGTGGGAAATTTGTGGATGTATGACTTTGTGGGAAGTCTATGTACTGTCAGATTTACTGCATCCTTTGTTGAGGGTCGAGTGAGGTTTTATTGAGCTGGGGGATTCTCGAATGTTGAGATCCTTTCGGTGATACAGGTCTTGGAGCGATCTCTCGAGCACCCTTAGATAGGCAGCTAGGATGTATTGACTGTGAGTTAGACAGTTGGGATTGCATCTTTGCTTTACTACCGTTGAGGCATTGTCGCAGTCTATGCTTACAGGACAGTGACAGGACAGTCAGAGACAGTACAGGTGCAGGACAGGTTTACCCACAGCTTACAGTGTTAGAGAGACAGTGGTTTTTTGAGTTGTTTTTGGTCTGTTTTTTAGTACACCAAAGCCATTTTACAAAGGAGACTCTGCCAAAATTTATGCAGAATCTGAAGCTTTCTTGGTTCATTTGACAGGTTGATATTGGTTCAGAGGTCAGTTTACAGGGGAAACTCTGCCGAATTTTTCCCAAGAAAGTAAACTACTGTGAAGCGTAGCTATGGCTGGATCACAGGACACTGCTCTTTACAATATCAAGAAGCTGGATGGAACCAATTTCCCATTGTGGAAGCAGCAGATTTGGCACGTGTTGGTACAAAAGAAGCAGATAAAACCTATAAAGCTCAAGGGGATAAAACCAGAAGATATGGACGAAGATAAATGGAGCGAAATGGATGAATTGGCACTTTCTACCATTATGTTGACTTTGGCAGAAAGCGTTTACTTCAATGTAGCAGACGAGATGTCGGCTTATCAAGCATGGTTAAAGCTGAGTGATCTTTATGAGAAGCAGAGTGCAGCTTCACAGGTATACTGGCTTAAGAAGCTTGTTGACTTGAAGATGAAAGAAGGGACACCTATGTCCAATCATCTGAATGAATTCAACACAATCTATAGTCAGTTGTCAGCTCAAGGTGTCAAGTTTGATGAACTTGTTAGAGCTATGTTCCTGTTGATCACATTGCCGGAAAGTTGGGACACTTTTCGCACAGCTTTGAGTAATTCTGCACCTCCAGATGGTTTGAACATAGCAGGTGTAGAAGGAAGTCTGCTTACTGAAGAAACCAATAGAAAGACAATGGACAAAGGCAAAGGAACAGCCTTAGTTGTCAGGGGAAGGACCAAAGAAAAGTACAAAGGTGGAAAGAGGAATCAGTCTCGTAGCAAGTCCCGCAGTGCTAAAGGCAAGAGTGACATAGAATGCTACCATTGTGGCAAGAAGGGTCACATGAAAAGAGACTGCAGAGAATGGAAAGCAGAAAAAGGCAAAGAGAAAGCTGAAGACCATGCTGAGAAGAACAAGTCCTCAGTGAAGATTCAAGAAATAAATGTGACAAACACTGTTGCAGAGGATGACAGTCTAGTGTCAGGAGACATCTACTTCTTGAAGAACACAATGGACTCAGCTCTTCTTACAGCATCTGATGGAAATGCACTGAGTGATTGGATTATAGACTCAGGGGCATCACTTCATGTGTCTCCAAACAAGGAGTGGTTTACCTCTTATGTGACCACTAAAGATCATGTTCGCCTAAGCAATGGGCAGACATGTGAGATCTTAGGTGTTGGAGATGTTCAATTGAAGTTTCAGAATGGCTCTTCTTTCACGCTGAAGAATGTCACGCTGAAGAATGTGAGACATGTTCCCGCAATTACAAAGAGCTTGATCAGCACAGGTTTACTTGATGATGCTGGCTACGTCACCACTTTTGGACAGAACATGTGGAAGATATCCAAGGGTTCTATGACAGTAGCACATGGAGTAAAGTCTAGAGGACTTTACATGATTTATGTATCAAATGTCTCTAAAAATGTAATCAATGTAACCGAGCAGCCGAACGTTTCTTTGTGGCATAGCCGGTTAGGACATATGTCCAAGAAGGGAATGGAAATCTTGTCTCGTTCTGATTATTTACCTGGCTTTTCATTTAATGATTTTGAATTCTATGAACATTGTCTGTATGGTAAGCAAACACAGTAGCCACATAAGCATAGAAGCAGTAGAAGAGATACACAGTTGGCACTTGTTCATAGTGATTTGTGTGGACCTATGCCTAACCTATCTCTCGGGGGAGCTTCTTACTCTATGACATTTATAGATGATTACTCGAGGAAAGTATGGGTTTACTTTCTCAAGCACAAGGATGAAGCGTTTAGTGTTTTCAAAACGTTTGTGACACTTGTGGAGAATCAGAGTGGCAAGAAGCTTAAATGCTTACGCACTGACAATGGTGGAGAGTATGTTTCAAAGGCCTTTCAGGACTTTTGTGAGTCAAAAGGTATAAAACGTGAACTTACTGCTCCTTACAATCCTCCTCAAAATGGTGTTGCTGAGAGGATGAATAGGACCATACAAGAGAAGGTCAGAAGTATGTTGTCTAATGCACAGCTGCCAAATGGGTTTTGGGCTGAAGTTGTATCAACAGCTGTTCATCTTGTAAATAGATCTCCTAGCAAGGTTTTGCAGAAGGATTCAGTGCTAGAGATGGTATGGTCAAGCAAAATGCCCTCATACAAGCATCTCAGAGTTTTTGGCTGTGAGGCATATACTCACGTTCCAAAGGAATTTAGGAACAAACTTGAGCCAAAGAGTAGAAAGTGCATCTTTCTAGGCTATGGTGATTCTGGTGAGATGGGGTACAGACTTTGGGATCCCGAATCCAGAAAGGTTGTCCGCAGCAATGATGTTCACTTTAATGAATCCAAATATCATTCTAAACCAGAGAGGGTTGAGGAGATTAGAAGAGTTGTCTTCCAAGAAGATGGACCTGCACGTGCAAGACAAAATGTCAGGGCTCAAGAGGAGCAAGGACAGGATAGAGTGGAACCACAAGTTGTGGCTGAGCCTGAGCCACCTATTGTGCGTAGATCTGGACGTGTCACGCGACCTCCTGATAGGTTTGTTCCATCTATGAACTATGTCATGTTGACTGATTGCAATGAGCCTTCATGTTACAAGGAAGCAGTGCAAATGAAGAACTCCGGGAATTGGCAATTGGCCATGCAGTCAGAGATGACAGCTCTGCATAAAAACAAGACATGGAAGTTAGTTAAATTACCACAGGGCAAAAAGGCTCTACCTTGTAAATGGGTTTATAGGTATAAGATCACCGCTCATGATAGTCAGCCAAAGTACAAAGCAAGGCTTGTTGCCAAGGGCTTTAAGCAAGAACAAGGCATTGACTTTGATGAAGTCTTCTCTCCGGTGGTCAAGATGACTACATTGAGATGTTTTCTTGCATTGGTTGCCATATTAGATTTGGTGTTGCACCAAATGGATGTCAAGACAGCGTTCTTGCATGGTGATTTAGATGTGGAAATTTACATGCAGCAGCCAGAAGGGTTTGTTGAGAAAGGCAAGGAAGATTGGGTATGCCAGTTGTTAAAGAGTCTTTATGGCTTAAAACAATCACGGAGGGCATGGTACCATAAATTCCACAAGTTTATGCTTTCTCAAGGCTACAAACGTAGTGAGTACGATCACTGTCTATATACAAAGAAGGCTAAGGATGGCAGTTGGCTGATCCTTATTTTGTATGTGGATGACATGTTGATTGCTGGCAAGCACTTGGAAGAAATTTCAGCTTTGAAGTCAAAGATAGCAAAATCGTTTGACATGAAAGACATGGGTGAGGCAAGTCATATACTTGGTATGCGCATTGAGAGAGACAGATCAAAGAAGTTGATTTGGTTATCTCAAACAGAGTATATTGACAAGGTTTTGCAACGTTTCAATATGGAGAAGGGAAAGGCACTGAGTGTTCCATTGCCACCATATGTGAAACTTAGCAAACAAGATTGTCCTGTGTCTGAGGAAGAACAGGCTGAAATGGATAAGATTCCATATGCGTCTGCAGTGGGTAGTTTGATGTATGCAATGATTGCTACTCGCCCAGACATTGCATTTGCAGTGGGAGTAGTAAGTCGATACATGTCAAACCCAGGAAAGAAACATTGGGAGGCAGTGAAAGGAATATTGAGATACCTGAAAGCTACAAAGAGTATGCGTATATGCTATGGGAGTCAAGAGCTAAGTGTAAAGGGTTTTACAGACTCAGATTATGCAGGTGACTTAGACAACCGAAGGTCTACGTCAGGGTATGTCTTTACATTGGCTGGTGGAGCACTATCATGGCGTTCTAGATTACAAGATTGTGTTACTCAGTCTACTACAAAGGCTGAATATGTTGCAGCATCAGAGGCATGCAAAGAATCAATTTGGCTTAATCGACTAGTAACAGATTTGGGAATCAAAGAAGAGATGCCTGTGTTATATTGTGATAGTCAAAGTGCTATACAATTGGCTCGCAATCCAGTTTATCACTCAAAGACAAAGCATGTGGATGTGAAGTATCATTTCATCAGGGAAATGCTCGAGGATAAGCAACTTCAACTTCAGCTTCAACTTCAACTTCAGCTTGTTCACACCACAGAAAATCCTGCTGATCTACTTACAAAAGGACTTCCCTCAGAGAACTTTGCGCATTTTCGCAAGCAGTTAGGTGTAGGGTACATCACTTCTCTACATCTCTTGTATATTAGCTTGTAGAGTAGCTTCTCTCACACTTAAAGTACCACATTGGACTTTAAGTGGGAGGTTGTTGGGGTATAAAGCCCAATGTGGTCGCCCAGGTAAGTGGGCGGGCCGCCAGGTATGTACACATATTCTTTTGTAAAAACCTAATAAGAACTCACTATGCTCTACACATTACAGTAGAGCGAGTTCACCATATCATCGTGCTCTTCTTCTCGCACTCTCTCTCGCATCGCACTTCCGCTCGTACTCCTTCAGAAACCCTAACCCTAACCCTAGGGCAGCAAGGAAAAATTCCTGGAAATTGCGGGGAGCATGATGACGTGGCACCGTACGGATAAGCCCGCCTTTTGCGGCGCGGTTTGCGGCAGCTTTTCAGTTTGCTCTACGCAAGAGAGAAAGAGAATGCTTTATTTTATTTTAAACCCAAGTGAGTTTGAGAGAGAAAATAGCCTTTGCTTTTATTTAGGCTTTTGGATTTGAAGCTTTTGGGGCTCTGCTTTTGGCAACCCTTGTAAACTTTAAATAAGTGGTTTGGGCTCACTCGGCAGAGGATCTGGACGCAGAGTTTGAGAGTAAAACCCTAACCACTCTCTTGTACTTTGAAATGATTGGTACATAAAGAAATACCGAAAGGGGCGCCAGTCTTTGGGGCCAATATCTCTAGGCACGGAACTCCGCCGGCGGGCCAATGCAAATCTATTGTAAATTGTGAACTGTTTTGAAGTGATTATTTGGTGGTGTTGTGATTGATTCTTGACTTGGAGTGTCCAAGTCTGTTACAGTGGTATCAGAGCATGGCCGATTTCTCTTTTACGGGAAATCCGATCCCCAATTTTTTTTTTCCGCGGCACCTATGGCTTCACGCAAAGATCAATCCACTACCTCTGCATCCGGAGATGCGGGCAAGCATCACAACGAAGATTCCAGCAAAGAGTATGGCCCGCCTCGGCCTACTCAGGCAGAGCAACGAGAGATGAAGCGTCGTCAATTGATTGGCGATGCAACAAAGATGATGCTCAGTTTTGCGAAGGACCCGAAATTGGCAAAATATATGAGCGAGACTTCTTTTCAGAAAGTGCATGCGCAGTGGCAAAAAACCACAACACCACCCCCGAAACCCGATCTCAAGAAACCTTCTGACCACAAGCAATATTTAGAGAAGGAATTAGAAGAGGTGGTTCATGCACGGATTGCTCAGCTTTTTGACGCGCAGAAGAAAGCCAAAAAGCACGGCAAAAAGCAGAAGAAAGGCACTGACTTCCCGAGCTATTTGGGTCGTCAGCCGACATTTGATAAAGCAAAGAAACAGAAGAAGCGTGTTCAATTTGAAGGAATACCTAGTTCTTCTTCTTCTTCTTCTTCTGCTAACAGTTCTTCTAGCTCTTCAGATTCGAGCGAAGAAGACAGAAAAGGTAAAAAGCGAAGCAAGAAACAACGCTCGGAAAGGGCAAGAAAAAGGCAAAGAAGTCTAAATCTCGCCCAGTGAGTGACAGTTCTACAGAGGACTCGTCTACAAACAGTTCAAACTTTGATGACAGCAACTTTTATGCGAGCAAGAAGAATTTTTATAAAGCCAACCAATATGACTTTCTGGAAGATAAAAGCAAGAAAGAGTTTAAGGAAGGTGGACAGTCGATCAAATTTGACACTTTTTCAGGATATAAAGATGCTTCAAAGGCTGTCTTTTATACAGCAGTTTGACATCGCTTTCGCAGGAGGACGCTACTCAGAGCACTCCAAGATTTGGAGAGCTGCCTTTTACTTTAAGGGGAATGCTCGAACTTGGTGGTCCACGCTTCTTTTAAACAAGACTGCGCCAGTTAAATGGCTGAAATTTAAGAAGATTTTTATTTCTTCTTGGTTGACGCAAGAGTATGAACGCGATATACGAGCTGCTGGGAACCATCTTCGGATGATCAAGAGAGATACAGTGGATGCTTACTGTGAGAGATTCTGGAGCTCTTTTCTACCCACCTCTTCATTAAAAAAGATCTCGTTCAGAGAACAGATTGAGCGGTTTACCTTGGGTCTACCTACAAAGATCCGAGATCACTGCTTGGAACAGAAGTCAGCTTCTATTCAGGAGTTGATGAGTCATGCGAAGCGGGGCTTTGCCATTCACTCAGGCAGTCTGACCTACCCCACCGATGAGGTCATGACACAACGAGCCGAACAAACTTCTGGGAATGGAAGTAGAAAGAGAAAGAGCAACCCAGAAAAGAAGGATGCACGACCCAAGCTTACTCCTCAGGAGAGAGCTCGCTTCATCAGGGAGGGGAAGTGCTTCGGATGCGGGGAACTTGGACATTTCTCCGCGAAGTGCCCTAAAAAGGCACAGAAAGAACAGAATGATAAGGACGACGACAGGACTGAGAGTTCGAGAGCAGAGCTGAGGAACGTGGAAGAAAAGGCAAATAAAAAGCAGAACTGGTACCACATGGCGTGGGACCTTAACCGAATCAAATGAAAGTACAAACTTTGCCGCATTTAGGGCAAAGTGAAGGATCAGGAAGCTCTTTTGAAGGAGCCAAGGCCAACTTCTTTTCACTTGGAAATGGCGGCTCGATTTGGAATTACTTGTCCAGCCTAGTACTTCACCGTATTGCTCTCCAGTGCTGTTGGTTTTGAAGAAAGACGGATCTTGGAGAATGTGCATCAATTATAGAAGTCTCAACAAAATCACCATCAAGAACAGATTTCCGATTCCTAGGATCGATCATATTGTCTACAGATCCCAAGGATCCTCGTGCTTTAGCAGGATTGATTTGAAGAGTGGATATCATCAAATCAGAATCGCGTCGGGAGACGCTACAAGACCGCTTTTCGGATGACTTTTGGGTTATTTGAGTTTTTGGTGATGCCTTTTGGCTTTACCAATGCTCCTACGACATTTAAACCTGATGATGGACAAGATTTTTCGAGAGTACAAGCTATTTGTTGGCACTTTCTATGACGATATCATTGTTTTCTCCGAGAATGAGGCAGAACACAGAGATTATCTGCTTCAAAGATACACTTTTTGGGACACATTGTCTCAGCAGCAGGAGTGCAAATGGATCCGGCCAAGATAGAGACTATCCATGATTGGCCCGATTTGAAGAATGTCCATGAAGTTAGAAGCTTCTTGGCACTGTGTTCGTACTACAGGCGGTTCATTCGAAAGTTTCCTCCCCTTTGCATATCTTGACACAGAAAGGAGTCCCTTTCTTGTGGGGATCCACAAAGGTGACTGCCTTTCAGACATTGAAAGAGAAATTGACTACCGGACCAGTTTTGACTTTGCCGGACTTACAGAAGTCATTTAAAGTATATTGTGATGCTTGTGGTCGTAGTCTGGGTGCGGTCTTAATGCAAGAAGGCAATGTCATTGCTTACGAGAGCCGATTGTTCTCAAGGCCGGAGATGACAGCACATATTTATGAGAAAGAGCTTTTGGCGATTATCCATGCATTTTCGGAAAAGCAGATGCGGTGGGCGAGCATCTTGTCACAGTTTCACTTCCAGATTGTCCATGTGCAGGGACAGAAGAATGTGGTGGCAGATGCTTTGTCTCTTAGAAGCCGTTCGTTCTGGCTATTCCGCGATACATCATAAGAGCTTCGAGGATATGGTCGACCAGTATGCCACAAATACGGAATCACCTTCGAGAGCTCGCGAACCTGCTCGCTGCTGTTGTAATCCCGTCGCTACACCATCGCCCTCCCCCCTCCCCGCCCCCAGAGCTGCCTCCCTGCCCCCCCGCTAGCCCTCGCTACTGTCACCAGCGTGTGACTACTATCTATCCTTTTTGTTGATTTCTTTCTTATTATCTATTTACTTTCACTCTTTGGAAACACCCCTCGGGAAATCTAACTGCCCTGCATTGCATAGCTAGTGTGGAACTGTCCAGAGGGAGTCCAGGCCTGAGGGCAAGAGAGCACTAAGGTTGGACAAGGACTATGGTTAGCCAAAGTGGGGTCATTGACTAGCCAAAGTGGAATCCTTTGCTACAGAGGCTACAATTCAGTTCTGGATGTGGCCGTAGTGTACAAAGAGGGTCGGATGACCTAGAAAGATACAATGGCAGCATCTCCTAAAATTTAGGGAACTGCTATTTTGGGACCTGAAAATGTGTTGACGTCATTACCTCCGGAATGACAAAGGGAACATTTTCTTGCTCTGCCGTGAAGTCAATTGGGCAACCGGTTGGGAGATTTTTAGGCGGCAACCCCGAAACGGGAAAATGCTTGTAAATGTGCCAAGTGGCACCTTCTGGTGCACTTGCCTCATGCAACAAGAAGTGGCGCTGAATTTGAAGGAGAGAGAGCCTCATTTTCAGATTTTGTCACAGGTTAAGAGCTATGGAGTGCTTGCTTTCCCTCTTATGCACAGTGCGGTGCCAGGAGTGATGCCCTGCACGCTACGCACTGCCCTCTCTCTCCCCTTTGGCAGTATGTTATGCCCCTCTAGTGGGCTCTTCATTTGACCAATGTACAGTTGTGTGGGTTCATGCACGATTGCCGAGGCAAGAGCCTCTTGCACAGGTACTGGATTAGCTAGCGGCTAATCCCCCCGCAGGTACAGGTGAATTCGGAGAGGTTTCACGCCAAAAATCTCGTCCGATTCAAAGGGCAAGTAGCCCTACAGGTGCGGGAGCTCGAGGACTTGCTACGGATGCGACCGGCACACGAAACGGAGCCCGAAACAGTGAATTACAGCCTGCTGTGTATTTTTGCAGGTTTAGGGTTTTGGCCCTAAACGGACCCTAATACCCTCAGGAGGTTCGGGGACGCAAGGGGACCGTTGTACAGGTGATCTGGCGCATTTTCAGGGCTGAAAACAGAGAATTCAGCGTGCTGCAGATTCTCGCCATGTTTTGCAAAGTGCCCGTATGCGTCGGGAAGGTCAGTCAATGCGTGGGAATACTGACTGTGAAGGGTCCTAGTACAGTTATGCTGCCGAAATCAGGCCGCAACAGTTGAAATTCAGCCAAGTTTGTGCGGGGCAGCTTGTAGGGATCCACAGCGTTTATTCCCTCTTTTGAACAATAAAGAAATACCGAAAGGGGCGCCTAAGTTAGGGGCCAATCGGGTGTCGGTCTCCTCATACAGGTGCATTCTAGCATCTGTATCCCATTCCCCTCTCTTGTGTCACTATAGCGCAGGTAAAATAGACGACTAATAATGGGTGAAAGCTAAATCAAGGTTTGAAGTAAAGTCTACCGCCCTTTTTGGATTGAACAGGCAGGTTTCATCTAACCCCCTCACTGCTCTGCTCGTCCACGCGCTGCCCCACCCTTGCTGTAGCAGCTCGCGCTGCTACTCCTGCTGCAGCCCCGCCCGCCTTTTCCGCCCCTGCCGCCAGCTGCCCTCCCCTTGTTGCAGTCGCTCCCGCCATTGCCGCCTCTGCCGCCAGCTGCCCTCCCCTTGTTGCAATCGCCCCCGCCTTTTGCTGCCAGCGCTCACGCGTCACCCCCGTCCCCCCCCCCCACCCCCCCACCCGGCCCGCCTGTTTTTCTTTTCCTCCCATTTGCATCCTGCAAATCAGTACCTACAGCATTGAGTCCGTTTTGGGGCAATGCTTTGCGTGCCAAGTTGTAGATTCCGTCCGCCGTCCTCTTCTTACGCCACAGCAGTAGACACAGATGGAGGCTCCAACTTCGCCACAGAGGGACTCGCCCGAAGCCCCCTTGCCCGACCCCGCTGAGCCCACCATTCGACTTGCTCTGTCGCCGACAGAGCAAGCGAGCCTTGCCGCAGAGGTAAAGCATTTGCAGGCGACTTCGGTCATCTGCAAGGTTCTCGGCACCCGACCTAGCAGAGGAGAGCTGCGATACCTTCTCCAGGCCCGCCTTCTTGCAGAGGTGGGCAAGATCTTGGATGTCCAGATTCTCGGACGGGGGTACTATCAGATTGAGTTCGAGACCTCCGAGATGGCTTCCAAGGTCATAGCTATGAGTCCATTGGCCATCCGAGCATCACGCGCCCACTTTCGACAATGGCGACATGGTTTTGACCCGACTTCGGATGTTCTAGTAGAGGAGGCAGAGACATCCCCATCTCAGTCTGCTTTCCGAGTTTACGGAGGGAGTACCTACCACTTCTTTCCAGGATTGGCTCCGCCATCGGGACTGTCCTGGAGTCACCTCGTACAACAGCATCACTAGCTGCCAAGGCGGCTCACATCCCCTGAGTTCGAGTTTTTATCAGAAATACCCACACGCTCCCGAAGGTCATCCTTCTACCTCGGGTGAGTGGGGGTTGGTTTAGACAGAGTGTGGAGTAGTCGGGCCTCCCGAACCAATGCTTCATTTGCCGACAGATGGGCCACCTTGCGAAGGCCTGTCCACGGAGGAGGCCACGACCTACACCTCGGTCTCAGCCCTAGCCTGCGAAGGCTGGGCCGCAACCTCAGTCAGCGGCACAGCGCACAGATTCAGAGCCACCCCCCGAGCCTGGGGCTCCAGCGGAGGAGGGGTGGCAGCAGGCCCGTGGCCGTCAACGCCAGGAGCCACAGCGAGAGCCTGGTACTCAGAGTGGCCCTCAGGTGCCTACTCAACAACAGTGGGTTCCCACAGGGAACCGCTTTGGTCCTCTTGAGCAGGAGGAGTCCCCTACGCCAGCCTCCACCTCCCCTTCACCCTCGGCAGCCGCTCCCCCTTCAGAGTTCCCCTCCTCCTCATCATCCTCCCCCCCGCCCTCTGCTCCTGTCGCCTCTCCACCTCGCCCCTCTACCTCTGTCGCCCCACCCCGCTCCTCTTCTCCCCCGCTCCCCCCAACTCCTTCTCCCCCCCCTCCTGCTCCAGGTCCACAGTCAGCTTAGGAGACTGGTCCCTCGCCGGCGGCCAAGAGATCTCTTGGCAACGCCTTAGCCACGAGTCGCCTAGCGAGAGAGGGTCAGCCCTTCTTGCGGCCCCCTCTGCAGATTGAAACATCTTCCCTTGCAGCTATCCCTCGTGGTCTGACGAGCATTGACCTCCGACACCGCTGGGACTTCTTCGACTACGGGTTCACTCGCTTTCTCGGCGATTCCGCAGCAGACCACGAGGCAGTCTGCTTCAGGGTCCATGCTTTGTTCCTCGCCGCTAGGGGGACAGAGGCCTTGGACTCAGCAGTTGGTTTCTCCCTCCCCCTATGTGGTAGGGCCGAGACAGAGTGGTCCCTCGACTCAATTGTGGGATGGTTACATACACACGTTCTCGATTTCTCTCATCACATGGGAGAACTTGGAGTTACAGATTTGCTACGGACTTTGTGGCCACTGGCCAAGTTTGCGGTGACTCCCCCAGACTCAGCAGGATGTAGGCACATTGTGGTGTACTTCTTTGCTGATACGCAGTGTTTGCCTTGCTATGTATACATTCATCAGGACTCCTGGACAAAGGAGGTTGCTTTATGCACGGCTCGCTCAGCTTGGGCTTGGGCTAATCACTCACTGTAGTCTCGCCTATCTAGAGGACGCTCGGATGCGGATTACTCCCCATCCAAGCCAGCCTCGAAGATAGCCCGTCTTGCTGCTGCAGCAGCATCTGTTCTCTCTCGCTCCCCATGAGGATCGTCTCGTGGAACGTGCAGGGACTGGGTGGGGCCCAGTTTCAACGACAGCGGGGCCGATTGCGTCAGGAGCTTCAACGTTGCCTTGTGGGAGGAGAGATTGATCTCCTTATGCTTCATGAGCACCATCTGTGTGAGAGCCGCATTCTGCGATGTGGTCAGATTTTGCGTGGACGATATGATACCTTTTGGTCAGCTGCTTTTGGACCTGGAGGCATCCAGGGTGGGGTATGTATGACTATTGCAGATTCATTGCAGCAGGCCATTGTGGGCAGAGGGATTATTGTGCCAGGCAGGGCTCAGTGGATTACTATGCAGGTTCAGGGTGGCATTGTGGGCTTCCTGAACATCTATGCGCCCAATGTGGCGAGTGCTCGTGCAGATTTTTGGTCATAGATTGTTGAGTCTTTGCCGTAGGATGACCATTGTTGTGTAGGAGGGGACTTCCACATGTTGGAGGACCCTTCTGACAAGATAGAAGGCAGCCATGCTACTGTGCATGGAGTCAAGTTAGCAGCTTGGGAGAGGTTGTGTATGACTTTGAGGGTCTCGGATACATGGCAACACTCTGGCTTTGTGAGGCCCCCAGCTAGTCTTGCCTTCTCTAGATCGGACCGCAGAGTGGGAGGAGTGAATCTATCGAGAATAGATCGCTTCTACACTAGTGACCACTTCAGTGACTTGGGGGGATCAGTGGGCATCCTGGCAGGGACATCCTTCTCGGACCATGCACCAGTGATCCTCACAGTGGCAGACAGGCAAAGGAGTGGGAGCACGATGCTTCGCATCCCAGAGCGGGTCTTGTTGGACTCAGCACTCAGAGAGAGGGTAGAGGTTCTCTGGACAGAGGGCATGGACAACCACGTTCTACCTGCAAACAGAGTGGCCTTAGGCCTAGCTCAGCTTAGCCACTTTTTCTCCTGGAGTCTCTGGCTCGCCGGGCTGCAGCGAGAGAGGAGGAGCAGCGTCTCAGACGAGGCATTGCTTCATTACAGAGGCTGCAGGAGCAACATCCAGACAGTCCATGGTTGGAGGAGCAGTTACAGCAGGCTCGACAGGAGCTTGCTAGCACAGAGGAGAGGCATCATGAGTTTGCCTTTCACCGACAGGCATCTCAGTCGACTCAGGTGGGTGACACAATGACAGGTGCTTTTTTTGAGACAGTGGGACCTCAGCACTCGCATGCCAAGGTCAATCAATTGAGGAGACCCGATGGGTCAGTTGTTTGTAAGGCCGAAGAGATGCGTGCAGTTGCTACTTACTTTTACCATGAGTTACTGTCGGCTGAGCCCCAGTCAGAGCGGCGGCAGGATACATGCAGGGAGCAGGTTTGGGCACAGATGCCTTGTCTTGTGACTGAGGAGATGCGCAGAGGCTAGAGATGCCACTTCAGCTTGAGGAGCTGCACACGGTGTGAGCGGGATGGAAACACACAGAATGCCTCTATAACGACCCGACACACACTCTTGGGAAGATACACACACACAATATGGGGCACCACTCGGCTTACACAACACACCTGGCCGAGACAAGGAACACACCTCTGGAGTGAGAGGAGAGAGACTATCCACTTGCCCACTCCACACAAACACACACACACACACCCAAAAAACTCAGCTCAAAAGAGGAGAATTTCTGATGTTTAGATACAAATGAGCTTGGGCCAACACCAATGGGGCAAATAGCTCACACAAAATGGGTCAAATAAGCCAGATACAATCACAAACCGGAGAAGAAGCTTCATTCAAAGGAGAAACTTACACAGCCAAAACAGCAGAAAAACAGTGAGGAATTTAGCAAAATGGACACCGCCATCACGTCCGGAACGGCCCAAAACCCCAGTCTACAATGTCAAAGTGCTCAAATCCGACCTCGGATGAGCAGTTTAGGGCCAAAAAATGCTCCAAAAACAGCAAAAACAAACTTGCAGTTGTTCCTCCTCTCTTCTCCACGTTTTTTTCTGGTCTTCTCTCTGTTTTTTCAGTTCCCACACTTAGCTTTATTAGTTGGGCACCCTTGGCCTTTTAGATGACCTCAAACGGACCCCGAATAGGCCAAAAACTGACCTCGCAGTGCATAGTTGTCACCTTTTTGCATCATCCGCACACCTGGCACTCAGCTTTTCTCAATAATGCATCCCGCAACCACGTGAAGTGGCCCCAAAAAGTACTCCTCATGATGACCTTTCTGCATAAGTATCACAAGAAAACACCCACGTCGTGTTCGTACTCATCCACGTGCAAATATTGACCCCGTTCGGCCTCCTAACGCCACTAGATGCCATCTGACGCACCTGCTTACCTCATGTCGTCGGCCCGCGGATAGCTTTCTCAAGAAGTTTTACGTGCTACCAACTCCTCATTATTGTAGAAAAAACACACTGGTACTGGTAATTGTCACCAGGAGGTGTATTTTTCCTGTTGCCTTCCGTAAATAAGTATTAGATATATTTATTTTATTTTTACTTGTTTGTCCCAAAACCCTTGAAAAGGTGCAAGTGGACATTGCATGGCCAATGTGAAACGGCTGCAGCCAAATGGGTTTCTCACATCGAGGATTTAGGTCGGTCAGACAAGGACTGCCCGAGCCAGTTCCACTGAATTCTAATGAGTATGGAAGCTCGTGTGCGCCAAACTGGAATTTGGGCCACTCGTCAAGTCACTGCAACTTTATAAGTTGAAAAGGGCCAGTAAATTAACCCACATTGTAGATGTTGGTCAAATGGTAGTCTTCAATGATGGTCAGGAGACCGATAGGGACGCATGGAAGCATCTCCTAAAATTTAGGGCACTGCTATTTTTGACCGGAAAATGTGTTCGCGTCATTAGCTCTGGAATGACAAGGGGAATATTTTATTGCTCTGCTGCCAAGTCAACTGACGCACCAGTTGAGATATTTTTAGCAAGGAAAGCCCAAACTCGGAAACTGGGCGACGTGTCAGCCTATGAGCGATTCTGCCACTCTAGGAGGCAAAAACGAGCTGTATATCAACAAAGGGGACGCCATTTTCAGCCTCAGGTGGATTGTAGCAGGTACAGAAGCTATGGAATGCTTACCTTGCCCTCTATGCACAGTATGGTGACGGGAGTGATGCCCCGCACGCTACATACTGCTCTCTTTCTCCCCTACGTACAGTATGTTATGCCCCACTAGTGGGCTTCTCATTTGACATATGTACAGTTCTGGGGGTTTATGCGCGTTTGCCAAGGTAAGAGCCTTCTGAACAGGAACCGGATTAGCTCATTGCTAATCCCCCACAGGTACGCACAGTTCCATCACGAAATTGGGACACGCGTAGGCGTGTTCGCTCCGCTAAAAACGATCCGAAACAGGGAATTACAGCCTGCTGTGTTTTTCTGCAGGTTTAGGGTTTCGCACCTAAACTGCAAGGGAACATCGGGGGAGCCTCGTGAGAGCCTTGGGATGCGTGTACAAGCTTTTGGGCTCCCGGCAGTGAAAAACAGAGAATTACAGCCCGCTGAATTTCTGTGACAGCTCACCAGAAAGCTTCCAAATATCGAGGGAATCCGTCCTAGACAGGTGTTTTTGACCTACAGGGGTTTTTGCGCCGTTATGCTGTCGAAATCCGGTCGAAAACCTGCGTTTTCAGCCCTCGCCAGGTTTGGACAGCTTTGTGAAAGCTTGTGCTAAGTGGTCGGATCGTCTACCTTAATTTGAATAAAGAAATACCGAAAGGGGCGCCAGTCTTTGGGGCCTACAGGGTGTCGGTCTCGTGTGCGCAGTGACATTCTAGTCGCTGGACGCAACAGTGTTCTCTTCCCTTCTCAGTGCTCTGTGTAAAGTTAACAGGTAATTGAAATAGTACCGCCCTCTATGTTGTACGGGCCGGTTATAGTAATAATGAAAATCGATACACTATGTACACCCTGTCCTACCTGTACACACGTGGGCCCCACATAACCACCTGGCTCTAGAAAATGAGCAATCCTTTATTCGATGCACCATGCGTGTGTATGTACATATGCACAATCCCTTACTCCAAAAAACTCCTGACATAATTTGCCCATCCCCTAGCCTGCTAGATCATTCATGATCAGCAGCAGCAAAAAGCGATATGAGACTCGCAGTGTCACAAGTCTCCTCATCCTTCACCAACACTCCTTGATCCACATACAGCTCATCTTGCTCGACCATCATCAACCTGGCATTATACAATTTAAGACGCAATCTATTTACCCTTGACTTATGTAGAAACCCATCCAGGTTAGCCAACTGATATGTACCATTCGGGAAACACTCCACTACCTTGAAAGGGCCTTCCCACTTAATTTGAAACTTCTTTTGGAAGGTGTTGTCCAGCTTACTGTTGTAGCACAAAACCAAGTCATGCTTCTTGATACCCTTGCTTTTGACCTTTTCATTTATCTTTGCCAAAGCCCTATCTTGCATCTGCCCATAATGTTCCAATGCACTCATCCTATCCAGCTGAACCTCTTGTAGCTGTAAGAGCCTCTCTTCGAATGCATCACTAGGCGGCCCAAGCAACTTCTCTAACATCTTGACCGCAGGCAACTCTACTTCCACAGCCAATAGTGCTTCTTTTCCATACACCAAATGAAATGGAGTAAACCCTGTACCTGTCTTCACCGAAGTACGGTAAGCCCATAATGCACTAGGCAATTCCAAATCCCAATTCTTTCCTTGGTGCTCTGTCACTTTCGAAAGAATCTGTACCAACTCACCATTGAATCTTTCATTTAAGCCATTACACTGTGGGTAATAAGGAGTGGTATGCTGGTGCCTAATCTTCATCTTTGTACATAAAAAATCTAGTAGTTTAGCTCTAAAGCCAGGCCCCTTATCTGAAAGTAGCTCCAGTGGCACCCCAAACTTGCAACATATTTCATCATACACAAATTTTGCCACATACTTTGCAGTGATCTGTTTTACTGCTATAGCCTCTGCCCATCTAGAGAGATAGTCCACTGCAGTCAAAATATAGCTTTTGCCCCTGCTTGTGATAGGTAACGGACCTATTGCATCAATCCCCCACTTTTCAAACACATCAAACGCCATAATAGTTTTTCGTAGCTCTGGCTTCAACACTCTCTTCCCAAATGCTTGACACCTATTGCAAGACCTACACCAATGGTGAACATCCTTGTGCAAACTAGGCCATACATACCCCACTTGCAAAATCTTATGCAAGGTGATCTTTAGAGCAAAATGGCCACCACATGCGCCTTCATGATTCTCTTCCAACACTCTATAAAGCTCCTCCCGCCAAGGTACACGTCTCAACACGAGATCGGCCCCTTTCATGTATAAGACATCACCAACCAATTTGTACATGTATGCTCTACGCACAAAACCATACTTCTTAGACTTCTGAATCTCCTTTGGAATGATTCCTGTTAGCAAAAACTCCTCTTCTTGAACCAAACTTTCCCGGCCATGATAAAGAGGTAAAGTGGTCCTCAACACAAATAGCTCCCCAATCATGCCTTGAGCTGCTTCATGTGCCTCTCCATTTAGAGCACGTTCAATGTGTCTGATGCTCCATGCTTCGAACTTTTTTAACAAGCCTTTAATTCTGAAGCACATTTCCTTCAATAAGGTGTTCTTGCTCTTCCACACACCCAACACTTGCTTCACCACTAACAAGGCATCACCTTTTATGCTCAACCTTCGAACCCCATGCTTCAAACAAATGTGTAATCCGGCTTCCAGAGTAGCATATTCAGCCTCATTGTTACTATGAGCATCCAATTTGAACCCTCTCTTGCATACTAGCTTCCCCTCTGGATCATAAAGTGCTATACTCCCTGAAGCTGCATCATGGCTCTTTCTGTATGAACCATCAAAGAACAACACATGTGCATTGCTGATCTGTGGCACTTCTTCAACTACCTTTCTCACCACCTCTTCCTTAACAATAAGGGGATTCTCCTTGTAGGTCAACAAATCAGCTAGGGTACCCTTGTACTATCTTCCACAAGAAATGAGAACTCAAACTCTTGCAACTCAATTACCCATTTCTTCACCACATTTGACATGTTAGTGCCATTAATTAACTGTGGCAAAAAGGCATAACTCATCAAGAAAACAAAAGGTCGTGGTAGCAAGTAATGACGAAATCGTCGACAAGCAAATATTACACTAGCCATCACTAGCTCTACTTCCAAGAACTTTCTCTCCGCTACCAACTTCACTCGGCTTGCACAATACACTGGCCTGCCCTTCCTCTTTTGCAATAGCATGGCTCCAATGGCATCATCCCCTACTGAGGGATTTACATAAAAAACTTTCTCCCAATCAGGAGCTTGCATGGCTGACAACCCCCCTAACAACTCTTTCACCTCTTGAAACACTTCTTCACACTTGTTATCCCATTGCAATGGATCATGCTTTGCCACTTGTTGTAATGGATAAAGAATCTGAGAAGACAATGGAATAAACCTTGCCATGTACTTCACTTTGTGTATAAAGGTTGCCAATTGCTTCGTACTCGTAGTTGATGGAAGAAGAATAATAGACTTAACCTTGTCTGGATCAGCCTCAATGCCATTTTCTGACACCATGTGGCCCAATAACTTCACCCTTGGCTGTGCTAGATGACATTTCTTTGGATTTAGTTGTCCTCCACATTCATCATATCGAGCCAATACCATCTGCAGCTTCTCATGGTGTGCAACCCTACTGCTATAAACGCAGAAGTCATCCATAAAAGCTTTAACACAACTACCAATGAATGGTTCCAACACCCAATTTGCTCTCTCTTGATAGAAGGAAGGTCCATTTGACAACCCAAATGGCAATATTGTGTAGCAATAGCAGCCCCATGGCGTAATAAAAGTGATCTTTGTGCGGTCTTTAAGAGCAATCTTCAATTGAAAATAGCTTGAAAAACCATCACACACACTGTACCTCTCATAACCTGCCACTGAATCCAAGATCTGATCGATGAATGGAAGAGGATATGGGTTCTTCTTAGTGGCTGCGTTTAAGGGTTTAAAATCTACACAAATTCTCCACTTTCCATCCTTCTTTGGACTGACCACTACTGGACTCACCCATTCTGTGGTCTCTACTGGAACTATGAACCCTGCCTTCAATAACTTGTCCACCTCTACCCGCAAGGCTTCCATTTGCTCTTGACCCATCCTTCTCCGCACTGGCTTAGCACCTTCTTTCAGCTCTATATGCATCTCTTCGCCCTTGAACCCTCTGATCTCTTCATATGAAGTAATGAACAAATCAGGAAAACTAGCGAGCATGTGCAAATATATATCCTTCTCCATAGCTGAGAGGTCTCCACTGATCATTTGTGTCAACAATTACTACTTCTTTAACAACTCAACCTTGGTTTGCATCAGCCCTTCAATCACTTCATAAGGCCCTTCACTTTCATCTTCAACCTCATTCGCAAATGCAACTAAACCAAACTCCTGGATTTCTTTGTCCATCAAAAGAAATGCAACATCAACATCCTCATCACTGCTGGTAGTACTATCATTGTCCTCATCTGTCACCGTGGAAGAGTCTTCATCACTAGACTCATCCTCATCTTCATAAAGCTCCTCTAATCGTTTCCTTGTGTCCATATTATAAAGCTTCTTGGTACCTAGGTGTCTTTCCATAGAGGCTAATCGTACCATGTCGCCAATCTTGAACATCTCCCACTGCATGTAACCATGGTCTGCCCAGTATAATAGGATATGCTCCCAACCCTGCTGGCATCACATGAAAATCAACCACTGCCTTTGCATCATATGCCTCCACTTCTAAGCTCTTTACAACACCCAAGCATTTTACTTTTTGATGGTTTGCCAATTTGATCCGAAACCTTGACACCCAGCCACTGTGAGACCCATCTTCTCAATGCATGAGTGTGTTATGACGCATATTTGGGCTCCGCCATCCACATAACCTTGTCCCAATTTTTCCTTTTATGCCACACATCTACTATTGAAAAAATGTCTGGTAGCTCATCCATTGCCAACACCTTTACTGAACCTCTCTCTAGCTCTTTCTCCATTGGGTTAACCATCCTCTTCCACTGTCGCTTTAGCTTAGGCACCATCTCTATAAGCTGCCCAAAAGTAACATCTACCTTCCTGCTCGTCAGATCCTCCTTCAAGTCATAGCTTAATTGCCCATCTCCTAGTGGAAAATCTGAAACATGAAACTTTCGATGAGCTCTCCTTTTCCTCTTGGCCTTGACATCCTCGCCTTCATGGCTCTTTCCTTTCTTCTTACTAGGACCTGGGGCACTTCTTCCTTCCTTATCTTCTGTGGTCCTCTTCCGAATAGGCATCACTAATATATCCTCTAGCTTTGATGCCTTCTCCAAGGTGACTACACTTAGCACTTTTGTCTTTCCCTTTTCCTCTTGGGTTAATCCACTGGTTCCTTCGTCTCCCTTAATTTCGATGCCATAATCATTTGACTTAGTTAACACCTGTCTTGGCAATGGATACATGTCTCCCCCCATCCTTGGTGGCTTATCACATTGCGGGCTGATGTGACCCAACTCTCCACAATTGTAACATGTGGGCGTCTGCCTCCAAAACCTACCATTGCTTTGTCCAACACCATTCCTAGGCCTTTCTTCACCTCCTGGCTGATTTGCAAACCTCCCTCGACCTCGATTATTTTCCACTTGACCTAGCATGTTTAGGCTGAGATTCTTCATTAAATCTACCATTTGCCTCATGTCTTGCCTTAGCCCATCATCTTGCACTGCTGTAGTGACCACTGCTGGCATAACCTGAGTAGTAACAAGAACCACTGGTTCGTGATAAATCCCTGGCATGCGACCTTGCAAAGAGTCCATAGGCTGAAATTCAGACCTCATGGGCAAAGACTCCATCCCTAGCTGGCTCATTTTCCTCAGCTTCCACTCTTTGTTCCTTGCAACCTCTAGTGCATCTTCATATGTCCAAGGCTTCTTTAGCTCCACTCTCCAACTAGCCAAGACCAGCCAAGAACCTGCCCTTCTTCATCATGTCAGGCGGGGGTACCTGTGGTGCTAAGGCCTTGCACATTCGCTCCCATGCCAATGAAAACTTACGTATGTACGCATCTACTGGCTCACCTTCCTTTTGCACCAAAGCCTGTACTTCTTGCCACACTTTGTCAGGATCTTCTATCTTCACAAACTCCACTTCCAACCCATGTCATAGATTGTCCCAACTCAACCTTACAGGTGGATCAACCACACGCAACTCCTCTTCAAATGCTTTAGACCAAACTCGTGCATCACTCTTCAAACAAATTTGGAGAAGGCGTAACATCTGCGCAGGGTCATAAATCTGGTTGCTAATGCAGGCAACCTCCATCTTTTCCAAAAAATCTTCCACATCTTCATCACTTCTTCCATGAAACTCCGGATAAGAGAAAGCCATGGCTACCCAAGTTACAATGCTTTGAGAACCCCTTTGAACACACGTGCAAGAACCCAAAACTTTTACTGACTCAATTCCCAAAAACTTCAATGGAGCTCAACTTTAGATAAGGACAAACACATGCACATCAAATGAGTTTTCATAGTTGATCATCCGAATTACAACAGGCAAAGGACATTCCAAGATCTCTCGTAATCTTCTTGGCCCGAACATAAAGACTATGCGCTGCTGGAAAAAAATCTTCCTGGACACATGAACATTTATCTGGATTCTCTGAGTTAAATGAAAAGGAGTGAATTGAGGGCCATTTTGATCATCCATTAAAGCCAACCATGAAGCTCCCAAGAAGGCACACCTGACTTAACCTCTGATTTTGCCAAAATTTCAGTAGCATAACAGCATAAATGGCTCAAAAGACCAAGAAACCAACCATCATAACTTGGAAAAATTTTGACAGAGTTTCCTGTCACGATTGTGACTAGTTACACTCTTCTTGATTCATTACAGATGCAGATGCGAAGTGTGACTAACCCAGGAGGACTCCTGTTCTCGAATGGTCACACCCCTTCGCCCAAAAGACATACCTCTTTGCCAAAAGCCACACTCCTTCGACGACTGGTCACACCCCTTCACCCTGCGGATGCGACTCTTCACCCAATGGTTGCAGCTCTTCGCCGAAAGGATGTCTTTTCGCCTAAAGTCATGTCTCTTCACAAAGAGACATGCCTCTTCACTGATAACTATTCAATTCCTATAAAAGGAACCCTTGTATCACACTTTCAATCAATCAAACATAGAGTCTTCTAAGTCTTGTTTTAAGTTCAGTTTCAGTTTCTTAAGTCTTAATCATGAGTTTAAGTACTTAATTAAGGATTAGCGACTAGAATCCTTATAGTGGTATCAGAGCAAATTTTTCCCGAGACCCGAAGGTTGTGAGCCTCACCCTCGCCGCTACTCTCCCCCTTCCCGGAGTTGTATGGAAGCAGAAGAAAGATGGCCAGGACCCATGTCAGCATGAGGTAATCTTTTCTCAGACACATACATAAAGATAAGCAGAAGATGGCAGACAGAGTAGGTGTTGCAGCGTACCGGTTGCAATTCCAGACGCTTCGCGAGGACAGGATGAGTTGCACTCTTTCCTTCTTACGCAAGTGACGCGACCCAGTGCATCCAGGCCACCCCTTCACCCGGCACCTCACTCACGGCAGCCCCATGTTGGCAGCGCTGGCTGTTTTTCCAGGAGGCAGCAGCGTTCGATTTAATAACCAGCTGCGCAGCATTTGGGATTGAATTAAAAGGCCAGCGCTGGATTTTAAAAAAAGGACAACCTTTTACTTAAAAGGGTTTTTGGCCGGCCGCCCAACCTAATTTTAAGTGGGCACCCTTGGACACCCCTTTGGGGAATAATTAAACAAAAAAAAAACAAGAGGCCAACGGCAGCCAGCGCAATGACAAAGCAATGCCAGCGTGAAGGAAATTCATCGCCCTCTCTTCTGCTAATTCTCAGCGCTACCCATTCTGGCCATCGCCAGGTGCGCATGCGGGCTTGTTCAAAGTCATGGAAGACGATGCCCTCGACGTTCCCGTCAATTTTCTCTCGTACATAGACGAGGTGCCCGAAGAAATATTGCCAGAAAATCCTCCTCTGGCTCCCGAAGTGATAATTATACTAGATACCCTCGAAGCAGAACCCGTACCCGAACCGGAACCCGCATTGGAACTGGAAGTCATTCTCATTTCGGATTCCCCATCTCCAGTTCCAGTTCCAGAGGAAAGACAGGTTCCCAACTTCATTCCGGCACCCGAGCCTGCTCCTGTACCTGCATTACAGCGAGCAGTGTTGCCCCAAAATTACCTGGTTTATGTCACTCATCGGCATGCCTCGCGCTCACAGGGCTGGGTGGTGTGGCATATCATCGTTACGTGCGAGCCTCTTCATTTGCCACACTACGAGCACATACTGAGCCGGTACCCCCACTTGGCCTATTCTCTAACGGAGTGTCGCATGGATTCAGTAAACGACATCATTTCCCAACAGCCTTTAGTTCGGGTTCACAGCGAGTTACAGCTTCCGGACTACACACCTTTGACGCCAGACGACACACCTCCTATCGACGAGGTGGAAGATATCGAGGATTCGGATCTTCGACCAGATTTCTTAGAGGAGTGGGACGTAGCATCAGCAACAGCTTCACCCTTTTACGGCAACCACACCTCTCCAGCTTCTCCGAGATATTCCCTCTGAGCCGTCAGAATGTCACAGACAGGCAGTGCTGCACCAGACGATCCGATAGCCATCCTCAGAGAACAGATGTCCGTCTTCCAGGAGGCCCTCTCCACCGGTCTTGCATCGATGACCGCACATTTAGATGTCCTGCAGGCCTTTCCTTCTTCGAGGACGCAACCAGCTACCCATTCAGTTTCTTCGGTAGCAGAGTCAGTTCCTGAGCAAGTCGACGCTTCGGAACCAGAGGTAGACAATCCTGAATTGAAATATCTTTTTAAGATAATAAACACAGCACAAAAAAAGAAGATAGATGCAAAGTTGCCCGAGCCATACAACGGTCGCCGCGATAAGCGCGTGCTGGACCATTGGCTTTTCAAAATGGAGGTTTACTTTTCAAATACTGATCTCATTGAAAGCAAGAAAGTTGCTTTGGCTAGCTCTCTACTGAAGGATACTGCATTCCTTTGGTGGCGTCGCCGCATCAAAGATGGAAAAATCGCCGCTACTTGGGACAAATTCCGACGCGTTCTTTGTAAGGCTTTTGAGCCTGCAAATGCCGATTTCCACGTCCGGTCTTCTCTCCGCCGCCTGAGCCAAACTGGCTCCTAAGCCGCGTACATCTCAGAGGTTCAGAAATTAACTCTTGAGATAGAGACACTCAGTCCTTCCGACAAACTCCACAGTTTTGTTGACGGACTTGAGCCTTCCCTGCGAGATGATGTCCATAAATTTAACCCTGCCACATTGGATGCTGCAATCGCTTATGTTGAGCGTCTTGGTGACAATCAGCGACCACTCAGAAGTTTCCTTCCTGGTGATCGAGTTTCCAATTCTGCAAGCTCTTCACAACGTAATTACCAAGGACAAGGTGGTCAGAATCAACGTTCTTTCTCAGGAGCTCACTCTTCGAGACAATACTCTGCTGGACAAACTTCTTTCCGACCCCAATCTTCTGGACAAGCAGCCACTTCCAGAGCCTCCTCTTCGGCAAATAATCAGAATCGACGAAACAATCGTCCCAATCATAGAAGGAATGGTCGTCGTGATTTTCGGCCGAATACGTCCTCTGGACAGCAATCCTCTTCATCAGCTCCTTCAACCTCCAACTCCAACCGTACAGGATTATGTACAATTTGTCATGGAGACCAAGGTGGTATGAATGCCCCAAGAAGCCAAATCCTTCAAATCCTCGCCAGAATTCTCACATGGAGACCACAATTGCAGAACCTATCCACAGCCAACCTCCTGTCCCAGACAAAGGCAAACAGGCAGCACGTTGTGTTCGAGTTTCCAAGGTTGTAAGTGCCTTAATGATGAATGCTCGGAATCACGTTACTGCTCCAGTGGATCTTTCGAATCAGGTTCTCAACCTCCTTGGCTTTGTTGGCAAGCAGCCAATCAATGTTCTTGTGGACAGTGGATGTTCTACTGATTTCGTCAGCACATCTTTGATTATTAAACTGCGCCTTCAAACTCAACCTAGTGAGGCAGCTTACCAAGTAGAACTTGCTGATGGTTCCTTCCTCGAGTGCAACAAAAGGATTGAAAAGCTGGATTTTCAGATACATGATTACCAAGATCAGCTTGGTTTTTCAGTTATGCCCTTGTCACATTATGACTTGATCCTTGGCCAATCTTGGTTATTTCAGTATGATCCAATAATCAGTTTCAGAGATCACTCAATTCGGCTCTTTCACAAGCAACAGGAAATAGAGCTTCGTGGTCTTTTCAGTGTCAAACCCATTATATTGGTTTCTGCTTTACAAGTCAAACGGCTGGTTCGAAAACGTGATTGTGCTACTGCCTTAATCATGTTAAGAGATGTTAAACCCGGTGCAGAAGAAGCAGAAGTTAAATCCTCCTCAAATATTGCCTATTTGCAGCAACCCTTCTTTCAACCACATTTGGACTTGTTTCCCGACGAGCTACCAACAACTTTGCCTCCTCGGCGTCCCGTGGATTATCCCATTGATTTGATCCCCGGCCAACCTCCACCAATTCGAGCCCCTTATCGAGTTTCATACTCAGAGTCTTAAGAGATACAGCGGCAGCTAGAAGATTTGTTGGATAAAGGTCATATTCGCCCAAGCAAAAGTCCCTTTGGAGCTCCTGTTCTGTTGGTCAAAAAGAAGGATGGGTCTATGCATCTTTGCATCGACTATCGTGCTTTGAATAAGTTGACGATCAAAAACAAGTTTCCCCTGCCTCGCATTGACGAGTTATTTGATCAGTTATTGGGAGCAAAAATCTACTCCAAAATTGATCTAAAATCAGGGTATCACCAAATTCGCATTCGCATTGGTGATGAGTACAAGACAGCTTTTCGCACAAAGTATGGTCACTCTGAATTTCTGGTATTACCATTCGGGTTAACCAATGCCCCGGCCTCTTTCATGACGCTGATGAACGAAATATTCGGACCATACTTGGACAAGTTCGTGATCGTATATTTGGATGACATTTTAGTTTTCAGTCGAACGATGGCTGATCACAAGGAACATTTGAAGCTTGTCTTCCAAGTTTTGCGAACCAATGTGCTATACACCAATAAGAAGAAAAGTGATTTCTTCAAGAATCAAGTGGAATACCTTGGTCACATTATTTCTGCCAGTGGCGTTGCAGTCAGTCCCAAGAAAATACAGGTCATAGTGGATTGGCCTTTACCGCTCACCATCTCAGATGTGTGCTCCTTTTTGGGACTTGCAAACTTTTATCATACCAAGGTCCACAAATTCTCCGACATTGCAACTCCTTTGACTGAGCTTACCAAGCAGGATAAACTTCAATGGACAGAAGAAGCAGAACAGTCGTTCAAAGCCCTTAAACATGCCTTGACGACAACTCCAATTTTGGCTATTGCAGATCCTACTCAACCTTTTCAGGTCATGACCGATGCGTCAGATCGTGCTTCTGGAGGTGTTCTTATGCAGAATGAGCGTGTCATTGCTTTTGACAGCCGCAAATTTTCAGCCATACAAATGAGATACCCAGTTTATGACAAGGAATTTTTAGCCATTGTTCATGCTTACCGCACTTGGAAACATTATCTTCTTGGCGCAGATTCCGTGGTGCAGACAGATCATCAATCATTGACATACATTTTTACTCAACCGGTGATGAATCCTCGTCAAGGACGATGGGTTGAGTTCTTGGCATATTTTCATATGATTATTCAATACGTGCCGGGCCTTGCAAATGCAGTTGCAGATGCCTTAAGCCATCTTCCTCAAGCCATCAACTTTGCCATTTCCGGTGTGCAGATGGAGATACCTGCTTGTTTCAAGCATGAGTATTTGACAGATCGAGATTTTGGGGATGCATTTCAAGCCCTTAAATCCTCTACTCCGACTCCTACATAGATGAATATGTTTGCAGCTTACACCATTGTCAATGACTTGCTGTATTACATTGATCGCATTTGTGTTCCACACAATACACCATTACGGAAAATTTTGATCCAAGAACATCATGAAGTCCCTTTTGCTACTCATCCAGGCATCAACAAGACATACAGATTGTTATCTGCAACATATTTTTGGCCACAAATGCAGCAAGATGTTATCAAGTTTGTCAAAGCTTGTCATTCCTGTCAAACAATAAAGGCCTCTCGACAACTTCCTCAAGGGTTACTTCATCCTTTGCCCGTACCTCAAGAAAGATGGGAAAGTGTCAGCATGGATTTTGTCACTACATTGCCTCGTTCTCAAAAAGGCAATGCACAAATTGTCGTAGTGGTGGATCGGTTTTCAAAGATGGCACATTTTATTCCTTGCAAGAAAGCTACCTCGGCACCAGACGTTGCTCAATTATTTGTGCAACACATTTTCAGATTACATGGATTACCAAAGTCTATTGTTTCAGACAGAGATCCAAAATTCACAGGGCATTTTTGGACATCCCTTTTCAAATCCCTTGGTACAAATTTGTTATTCAGCTCAGCATACCATCCTCAAACTGATGGACAGACAGAAAGAGTGAATCAAATTTTGGAAGAAATGCTTCGACATTACATACAAATTCGATTGGGATCATGGGAAGAGTATTTGCCACTTGTAGAGTTCGCATACAATAACTCTATCCATTCAGTAACTGGCATGACTCCATTCCAAGCAGCTTATGGGCATACTCCTCTTATACCGACAAACTTTGTTCTTCAACACAAAGTAGCTCTAGCAGATCAGTTGGTTCAAGAAATGCAAGATGTACTTATTCAAGTACGTGACAAGTTGGTTCATGTCCAACAAAAGTACCAGAAACAAGCCAATAAGCATCGACGACATGCAGATTTCCAAGAGGGAGATTTGGTTTTATTATATGTAGCACCTCATCGCTACAAAACGGTGAAATCGGTCTTTCCAAAGTTGCGCCCTCGCTTCTATGGACCTTTCAAAATAATCAAGAAGTACTCAGTTGTCAGTTACAAGTTGGAACTTCCACTCTCATGGGGAAAACTTCATCCAACTTTCCACATTTCTTGGCTCAAACAATACATACAAGGAGATTCGCCAATTCCAGACTTATATTCTTATGTGCCAGAAATTGAAGATGAACACATAATTCTTGTTCCAGAAAAGATTCTTGATGTAAGACAAAAAGAAACAAGACGAAAGATCACAACAGAATTTCTTGTCAAGTGGATGGATCTTGATGAGTCAGACTCAACTTGGCAGACGGATGAAGATATGCAGCAGTACCCAAACCTCCTTCAAGAATTCTTTGAAAAGCGGAAGACTTTCATCTGAACACGGGGTTTTAATGTAAATGGAAGGGAATGTCACGATTGTGACTAGTTACACTCTTCTTGATTCATTACAGATGCAGATGCGAAGTGTGACTAACCCAGGAGGACTCCTGTTCTCGAATGGTCACACCCCTTCGCCCAAAAGACATACCTCTTCGCCAAAAGCCACACTCCTTCGACGACTGGTCACACCCCTTCACCCTACGGATGCGACTCTTCACCCAATGGTTGCAGCTCTTCGCCGAAAGGATGTGTCTTTTCGTCTAAAGTCATGTCTCTTCACAAAGAGACATGCCTCTTCACTGATGACTATTCAATTCCTATAAAAGAAACCCTTGTATCACACTTTCAATCAATCAAACACAGAGTCTTCTAAGTCTTGTTTTAAGTTCAGTTTCAGTTTCTTAAGTCTTAATCATGAGTTTAAGTACTTAATTAAGGATTAGCGACTAGAATCCTTACATTTCCCCAGAAGTAGAGCAGTAGGAACCCAAAATATAGACTGTATATATATGCATAAACTATCAACAATAGAACCCGAGCATCAAATAGGACTCACTAGTACATAGCCTATGGCGAGGTCACAAAAAGGATGCTCCAGCTACCTGTATCACCGAAAGGATCTCCACATTTGAGAATCCCCCAGCTCAATAAAAACCTCACGCTATCGACCCTCACACAAAGGCTAATGCAAATCGCGTATAGTCAAGTCTCAGAAATGACTATCTTCCAGACCAAGTCTCAAAAATGGCTGGGACTGCCAAATACAACCAAGTATGGCTCCACAAATGCGTACAATGGCAGTTTCCACAAGTAACGTACAATCCAGCAGACAATGCGCTCAAATAGGCGCCAAGTGATGCATACCCACAACAACTGCAAGTGACATCACTGCTAGTATATCATTGTACTCCAGCTACCTGTACTTGTGTGAATCACCTATACCTGTACCTGTCTCTGTAACCTGTAACCTGTAGCCCTGAATCTCGAAGCTTGAAGCTCGAAGCAGAAGGTACTCGAAGAAGATCCTCCGTGGGGGCACCAAAAGAATGTGAGCGGGATGGGAACACACAGAACGCCTCTATAACGACCCGACACACACTCTTGGGAAGATACACACACACTATGGGGCACCACTCGGCTTACACAACACACCTGGCCGAGACAAGGAACACACCTCTGGAGTGAGAGGAGAGCGACTATCCACTTGCCCACTCCACACAAACACACACACACACACCCAAAAAACTCAGCTCAAAAGAGGAGAATTTCTGATGTTTAGATACAAATGAGCTTGGGCCAACACCAATGGAGCAAATAGCTCACACAATATGGGTAAAATAAGCCAGATACAATCACAAACCGGAGAAGAAGCTTCATTCATAGGAGAAACTTACACAGCCAAAACAGCAGAAAAACAGTGAGGAATTTGGCAAAATGGACAGCGCCATCGCGTCCGGAACGGCCCAGAACCCCAGTCTACAATGTCAAAGTTCTCAAATCCGACCTCGGATGAGCAGTTTAGGGCCAAAAAATGCTCCAAAAACAGCAAAAACACACTTGCGGCTGTTCCTCCTCTCTTCTCTACGTTTTTTTCTGGTCTTCTCTCTGTTTTTTCAGTTCCCACACTTAGCTTTATTAGTTGGGCACCCTTGACCTTTTAGATGACCTCAAACAGACCCCGAACAGGCCAAAAACTGACCTCGCAGTGCATAGTTGTCACCATTTTGCATCATCCGCACACCTCGCACTCAGCTTTTCTCAATAATGCATCCCGCAACCACGTGAAGTGGCCCCAAAAAGTGGTCCTCATGATGACCTTTCTGCATAAGCATCACAAGAAAACACCCACGTCGTGTCCGTACTCATCCACGTGCAAATATTGACCCCGTTCGGCCTCCTGACGCCACTAGATGCCATCTGATGCATCTGCTTACCTCATGTCGTCGGCCCGCGGATAGCTTTCTCGAGAAGTTTTACGTGCTACCAACTCCTCATTATTGTAGAAAAAACACACTGGTACTGGTAATAATGAAAATCGATACACTATGTACACCCTGTCCTACCTGTACACACGTGGGCCCCACGTAACCACCTGGCTCTGGAAAATGGGCAATCCTTTATTCGATGCACCATGCGTGTGTATGTACATATGCACAATCCCTTACTCCAAAAAACTCCTGACAACGGCTCTTAGGGCCCTCCCTCGTGGTAGCTGTCCAGGTGAGGATGGGCTTACTCCCAGCTTTTTCTTGGAGTACTGGGACCTGCTTGGCTCAGATCTGTGTAGTGCCTTTCAGTACATTTTGCACAGAGGAGTGATGCATGATAGCATGAGTGAGGGCCTGATATACCTCATTCGAAAGGAGGGTGACTCCTTGGATGAGATTCGACAATGGCGCCCCATCACCATCCTCAACTCAGCCTACAAAATTCTTGCCAAGGCTCTGACTTTGAGAATTCAGCCACTTTTGGAGAGCCTTATACATGGGACTCAGACAAGTTTTGTCAAGGAACGCACTATCCTTGACAACATCTTCACTTTCTGGGAGGCTTCTGCCCTGGCACGGCTCCGTGGGGAGGACCTTGTGATTCTTCTTCTCGATTTTGAGAAGGCATACGACAGAGTTGACTGGGACTTTCTAGAGGGCACACTACGCAGGATAGGCTTCTCAGATGCTTGGATCAGAGGGGTGTCAGCTTTGTACAGACAGGCTCACAGTCAGGTGCTTTTGGCAGGAGGTAGAGGTGAGCGCTTCATGCTCACACGCTCAGTCCGATAGGGTTGTCCTCTTGCCCCCTTTCTCTTTCTGTTCTATGCGGAGGCAATGAGCAGATTTTTGGTGTCACAGCAGGTTGGTCTGAGGGGCTTAGCACTCCCTATTCGGGGAGATGAGCTACTGGACGCTGAGTTTGCCGATGACTCAGCCTTGTACTTAGAGGGCCAGGAGGCCAATCTACACAGATGTGAGCAGGCTTTGGAGACCTTCTATTGTGCATCGGGCGCACTGATCAACTGGAGAAAGACAGTGGCTTTCTCAGTTGGCAGTGCTCCTGTGCCAGATTGGATGCCAGGAGAGGGTTTCAGGTGGATTCCCCCAGGGACTACAGTTCGGTACTTGGGTTGTCAGGTTGGTTTGGACTTATCCCCCGAGCAGCAGATTGCTCCTCTTCTCCTGTCCATCAGGAGAAAGCTGCTACATTGGAGCTCAGCACGACTTTCGCTGGCTGGTAGAGTAGTAGTTGCCAACCAGGTGTTGTTGGCGACTATGTGGTACATCACTTCTTGCTGGATCTTTTCGAGTTCTTGTATCAGCCAGGTAGAGAGGCTGATCAGGAACTTCCTTTGGTCAGGACCTGACACTCAGATTGCCCGAGCCAAGGTGGCTTGGTCGGTCATCACACTTCCTTGTTCTCAGGGAGGGCTTGGGATCATTGATCCAGCACAGCAGAGCAGAGCCCTTCTTGGGAAGTTCGTAGTCAGAGGACGACTTCCGGGAGAGGAGCCCTGGAACGAGTCCTTGCTACAGAGGCTTCGTGCCAGGGTGCCTCAGTCAGGAGGCCCTTGGCAACCTTCGACCAGATGGATCTTTACAAAGATGCGCCGAGTTGGTTTGAGCAGGAGACTGGAGGACCGCTTCGCTGTGAGTTTGCTTCGATCTTGGGAGCTCTGACGGCGTGGCCTAGAGCAGAGACAGCCGACGTGTACGGAGGAGCGCCTACGGCAGCCCCTCGTTTGGAACCCCATGGTTAGCACTCAGAGAGGCCACTTGGTTGGTAGTCGGCCTCATGTTTCTTGGGGTCCCATGGCAGCAGGTCCAGCGCGTTCTCTAGGTGACTGGCTAGAGTTCACAGGTTTGTCAGAGGAGGTGCAGGGTTTCCAGCTACAGGGCATGAGAGGGGTGCAGAGCATGTGTCAGGACATCTCATAGTCAGTTCCAGCTCAGTGGCTCACGCCTCTCGAGACAGTAGCACCCCAGTGGATGGGAGCCTTCACACGACTGGAGGTTCTCATTTCAGTCAAGGCCTGCTCAGAGTCTCTCTCAGCCCTGTTCTTCGAGCTTCAGGGTGGGGGACGACTACAGCGAGTTGCAGTAGAGGCCCCGCAGGTAGCAGAGTGCTGTTTTCAGAGGATCCGAGCAGTGGGCATCAGTGGGCGGACCTGCGTCATAGACCCTGACCCAGCAGTTCTTGAGACAGGACACTGGAGGCTATGGGCTTGGGAGTGTTGTCCGTTGGCACGAGTACAATGGGATCCTGGTGAGTGGCTATGGAGGGACCCCTTCTCTTCTGCAGACCACCCAGGAGTCCCGTTCTTTCAGTACATTGTTCGACTGGGACGTCATATACTAGCAGCACAGAGAGAGGCCCTCCCCGCTGCAGCACGTCATTGGCAGGAGGAGGGTCTCAGTCGAGTTCTTGGCAGACTTTTGGGAGAGTTGTGGGACTCCAGACAGCCGAGGCGAGTCACCTTGTTTCATTGGCTGGTCGCACACAGAGCCACAGCAGTAGGGAGCTAGCTAGTGCATAGTGGTCTCTCGGCCACATGTGCAGCTTGTGACCATTTGGTGGAGAGTCAACGTCACTGTCTTTGGGACTGTCCCTCGGCCCAGCAGGTGTGGCTACGAGTTCTTCGGCTGATGCCTGCTCTGTCCACGGCTCGACAGGACACTTGGGGGGCAGCGGCTTGGTCCACACTCACGGGCCCGGCACTTCAGTTTGAGCTATCTTCCACGAGCAGGATGATAGTGATTCAGGGGGGGCGACCTACACTCCATCCTGCTACAGAGCTTACTCCACAGGAGTGGTGCAGTGAGAGAGAGGAGTGTTGGGAGCTCATCAGTGGCCTGACACTTTGGTTCATCTGGCGGGCCCGTTGTTTCAGCATCTTTGAGGCTCGCCCTATTCCACCAACAGAGACTGTTCGTGACTTTTGGCTAGAGCTGATCCATACTCTCAGAGGACAACTTGAGGGACTACAGGGCAGCTCCGACCGCATGCGGGAGCACCGCGAGGCTTTCCTTCGACTCTGGCGCCCTGGGCCTTTCTACACCATAGTCCAGGGGGTGCTCAGATGGCACTACTGTCCACCTGTGTGGCTCTTCCCTCCTCCCATCTCTTGATTTAGCCTCATTGTATATATGCTGTTTTTTCATTGGGAGAGTCTCCCCATCATGCTTGTTGTAGCCCTCTCTTGTAGAGGTGGTTGTAGCCCTATGGGCAGTTTTCATTAACTAATAGAAGGATCTCTTTCTCAAGGAAAAAAAAGTATGCCACAGATACAGATTTTGCACGGATACGGGATGGGGAGACAATAGCGGGATATTCCATTCGGGATGGCTACTTGATGAGAAAAACCATGTTGTGCGTTACACAGCCGTTGAGGGAAAAGGTACGTTTTCACACGGATACGGGATGGGGAGACAGTTGCGGGATATTCCATTCGGGATGGCTACTTGATGAGAAAAACCATGTTGTGCGTTACACAGCCGTTGAGGGAAAAGGTTATGACTGAATTCCACTGTCCACCTTTTACGGGTCACCGAGGCATTGCTACCACCATGAAAGGGGTAGAGAGATACTTCTTTTGGCCAAGACTCGAAAAGGATGTGGAAGAGTTTGTGCGCAGTTGCTTAGTATGCCAGAAGGTCAAGTTTGACAGGCATAAAGCACAGGGATTGTTACAGCCTTTACCCATACTCACCCGCCCCTGGGAAAGTAGTGCAATGGATTTCATTTTTGATCTCCCGAGAACACAGAGTGGTCACGATGGTATCTGGACTATTATTGACAGATTTAGCAAACACACTCATTTCATTTCAATGAAGAAAACAGTCAAGCCGGATCACTTGGCGAGACTATTTGTGGCCCAGATCTTCAGATTACATGGCATGCCTGAGACGATTGTCTCTGATAGAGACCCCAGATTTACGAGTTTGTTTTGGAAGGCAATTTGGAAGAACATTGGCACGCGGTTGCAGTTCTCGTCATCGTTCCACTCGCAGACTCTGACGGGCAATCTGAGATTGCCAATTCAGTGGTTTTAGATATATTGAAGTCTTGTATCTCGGATCAGAAGACTCAATGGGAAAAGTACTTACCTTTGGTGGAATTTGCCTACAATAACACGATACACTCTTCGACGGGGAAGGCGCCATTTGAGATTGTTGAAGGTGTTGCGAAGGTTCCACCCTTCCTAAGCACGAAAGATAAGATTTTTAAAGCGGATGAATATATGCTAGACTTAGATACGGATTTTGCCAAGGTTCGCGAGACTTTGCAGAAATTTCAAGAACGACAGAAAAAGGCAGCAAATCGCCATCGTCGCGACTTGAAATTGAAGGAGGATGATTGGGTGCTCTTACCTTTTGAGAAGGCACGCCTGAGAAAGAAAAAGGGAAAGGAGAGGCTTTTTCCAAAGCTTAGTATGCGATACTACGGCCCTTTCCAGATCACTGAAAAGATAAATGATGCCTCCTTCCCACTGAAACTACCTGATACTTGGAGGATTCACAATGCATTTCATGTGAGTCTCTTGAAACCTTTTAAAGGTGATGTGCCTGATGATGGGGAGCATAATGAGCAACCCAAAGTGGAAGAAACGAGGAGATCCTTGTTCCTGAACAGATTTTGGCACATAAGGATACGAAGAAAGGTAAAGTCCGAATGCGGTCCTTGGTTAAGTTCAAGAACTATCCTGCATTTCATGCGAAGTGGATGGAGGAGGAGGACCTAGCAGATACTCCTCGGATTGTGAAACTTTACCTCGATGCTTTTGGTTTAGCATAGTCTACTCCAAATGGAACCCAGAATTCAACTTGGCCGGAGATTTGGTGCAGTGGGATGCACAAGAGGGGAGTCACTCCGCTCCTTTGTAAACAGATGCCTTGATTTTGATATTAAAGTCACTGATGTCTCTTTGAGCTTCAGGGATACTGAGAGCTGACAGTATTCTGCTGGATGACTTTATGAAATGGAATTCCTGATCATGATACTGATTTGTTCTTGACTTCTTTTTGAGTGCAGGAACTGATAGACGAAATGACTGCAACATTTTGGTCTGATGGATCTCGAATAGACATGGTTTCAATAGGGGTTAGTCAATCGGACATCGATGAGGTCCCAATTGGATCTAGATGCGATTACTAGCTACATTGTCGATAAATCATGATCTAAGATCCGAATGAATGTTGAGTGTCATGTGATGTCCTGTGATGTCTAATGATGTCCTATGATGTCGTGTGATGTGACTATCGATTGGTACATGAGCTAGATGTGTGTTCCTAGTACATATGTACTAATAGTCAATGTCTGCTAAGACAGTTTATGGCCTCTATCTCATTTGCAGGCGTAATGGAGGGCAATTACAATGCTTTCAAGAGGGGGGTATGTCACAAAGTGATGACGTGGCTACCCGAGAGCAGAAACCCTAACCCTAATTTCTGCCAGAAACCCTATCTACTGAAACCATAAAACTTGCAAACCCTAAAATCTGCCAAAAACCCTAAAAGCAGCAAAAACCCTAACCCTAATCCTAGGGCAGCAAGGAAAAATTCCCCGAAATTGTGGGGAGCATGATGACGTGGCACCGTACGGATGAGCCCGCCTTTTGCGACGCATTTTACGGCAGCTTTTCAGTTTGCTCTACGCAAGAGAGAGAAAGAGAATGCTTTATTTTATTTTAAACTCAAGTGAGTTTGAGAGAGAAAATAGCCTTTGCTTTTATTTAGGCTTTTGGATCTAAAGCTTTTGGGGCTCTACTTTTGGCAACCCTTGTAAACTTTAAATAAGTGGTTTGGGCTCACTCGGCAGAGGATCTGGATGCATAGTCTGAGAGTGAAACCCTTACCACTCTCTTGTACTTTAAACTGATTAATACATAAAGAAATACCGAAAGGTGCGCCAGTCTTTGGGACCAATATCTCTAGGCACGGAACTCCGCCGGGCCTGTGCAAATCTATTGTGAACTGTGAACTGTTTTGAAGTGGTTATTTGGTGCTGTTGTGATTGATTCTTGACTTGGAGTGTCCAAGTCTGTTACAGTATCAATGCCACCAAGACCCGTAAATGGTGGACAGTGGCATTCGGTTAGAACCTTTTCCCTCAACAGCTGTGTAACGCACAACATCATTTTCTTCATCAAGTAGCCAACCCGAATAGAATATCCTCCTACTACCTCCCCATTCTGTATTCAACTGAATACATCTGCAAAATCTCGATCTGTGGCGTACTAATCAACCATGTCCTCGAAGCTTATATGATGTATCGCGGAAATAGCCAAGACCAACGGCTTCCGGGACAAAGCATCTACCACCAAGTTCTTTTGTCTCTGCACATGGACAATCTGGAAGTGAAACTGCCACCACATCTGCTTTTCCAATAGCTACTTCTGTGACAAGAAGTAGTGTAAATTGTGATGATCTGTGAAGACTGTAAAATCGGCTCCGAGTAGGTTATGTTGCCACTGAGTAAGAGCATAGATTACCGCCAAAAGCTCTTTCTCATATAACTGTGCTGTCAATTTTGGCCTTGAAAACAATCGGCTCTCATAGGCAATGACATGGCCTTCTTGCATTAAGACCGCACCCAGACTACGACCACAAGCATCACAATATACTTCGAAAGACTTTTGCAAATCCGGCAAAGTCAAAACTGGTCCCATAGTCAATTTCTCTTTCAATGTCTGAAAGGCAGTCACCTCTGTGGGTCCACACAAGAAAGGGACTCCTTTCTATGTCAAGATATGCAAAGGGGAAGCAACCTCTGCAAACTTTCTAATGAACTGCCGGTAGTAAGAACATAAGCCTAAGAGGCTTCTAACTTCATGGACATTCTTCAAATCCGGCCAATCACGTGTAGTCTTAATCTTGGCCGGGTCCATCTGCACTCCTGCTCAGAGGATGTGTCCCAAAAAGTGTATCTCTGATAAGAAAAACTCACAATCAACAACTTGTGATCTCGCAATGCCTGAAAGACCTGTAGCAGATGTTCTCTATGTTCTGATGTCACAAACTGCTGACGTGTCAAAGCCTAAAGAATGGAGCCAACTTACAGATGTTGGTCGGGGGGCCTAAACCCTAAGAAGAAGAAGTCCTACCAACTTATGGGGACCCCGTCCGATGGGGCCCTAGTGACATAAAGGGATTAAAATAAAGCATGACACACACACTCACACAAAGCTAATAACGTGGCAGCTGTACGGATTTTCGTAAATTACGCTGGCAGCTTTTGGCATTGCTTTTGAGACCAGAAGCCTTTCAGTTTTGAAGGCTTTTCACTGTAACTGCTTTTCAGGCCAAGCGCCTTTAAATATGAGGTTAGGGCTCATTCTCTGGCATGCTTCTTGGAGAAGGTGCAAAGTCTGGAGTACCGGCTTGTACTGTGTTGATGCAATATAAAGAAATACCGAAAGGGGCGCCAAGGTTTGGGGCCAATACTCTCTGGGGTGGAATTCCGCCACTCCGTGTCGCGTGTCGTCTCTCTCTTTCAGTTCAATTGTTATTGAAGTGCTAAAAGCCTATTCAGTCTGTTCTTTTCTATTGGCACGTGGTGCCTGTCATGTGACATCTGCCTCATCCTTGGAGAAGACAATAATCAAAGAAAGTGCCAACAAAAGATCTGTACTCTCTAAAAATCATGTCCATCATTTGGTTAAAGGTCACTAGAGCATTGGTAAGGCCAAAAGGCATCACCAAAAAATCAAATAAACCAAAGGTCGTCCGAAAAGCTGCCTTGTAGACATCTCTCGACGCGATTCGAATCTGATAATATCCGCTCTTCAAATCGATCCTGTTGAAACAAGAGGATCCCTATAGTCGGTCAAGAATATCATCGATCCTCGGAATTGAAAATCCGTTCGTGATGGTGATTTTATTGAGAGCTCTATAATCAATGCACATTCTCCAAGATCCGTCTTTCTTCAAATCCAACAACACCGGAGAGCAGTAAGGTCGAGTACTCAGCTCGATAAGACCCTTTTCCAAGAGGTCTTTCACTTGGTTCATAATCTCTTCATTCTGGGCTCGGCTAGTTCGGTGGTGTGCTTCCAGGTATCAGATCAATGGTATGATCCTCAAGACGAGCTGGTGGCAACTCGCCTAGCATGCCCTCAGAAAAGCAATCAGCATGAATGTGGAGAAAATCTTGGCGTTCTTTATCAAGTTCAGCCATATTTGTCCGATGTTCATCATTCAACTCTTTCAAAAAGATCGAGTAAACAAACAGACTGGATTTTATTAATTTCAAAACGGTCGAAGCCGATACAATAGGGACAGACTCGCCTTTCAGTTTCACATCAAGTACAATATTTCGGCCCTTTTCAGTAGTCAATGTCGCTTTCTTCGCTCGATAATCGACCACGGCGTTGTTGTTATGGTACCAAGGGACTCCCAGGAGGACATCACAGCCTTCCAAGGGCATTATGTAGAAACCCTCGTGCCCCAAATACCCTTTACAATGCAACCTAAGTTTGCCAATGACAGGTGTAATGGCCACGTCCCTGCCGGGTGCCACTATAACTGCCTCTGCTTGTAATCCCATCCGATCGGGTGTAATCTCGAGCCGCGCCGCCAATTCGAGTGAAATGAAATTGGCCTTGGCTCCTCCATCAAAGAAAATCAGGGCTTCTTGATCTTCACTTTGCCCCAAGCTTGGCAAAGTACTTTCATCAATCGTGCTTGGGTCAGTACCCATGCAATCTAGAACCAATCCTTCTTTCATCTTGCCTTTTCGTCCACGTTCCTCAGCTGCTCTCGAACTCCTAGCCTGTCTTCATTCTGTTCTTGCTATGCCTTTTTAGGGCACTTTTTGCAGAGCGGTGTCCATGTTCCCCACATCCAAAACACTTCCCCTCTTTGATGTAATTGGCCATCTCTCGAAGAGTGAGCTGGGGTCGTGAATCCTTATCTTTCTTTCCTTGAGGGCTCTTTTTCTTTCTACTTTCATTATTAGAAGTCTGTTGGGTTTTCTGAGTCAAGATCTCATCAGTGAGGTCAGTCAGATTGCCTGAATGTATGGCAAAATCCCGTTTCGCATGACCCATCAATTCTTGAATAGAATTTGACTTTTGTTCTAAGCAGTGATCTCGGATCTCTGTAGGAAGTCCGCAACAAAATTGCTCATTCTGTTCTTTAAACGAGATCTTCTTAAATGAAGAAGCTAGTACAAAAGAGCTCCAAAATCTCTCACAATATGCGTCCAAAGAATCTCCCTTGGTCATCCGAAGATAATTCCAAGCAGCTCGTATATCTCGTTTGTACGAGCGAGTCAACCAAGAAGAAATAAAAAGCCTTTTGAATTTCAACCATTTAACTGGAGTTTCCTTGTTCAATAGGAGTTTCCTTGTTCAATAGGAGGGTGGACCACCATGTTCGAGCATTTCCCTTGAAGAAAGAGGTAGCCCTCCGAATCTTGCAGTGCTCTGAGTAATGCCCTCCAGAGAAAGCTATGTCAAACTGCTGTATGAAGGCCAAAGCCCTCAAAGGATCTTGGAATCCAGAAAATTTGTCAAACTTAATAGATTGTCCACCTTCTTTAAATTCTCAAACTTTCTTGCTTTTATCTTCGAGGAAGTCATACTGGTTGGCTTTATAGAAATGCTTCTTCTTTGCATAAAATTTGTGATCGTCGGAGTCAAAACTATCTGAGGACGAATCCTCTGTAAAACTGTGTCACGTGACACATCCCAACCCTATGTGTCCGTGGACAAGCTACACCATAGCAGGGTTTCCGTCAAGTCCAGTCAAGTTAGATTAGAAGTGATCTGGCACTTTTGTGAGTCTATTCGTAGACCGTGCATGCCCAGTCACTCAGTGTAGATGCATATCCTTTGTTTGCACATTGCATAAGCATAAGCATTTCCATCAGATTCCATCAGAGTCAGTTTGAGGATTTTTCAAATGACTTTATCCCATTTTTCCCTATTTTTGACATTTTTCACTTATTTATTAAGTGACTTTTGTTGGGTACTCAATAGGGCAAATTGGGTAAGTTAATATAAGCAAACCCAAGTTAGCACAAATTGGCAGATGAGCAAAGGCACAGCAGGCTTCCCCAAGCAACAGGTGTCCAACCCTCTCTCAGCAAGACCCTCTCCAACCTTGGCGAAGCCACTCCCCTTCCACCAACGTTTTCAGCCATCGCCATAAGGTTCCCTCCCTTGGCGTTTTCCAGAGCCTGCCGTCGTCATCTCATATCCCTGCTAGCCTAGCGTTTCCACTGCCAATCGACGTGAGGTGGGAAAAAGCAACCTTGGTGTGAGCGCAAGGCCGCCAAGGGGTGCGTCCGCAGAAAAGGGTAGAACTCGGGTGAAGAGAAGATCCTTCTCAACGCGATTTGCAAGCGAAAGAACACCTCAAGAACCCAAGATTCTCCCGAATCAAGGACCTCAAGAACCTCAAGACCCTCAAGAACCCAAGTTCCTCGCGAGCTTAAGACCGCAAGAATATAGTGCATGGTCGTCACCCGAAGCGGAATGGATACTTCACATACAGGTGATGGGCATGAGAGAGGCGATGAAGACTCGTTCCCACCCAGAGATGATCTCTTCAATCCTCCCCCTTCGCCATCTACGCCAAACCCTATGGAGGCAGTGGTCAAGCAGATGATGGATAGACAAGAAGCAAATCGTCTTGCTCTTGCCGCAAAACAAGAAGAAAATCGGCTTGCTTTTGAACGCGAGCGCGATGAACGAGAAGCTCTACGGGAGATTCGCCATCAAGAATTTATTTCCCACTTGCTAGCCTCGAAGACCGAACCACCCAAAGATCATGGGAGTTCCTCTCGTGGTGCAAGCCACGATGCGGATTCCAACAACCCAGTCACCGAAAAAGTGACTTTCAGTAAGTATGATGGTAAGATGGATGCTACGGTGATTTATTCTTGGTTGCATCAATTTAATGCTTATTTTGCGACAACTAAGAAAACAGGAAATAGCAAAGCTTTTACGGCAGCTATGTACCTTGCTGGTGATGCCATCAATTGGTACCATGCATGGCAAGAGGCACAGCTAGCCGCGCACCTAGAGGCAGCCGACGATTTCACGCCCTCTCTTTTAGTTGGGCTGATTTCCAAGACAAGCTCAAGGCGCGGTTTATGCCACCTCAGTACCTTGCACGCTTGAAAGAGGATTGGCATAATCTCAAGCAACGTGGTATGCCAGTCATGTCTTTTTCTAACCGTGTTTTGCAGCTAGGCACTCAATTACGCAAGTCGGATGATGAGCACAAAGAGGCTTCTCTTTGGGTTAGACGAATACATCAAGTTTGATGTTGAAGTCTTTGACCCCGCGGATCTCAACAAGGCGGTAGCAATCGCTCTCGCCCAAGAGATGAAGCACAACAAAGGAAAGCCTAAGGAGAACAAGTCTTCTCAAGGGACATCTCAGAATTGTCAGAACACACAGAATGGTAAGAACGGTAAGAATGGTAAGAATGGTAATTCTTCTAGCCCTTCTTCCTCTAATTCCTCGGAAAAGAACTCTTAACAATGAATCTAAGGATAAAGCACCTGCAAAACCTAAGCTCACCTTGATGAAAAAGCTTCACAAGGAATTATAGGAGGATACATCACGGCGGAAGAACGAGTGATTTATGCTAAAGAAGGTAGATGTTTTCAATGTCATGTCAAGGGTCACATTAAGAAGGCCTGTCCTAAGACAGTCCCACCTAAAGAACCAAAGGCACCCACAACTAGCACAAACTCTGTCACAACACAACCTGCATCTTCTCCCGACTCTGACAAACACATTGATGAATCTCTCTTGAAGTGTTATGGTCATGTAAAAGGACAGCATTTTATCATATTGTTTGATCCAGGCAGTATGCATGATGTGATTAGTTCCCCTCTTGTTGAAAGAGCCCGCCTAGAGGTTAGTCAGAAATCTCCTCTCGAGGTTTCTAGCTTCGCTCCTGGTATGGACTCTCTCATCACGAAGGAGTGCCTTGATGTAATGTTTACCGTTCAACAAGCTTCTTTTCGTAGGAAATTTCTTGTGTCTCCTCTCTCAGGCTGTGATATGATTTTGGGCATTAAATGGTTTCGTGAACTCAACGCTCTCATTGATTTTGAAGCTAACACTCTCATTTTACATGCCAAATCTGATTCCCCCCTCATCATTCGTGCTGAGGAGGGCTTGCATTCTTTACCTCTCATCTCGCATGTACAGGTAAAGCGTGAATTACGACGAGGAGCACAAGCGAGTTGTTTACGAAATTTAAACATCTCTTTTTGCAGGATGATCTTCCACCTCGTCTCCCACCGGAGCGGCCGGAGGACCATCGCATCGAGCTTATGGAGGGAGCACAGCCTGTCAGTAAGGCTCCCTACCGTTTGAACAAGTCACAGGAGGAAGAGTTAGAGCGACAACTCACAGAGTTGGTGGCTAGAGGATTCTACGTCCTAGTGTAAGTCCTTTTGCTGCCCCTATTTTGTTCGTTCACAAGAAGAATGGTTCGTCTCGTTTGTGTGTTCATTACAAGGCATTAAACAAGATGACCATCAAGAACAAGTTTCCGATGCCTCGCATTGAGTATATCCTCGATAGGCTCAATGGGGCAAAGGTTTTCAGCAAGGTCGATCTCAAAAGTGGATACCATCAGGTACGGGTATTCAAAGGCGACATTTTCGAGACCGCTTTTCGCACCGAGCGAGGGCAATGGGAGTATATTGTTATGCCTTTTGGATTGACAGGAGCCGTAGGTACATTCAATCGTCTCATGGTAGGTCGTTTCGGCGACATGGTAGGTATATGTGTGTTCATCTTTTTAGATGATATTCTCATTTTTTCTGCATCATGGAAACAACATGAAAGAGATGTTGAAAGGGTACTAACTCGTTTGGATGAGTGTCAGTTGTACATTGCAGCTAAGAAGTCTGAATTTTTTCTTACTGAAGTCACTTATCTGGGTTATATCATTTCTGCAAAAGGCGTCAAGCTAGACCCCGCGAAGGTGGAACAGGTTCGTAATTGGGATTTGCCCAAAAATGCATATGATGTGCATTCTTTTCTTGATTTATGTCAAGCATATAGTTCGCACATAGAGAATTTTGCACGCATTGCTGTACCTATGACTAATGTTTTGAAAGGGGTAAAGACTCGCCGTCAGCGCGTAGACTTGCTCGCTGCAGCCATTGAGGCTCTCGCAGCTCTCAAGGTTGCGGTGACGGAAGCTCCGTGTCTTATCCTTGCTTCTTGGGATGATCCCTTCGAGTTATGGACGGATGCGAGTAATGTCGCCATAGACGCTGTGCTCCAGCAGCATGGTCGTCCTGTAGCTTTCCTTAGCCGGAAGCTCAATAGTGCGAAAAAGAATTATTCAGTTTATGATAAAGAACTTTTGTCTATCATTCACTCTCTTAAGCATTGGAAGCATTTTTTGTATGGTAGAGAGTTCACAGTGCGCACAGATCATCAAGCCCTCAAGTGGCTACAATCTATACCTAGTGCACATTGGAGTGATCGCCAAGCGCGGTGGTCACAATTTTTTGAGCAATTTGGAGGTTTGATTAAGTATGTGTCGGGAAAAGCTAACCCTGTTGCAGATGCGTTGAGTCGCAAAGGACAGATTTTGGCTCTTGAGTCAAGAACCACATTTTCTATACAGGGTGAGTCTTTTGACAGCATGAAGAATCAGTATACAGATTCGGAGTTTGGTAAGTATTGGTTGCAGGCTCTTGCTTCCCAAGCAAGAGCCCAGCAACTATGTCATTCGTGATGGATTGTTATTTTTTCGTCAGCGTCTATGTGTGTTGCCCTCTCTCAGGCCAGCCATATTGCATGATGCACATGATTCTCTCACGGGTGGGCACAGGGGTATGAACACCACATTGGAAAAGATTGAACGATTTTTCTATTGGCCTAAAATGCGAAAAGATGTGTTTAGTTATGTTACACATTGCACTATATATCAAAAAGTAAAAGCTCCTCGGGGTAAGCAGCAAGGCCTCTTGCTTCCGCTGCCTATTCCCGAGGGACCTTTTCAGGATATCTCTATGGATTTTGTGACTAACTTACCACTAAGTCAGCATTCAAGGAACACTCAATGTTTAACTATTGTTGATCGTTCCAGCAAATTCTGCATGTTGATTCCTTGTAAGGCCACAGTTACTGCACATGATGTTGCACGATTGTTCATAAAGCATTGGTACCCCCTCTGTGGTTTACCAAAGTCCATTGTTTCAGATAGGGATGTTAAGTTTACGTCCAACTTTTTGCGTGCACTCTTTGAAAATTTTGACACAAAGTTGAATTTTTCATCCGCTTTTCATCCACAGTCAGATGGTCAAACGGAAATTTATAATCAGTTGGCTTTTGATGTGTCGAAGTCTTATGTTCATGATCAGCAGTCTCAATGGGAGCTCTATCTCCCATTGGTTCAGATTTCTGAGAGTGTGAAGCTTCGGCTAAGCAAGGCTCAAGAATTTTATTCTCGACAGGCTAACAAGCATCGTTAGGAGGTCTCGATCAAGGAAGGAGATTGGGTGTATCTACGAATTATGAAACAGCGTCTTAAGCAAGTTAGAAAGAAATGTCCTAAGTTATCTTTTCGTATATTGGTCCATTTCTAGTCATCAAAAAGATTAATGAGGTATCAATGGAATTGAAGTTGCCTAATTCATGGTCAATGCACAACGTTTTCCATGTTTCTTGGTTGAAAGTGTTTCAGGGAACACCTCAAAAGGACGTTTCGGAAGAAGAAGAACCGGAGATCATCGATGAAGCAGAAGTCATGGAGCCGGAGCAAGTCTTGTTGCATCGGTTTCGTCATGGTTCGAAGAAACAAGTACGACAATATTTTTTTAAGTTCAAAGATCGAGGAACCCATGAAGCGGTGTGGGTAGACGAAGAGTTCTTCAAGGATTATCCAGAGTTGTTGGCAAACTACAAGAAAGCCATGCAGCTCGGTACATGTACCTCACTTTAAAAAGGAGGGGATGTCACGTGACACATCCCGACCCTATGTGTCCGTGGACAAGCTACACCATAGCAGGGTTTCCGTCAAGTCCAGTCAAGTTAGATTAGAAGTGATCTGGCATTTTTGTGAGTCTATTCGTAGACCGTGCATGCCCAATCACTCAATGTAGATGCATATCCTCTGGTTGCACATTGCATAAGCATAAGCATTTCTATCAGATTCCATCAGAGTCAGTTTGGGGATTTTTCAGATGACTTTATCCCATTTTTCCCTATTTTTGACATTTTTCACTTATTTATTAAGTGACTTTTGTTGGGTACTCAGTAGGGCAAATTGGGTAAGTTAATATATAAGCAAACCCAAGTTAGCACAAATTGACAGATGAGCAAAGGCACAACAGGCTTCCCCAAGCAACAGGTGTCCAACCCTCTCTCAGCAAGACCCTCTCCAACCTTGGCGAGGCCACTCCCCTTCCACCAACGTTTTCAGCCATCGCCATAAGGTTCCCTCCCTTGGCGTTTTCCAGAGCCTGCCGTCGTCATCCCATATCCCTGCTAGCCTAGCGTTTCCACTCTTCACTGGCAGCAGCACAAAGCAATCACTAACGCTAGCATTCTCTTGCAGATCAGTGGCGTTTTCAGCACCAAAACGCGCAAAGAATTCAGCCTTTAAACCTGCAGTTAGACCAGCGATTGTCATCAGTCCAGCCCTTCAAAAACGCTGCAGATCCTAAGCGTTTTCAGCCGGCAACTAGCACTTCAAAAACGCAGCAAAACCCTAGAAACCAGCGTTTTCTTTCAGCCTTAAAGCATCAGCAGAAGCATGGAATTTCAGCCACGATATCAGCCCCCAAGATCATCGATTCTCAGCCCTTAAGCCATTGTGGACAGCAGATACCAGGAGATCCAGATCAGCCCTAAAGTCATCATCATCGTCATCATCGGCATAGTCCAAGTTGCATCAGTCCATTGCATTCGCATTGGACACTTTTGTGCAATCAAGTAGACCACTCTTGCCGACAAGAGTGGGGCCTTCGGAGGAGGGTTTTAGAACCTCTCGGGTGTCGTATCTTTTCTCTCTCCTTCTCTCAGTCTCATTCACTCGCACGCACAATATCCACTCACTTCGTTCGTGATCACAGCACTCTCTATAAGACGGAAAGCTCTCTCTTTCCCTAATAACTCAAAGGAACCTTGAGCAGTAAAGATCACTAATCTTGAGAAAATACGACATTCATTCCGCTGCACCTTACAAACTGTCCGAAACTAGGCCAAACTTAGGCTTCTTTGCCTTTTTCTTGCCCTTTCCGAAGCTTTGCTTTTTGCTTCGCTTTTTACTTTTCTGTCTTCTTCGCTCGAGTCAGAGGAGCTAAAAGAACTGTCACAAGAAGAAGAAGCAGAAGAAGAAGAAGAACTCGATACTCCTTCAAATCGTACAAGCTTCTTCTGCTTTCTTACCGATGCAAAAGTAGATGGACGACCCAAATAACCCGAAAAGTCGATTCCTTTCTTCTGCTTTTTGTCATGCTTTTTGGCTTTGTTGTTCACATCCAAAAGCTGATTGATCCGTGCATCAACCACCTCTTCTAATTCTTGTTCTGTAAACATCCTCAGAGCAGGAGGTTTCTTGAGTGCCGGTTTGATGAGTGGCTCTGTGGCCTCGAGGGATGTCTGAGTCAAAAAGTTTGCAAATTTCGGATCCTTCGCAATGTTGCTCATCATCTTTGTTGCGTCATCAACCAATTAGCGACGTTCCATCTCTTCAATCTCTGCCTGAGTAGGCCGAGGTGGGCCGTACTCTTCATGCGAATCTTCTTTGTGATCTCCTCCCGCATTCCCAGATGCAGAAGAAGTCGCCTCTTCTCTGTTGGAATCCATAAGTGTCGCAAGAAAAGGATCAGATTTCCCAGTAGAAGAGAAATCGACCACGCTTTGATACCACTGTAACAAACTTGGACACCCCAAGTCAAGATTCTACCGCAACACAACAGAGCTTCACTTCAAAGCGATTCACAATTCACACTTGAGTCAAGAAGGCCCATCGTAGTTCCGAGCCTAGAGATAATGGCCCCAAAGACTAGCGCCCCTTTCGGTATTTCTTTTTGTATTAATCTGTGTTCAAAGTACAAGAGAGTGGGTAGGTGCTCACTCTTAGACTCTACGTCCAGATACTCTGAGAAGTGAGGGCCTAGCCACGTATTTATTGGTTACAAGGGATGCCCAAAAGCAGAGCCCCGTTTTAAAAGCTTCTTCAAAATAAAGCAACTGGCCCAAAAGCTTTGCTAAAAATCAACCAACGTAGAATCAATAATTCAGTACGCTTTGCCACGACAGCAGCTCCCTAATTTACGAGAAATCCGTACGAACACCGCGTCAGCCTATCAGCAGGCTTTCCGTCGTAAAATCCAAAAATCCGTACTGTCGCCACATCAGCCTGCCACGTGTCATTGCGGGTGCCTCGGGGTCTGCTGCCACGTCACCATTTTGTGACACATCGTCCATTTGAATCTTCCGTGCTCCTTGCGGGGTTCGTCAATTGAATCCATGTGTGTCGCGGTAGAAGGGATCGGATTCTCCGTAGAAGGAAAATCGAATGTACTTTGATACCACTGTAACGAACTTGAACACCCCAAGTCAAGAATCTGGCACAACACACGAGAAAATACTTAACAATCACTTATCACAGTTATAGAAAGAGACGACACGGCCCGGCGTAGTTCCGTGCCCAAAGGTATTGGTCCCAAAGTTTGGCGCCCCTTTCGGCATTTATTTTTATATTAATGCTTGAGCAAAGTACAATGTCTGAGGGTCCTCTCTGCTCAGTGCTCCCAAGCCAATCTAAGAGAGGGAGAGACCCTACTTACAAATTTCTAGGCCCATGGCCTGCCAAACCAATACATGAAAAGCTTCAAGTTCTAAAAGCATTCGAGACCCAAAAGCTAGCACTCAAGGCAGCCAGCGCCACGTTAGCAATCAGCGAAAAACGGGGGTTGTCCGTACAGCACTGCCACGTCAACATCCTTGCGCGATTTTATTATCGTTTTGTCCCTTGGGCCCTTTTGGATGGGATACCATAGGTGGGTACAACTTATAAGCTTTAGACTCTTTAATTTAGGCCCCTCGAAAGGTTCTCCAAGTTGATAAAACTTCATTTGCCTCTTTCTCTAAGGGCTAGACCTCCTACAGTCCGGAGTCTGTCCAGATGGTCATGCCACATCATCACTTTGTGACATCATCCAAGAGAATCTATTGGGCAAACATATTGTCCCAAGAAAAGATCGTCAAGGTGCAGCCTCGTCCATGTTTTTTAATGCCCTAGCTGGCAATCAGGATAGGCCACACCTTGCTAAACCTTGGCGAGACTTTTGTCGAGGTACAAAGAATTGAAACCCCTAGGAAACCTATGCAAGCAAACAGTGAGGACAATGGAGAAAGAGAGAGACCATTAATGTAGCCAGAGAGATCCACGAAAAGCAAGTAGAAAAAAAAAGAAACAAGACGTATATTAGAGTAACACTGTGTCAAACTATAGAGAATTGATTACAGTGTAAGCCATGCAAACCAAGTCCCTCACAGCCCATCAAAAGTAATTAAAATTTTTAGAGAGGATAGTTTCTACCTCAAAAAAAGAGAAGTTGGACAAGTAAACAAAATGCCAAAAAAAGGCCTTTAAAAAATAATTTTAAAGACAGTCAACTTAGGCTAGCATGTCCAAGCCCTCTAGAATGCATAAACCTAACCCTAATCCTAGGCACTACAAACACGAATATGACCTCCAATATGTGTGTATATGTATTGTGAACATATGCTTGTATGCATACCTACAAGCCTGCGTACATATGCATGTACACAGGCTTGCATCTAAAACTCCATGTACCATACCTACTTTGGAAACTCTCTAAAACAAGAGATAGCATATGTTCACAGGTCAGAAAGTTCGCAAATTAAAAAGCAATAAACATGCCTAAAATGTCATTTCTGGGTCCAAGATGTGTTACTACAACACAAGAGATCGTGCCTAAAATGCCAATCCTACGTCCAAAACGTACTTCTCTCAATCCCAACTAATGTGGAAAGAATCATTGCCACTGAGTCACTTCGAATTGGTTCCTTAATAGCTTGAGGGTACCTCTCAACAACATAAAGGAATAAAAAAGCTCACAAATAGGCTTTTAGTCTTTTGATAAACTTAGAATCGCTTGGTCCCTCCTAATTTACTTCATGGAGTCGATATGCAGTCTTTTTGCATGCTTGCTCAACTTATACAAATCTTTATGTCTTGTAATGAGCCATAGACTCGGGGCCCCTTTGTCTCTCTCAAAAGTATTATGATGGGTCACAAAGAGAGAAACCTGTCGCTCTAGCTCGAAGGTCATCCAAAGAAGCGGAGATTTCATCAGCAACACGAGCAATTTCGTCTTGTGATGGACCACAGACTTAGGCCCATTTGTCTCTCTCAAAAACAAATTCAGATATTTTTCTCCACAAAAAAAAAACCCGTTGAGTCACAAAGAGAGAACCTGTAGCTCGAAGGTCGTCCAAAGAAGCGGAGACCTCATCAGCAACACGAGAAATGAAAGCGCTAGCTAGAGCCGAAGAAGAAGAGGAGTTGGCAGACTTGAGGGAGGAGGAACGCTGGAGGGCCTCAAGGATATTATCTGAGCCAACGCGGACCTCTGCAATGACGCGGATCGCATGGGAAAGGGCCTCCATAGCCTGGGCAAGCTGCTTGGGGGGTGCCTGCTGGCCCCCATCGTCGGAAGTGGAAGAGCCTACGGGGTGTAAAAGTGCAGAAGAGGAAACGTCGCCCAAAGAAAGGTCCGGCTGATCCACCGTCTGTGTGAAGAGAGGCGACGCCCGGGAGCCGAAAAAGCCCGTGCTCGGGGACGATAACGCGGGACTCGGCTGCTGCATTGTTTTGCCTCTCTCCCCTCCCGCCGTCGTAACGTCCACGGCGGCAAAAAAAAAGGAAGAAGGGGGAGGGAGGAGATGCTGGCAAACAAAAAGAAACAAGAAGAAGAGTGAACGTAGTCCTTCCCAAATTCAGAGAAAAGAAAATGTTTCGCAATACAGACAGAGATTCCAAAGCAAAATTAAATTGGTACTCAATACGGTCGAGAAATTGGAAGGTGTGTAGTTTGGGAATTGGAAAATGGAGAGTCGATGACTACAATGCTTGCGATGGATAGTTTGTAATCTCTCTCTCTCTCTCTCTCTCTTCTTCTTCATGAGGCCCCTGTTGGCTAGGCATGGTTGCATGTGATGCCTTTGTGTTGTCGTTAGATGTCGTGCGAGAGGGACGCTGAGATTGCTAGTTGTGAGCTGTTGTTGGCGAGGGACATGGTGAGAGTGATAATCACAGGCTTCGATTGGCAGCGATCGAGAGGGGGAAGGGAATTTTATTTTTGGGGGTTTTTAGTTATGCTCCATTGAACACAAAGTGTTCTTTGGATCGTTTTGGAATCTTTGAGTTAGGAACACCTTTTACTTTTTTGGAAGCTATTAGGAGCACTTTTGTTTTACAGGTATGTGCTAACGGTTTTGGGCCCATTCATTTAAGTGGAATCTAACTAAGATACCCCCTTGGTATGAAATATGAAACAAAAGAACTGAATCAAAATGGAAGGAGAGCCACGTGTCGGGTTAAGCCATGGGTAATGTGGAGCAAGTGCAAGCGATACAGGTCCGGCACATGGCGGCTAAGCGCGAAGGGGAGTGTAGTTTTTTTTTATGTCTCCTCTCGCAGATGTTGCACGGACCTGCACGAAGTGGGTTGGCTTACGCTGGATGTTCTGTTGTGCTGGCGCAAGGTGGTGAGCTTGAATTTGGAGATAGCTTCCGGTATTCGTGGTGAAAGCGTGACGGGTCAGCGATATATGGCGAGATTCGATCCAGTGCAGCGGCAGAAGAATGAGAGAGAGAAGCAAAAGAGGCGAGAGATGCAGGAGAGAGAGAGAGAGAGAGAGAGAGAGAGAGAGGAGCGGGACTCATCTTCTCAGCTACATATATAATGGAGAGATGCCATTTTTTGAAAAGCAAGGGAAGTGCCAAGTGGGTGGCGCTCCAACTTTTGCAATGAGATTAAATATTAATTTGAAAGAAAAGGTGCTTGCAGTCGTCAGCGCATTGAGCAACCATGTCGCTTTTTAGGTGATCTCTTTCTCACGTACAGTCTCTTCTTTTTCAATGATACCATGGCACCTTCTCTCTCTCTCTCTCTCTCTCTCTCTCTCTCTCTCTCTCTCTCTCTCTCTCTCTCTCTCTCTCTCTCTCTCTCTCAATCAATCAATCAATCAATCAATCAATCCCTCATTTGGCATACATTTAACAATATGTTAGTAAGTTATTATGCCCTGCTCACTGCTTAATTAACATGTACACTTCAATGTGTTTCAATTTGCATCTTTCATTCCTATTTCCCATCGTGGAAGTGGAGCGACACAACATCCACCCCCTCTAACCTGCACATCCTCTAGCATGTTCCAACCGTTATCCAAAACAACAAGCATACACATAACTTCATTCAAACATTGCCTCACTTTAAGCATGCTTTGAAAATTAGTCCAACCTTGGTTGCATGAGTGTATACCCATCTAGAATAAAAGAAAATGTAACCACTAGAGCATAAGTACCCTATACTCAAAGAATCCCCTGTGCCATGGCACATAGAGATGCCCTGCCCAAAGCCATAGACATCATTTGGCCCTCTTGGGTCAAACAGAAAAAGAAGAAACTGTCCAAATACTAGAACATCATAATACCCACATGAGCATACATTGCCTATCTCAACCAACATTAAGCATCCCTGGTGCAAGTATGCTACTCCTGGTTCAAACAGCAAGCAACCTCCATATTCAACCTGTTTTGGAAGATCTTGTGGTATCTCCTGGGTCAAACACCATATTTGAGAGCACAAAGCACCAATGAGCCCCACAATAGACTAGAACTTCACCTAAAGCATAGTGCAACATCTTGAAACATATACTAGAACTTCACCTAAAACATAGTGCAACATCCTCGTCCCATAGAATTTTTGCGACTTTGGCGCTCATTACCAACTAGCATATGAGAGCATTGACTCCCTTTAATTGGCATCAATAGCATCACTAACATAAACATCAATAGAAAGAGTAACCTAATCCAAACATAGCTGGTACATTTCTCAACAATGTAGAGGAAACTATTCCCTCTCTACAATAACCATGATGGTTTAGCACCATCACGCCCTCTGACTGCATAGTCATCACAAATCCTTGCACAATTTGTACCTATATTAGAGTCATCCTTGATTGGTTTTCCAACTTGATCATAAGAAACAACTTCTACTTGTAAATCTTCAACCACAACACTATCCTTTGAACTGGTGGATCCTTGGAAATTTGTATCATCTACTATCAACAAAGAATTAGGAATTGTTTCCTTTTGCAAGGAACAACTCCCTAGATATCCTACACTTCAGTCTTTTCAAAAATTTCAAGTAGATAAGGAAGTTCGTCTAAGAAATCTTCATATGTTTCTTCATTCTCTTCTACTTCATATGTTGCTATGTGGCCCAAAAATCCATTCATACCTTGTGGAGGGTCTTCTTGCACTTTCTTTGAATGGGTGCATACATCACAAAGCCATTCTATAGTGTTATGTTTATCCCCATTAGATCCTACCAAGAAACCATTAATAATGGCATCTTCTTTCTCTTCCTTGACATCAACACATGTAGACATGTTGTCAGAAATAAACATAGACTTATTTGCATTCTCATGTACATCCTATATTGTCTCTACAATTCCCTACACTTCGCCAATTGCCGTATATATAACTTTATCTATGCAATCATGTTTAGTGAACTTGTTGTCCTGTTTGGCTTCACATGCTTCTATGGTGGTGAAATCCAATAGTTTCTTGCAAAGGCTCATCTTGAACTTCTTGAGAACAATCCATGTTGAGGTTACTAACTTGTGAAACACTAGCAACACAATTTCTTTCTTCGTCTAAACTTATACTAGATTTAATGATGGAGGTAGCTACCATGCAAGCAATCTTTGAAAGATTTCCACCAGTTCTTGTTTTAGCATCAAATTCATTATTTATCTATTAATTTGCCCAAAATATGGTCCTTTGGGACTAGATTTGCTACTTCCAAAGCTACATCTACTTTAGCTTTTCTTCTTGCATAAATCTGTTCCCAAAATTGATCATAGCTAAGGAACTACATCTGATCCCCTTCACCTTTACTAAAGATAATCTAATTTTGCTCAATAATCTGCTTCATTTCTAAGTCCATAATCCTTGAGCTTTCATATTTAAATACATTTGCAAATAATCCCACTATGTGGGATATGCTTATGTCAGCTCTCGAACCTGATCTCAAAAACTCAAAGCTTACAGCTTCTTCAACAGCTACAAGTATCCGATCTTTTGGAACCCCTCAACTCTTCATCTCAGCCTCATGGCATGCAAGGAATCCCTTTGGGTCATTCCCTTGGAAAATGCAACACTGGTCGCATACAACATCAAGTACCATCTCCACCGCATCATCAATTTTCTTTTTCGTCTTCATGGCTACCACTTTGAGCAGACATCCCTGAACCAATTGGAGCATCTTTGAAAAATTTGGATGTGCTAAGTTCCCATCGAACCCTTTGGAATTAAACTTCTCGATTAAATTCATCAGTTATCATGGCTTCTCCATCTGCACCTCTCACCCAGGTCAACTTCACATTGCATTTACCAAAGATGTCGGAGTGTGTGGTTGTCCAAAGTTGATTGGGAAAGCGCAAGGCGTCAAGTTGTGAGAGATGGTAGAGAAAGGAGAGCACAAACACAACAAAATTACCCAATTTCACATCGCTTTCATTAAATATATAAAAAAATGTACAAGTAATGGTTGAGATCAACCCTCGTAATCACCACATAACATTTAACATGTAGCCTTTATCACCCTTAAGAGAGAAAAGTAGCCGATTTCCTCTATGCTTCACGGTTTTGCCAGTAGTATTCTTGAATACATTCCTTGAAGTTATGAGAGCCAAAGGGATAGAGTTACGAAGAAAAGAACCCAACCCAAAACCCAAATTATTTTCTGCCTTCTCTTCTCCTCTCACCTTGTTCACCTTCCAAAAGAGTTCCTAAAATCTTGATTCAGCTGACCATGAGCAACAGGGTACATCAACCCTTAGCTTTCCCTTGGTTGTTGGCTTCACATTCCAAATTTGATGAGCTCCTCCCAAACACGGTTTTTCATAGCCTTCATAATCATTTCTTCTTCTTCTTCATTCCTCTTGCATCTCAGTTCTTGAACCTGTTTCCTCGATCCCCTTCTTATTGCCCTAAATAATGTCTTTCTTTATTCTCCTCCAATGCCGAGAGAGAATAAGAGCAAGGTTTAGCCCTTCTGCCACCTTCCTTCTTGCTTTAATATCCTCCTTGATGCTCTTAATGCCCTTAAGATCCTCCTTAATGCTCCCTTGATGCCCCTTTAATGCTAAGCTTAATCCACCTTAGATCCTCCGTATTGTCCTCTTTTGTCAACTTTCCTCTTTAATGCTCCTTCGGATCCTCTCTCCTTGCTTATTCCCCTTGAAGCCAAATGTGAGGGAGACATGGGATCTTGTAATGGAATTGGCCTATCAACTTGATAGTAGCGGAAATTAGAGAGAGTACTTTTATGAAATTACTTTGTGAGCATAGCGGGTGAACATAATTGATGGTAGCAACATAAACATAGCATTTAGTTAACTTGGCATTAACAATACTTTGCAAGAGAGAGAATTTAGAGAACATGACAACATTGAAGACTTGATTTATGTGGAGCCGGTCCCCCCTCCAATAGGCATTTGTATTATGATTTCTCCCATCAACAAAGACTTGTGACAATACAATCTTTGTGTTCCTTGTAACCTAGGTGATGCAATGAAGATGGAAAGCTTCATGCATCACGAGCATAACATAAACTTTGTGGAAAGCATTAACTATCCCAAGACATCAAACACCTTCAAAGGTGGAGAGAGCTAGCAGGGAATGAGGGTAGGGAAGAGGATGAAGAACCATTTCATAGGAGAAAGAACTAGTTCCTCACTTATCATCACTCTTCTTGATAGCATACATAATAGCATAGTAATGAAGATAGAGAAGATGGCAAGCTTAAGCATTGAAGCATGGCTCTTAGTTGGATTTGCATTCCATAACCAAGAGTGTTGGTGTAGGCTCTCAACCTCTCTACTTGCTTGGAGAAGGAGAGGGAGCTCTTGCACTTTGCATTTCACACAATGTGTGTGTGCGTGTGCGCCCAAGCATGCCCCTAGCTTCCTTGGTCGACCCCCCCTTGTAGCTCATGCTTGAAGCTCATTGGACCCCTCCAGGCCTAGCCAATCACAAACAGGAGGTAAATCAAGTAACAAGGGTAGCCTTGGGACAATTGTCCCCCTTTCCCCTTTGAGAGAGAGGACTTGATAAATGTAAAAACAATCAATTAATCTTCTAAATTATGTTGGAATTAGGGTTGCAGAGAAACACACACAGCTTGGAGAAGACGAAGGAAGCTCAAGGCACACAATAGAGAGTGTGTTACTTAGTGTGCAATGGAAAGATAGATAGCCCTAGAGTGATGGGCGTATATACAATGCTCCGGGGGAAAAACCTCCTAAAGAGGGAAAAAATGCCCCGGCGGTCCTAGTGTGTTCACACACATCACTACCACATGTATATGGTAACAAATTCCCCCCTGGAGTGATGCGGTGAACGAGAGCTGGCACATGAGTAAAGGAAAGTGCCATGCCCTGAGGACATGATCAGTCCACAAAGGGGAGTAAGCCCAAAGCTTTGCGGAAAGCTTCAAGCTTTCTCACGAGACAATGCCTTTGTGAAAAGATCTGCAAGGTTGTCCTGTGTTGGCACATAAGCCAAGCTGATCTCTCCTGTTGAGAGCCTCTCCCTGACATAGTGGTAATGCACCTCAATGTGTTTTGTGCGAGCATGAAAAACTGGGTTCCTTGCAACTGCCAATGCGCTCTGACTATCAGTGTAGATGGTGTTGGTAGTGTCTTGTCCAACACCCAAATCAGCCATAAGGCATCTGAGCCATACACACTCAACCGTAGCTATGAAGACTGCCCTGTACTCAGCCTCACAACTCGAAGTGGCCATAGTAGGTTGCTTCTTGCTCAACCATGATATACATGAATTGGCAAGCATGAAACAAAAACCACTTGTGGACACTCGCGTGTCAAAACAACCAGCCCAAGAAAAAGCATGTAAGTCTGGCGACAATGATCCCCCCTTGGGATAAAACAAGCCAAGATGTAAAGTGCCACTAAGGTAGCGGAAAATCCTCTTGACAGCCTACCAGTGCTTAGACCCTGGGCTATGCATAAATCTGCTGACCTGTGAGACTGCAAACTGAATATCCGGCCTCGTGTTGCATACATAAATGAGGCAGCCAACAGCAGTTTGGTAAAGAGTGACATCAGCAGGATCGCCAGCATCATGTAGACTCAACTTCAAACCTGTTTCCATGGGAGTGGCGATAGGTTTGCAATCCTCAAGTCCAAACTTACATAGCAATGTCTCTATTTAACTTTTCTGACACAAGGCAATGCCACCATCACACTGCTTAAACTGTATACCCAAGTAATGATGCAACAGCCCCCAAATCTTTCATCTTGAAAGTAGCATTCAAATCAGCCTTAAATTCAGCAATATGTCTCTCATTTGGTCCAGTGATCAACAAATCATCGACATAAAGAACCAAACAGCCAAAAAAACGTATGTGCTCAATAGAAGGCTTTCTATCATGCCATGCTTCAAATGGAGTAATAGACTGCAAAGCTTTCGTAGGACACCTGTTAAGTACATAAATGGCACAGATGATGGCCTCAAGCCAAAAAGAATGCGACAAAGCTTGAATTTTGACCATACATCGTGCCCTTTCCGTCAGTGACCTGTTTTTCCTCTCAGCAACACCATTTTGCTGAGGTGTATAAGGCATTGTACATTGGTGTTTTATTCCACGACTAGCCAGAAATGCATTAAATTCATGAGACATATACTCCCCCCCTCGATCGGAACGGGTGCCCATAGTACAGTTCGAGACATTTTCAGCCATAGCCAGAAATTGTTTGAAGCACATAAAAACTTCGGACTTCGCTTTAAGCGGAAATACCCATGCATGCTTGGAGTAATCATCAATAAAAGTCACGAAGTAAAGGTAATTGCCCAAGGACGGAGTTTGCATGGGCCCACAAACATCACTATGCACAAGCTGCAACCTGCATGTGGCCCGAACTGAACCATCCTTTGGAAACTTAGAACGCTACATCTTACCCAAAATACAACCTTCACAATATGTTTGACAGGTGCTTCAAGAGGCGGCAAAGAAGCAACCATATCAGATTTTTGCAAACACAGCAAATTGGCAAAATTCAGATGACCAAAACGTGCATGCCAAAGTTTTGCATCTGAAATAGCCCTTGAATCTGCAACAACATTTGCAAAATTTTGTCCACACTTGTCATACAAAATGATCTTATACAGCTCACGGCACAAAAGGCCAGATGCAACAATTTCACCACCAAAACTGAGATCATGAACTGTACATCTGTCATCCACAAATTTGACTACAAGTCCAAGTCTAGCAAGTGCGGATACAGACAAAAGATTCTTCTTGATCCCAGGTACATAAAGTGAATCAACAAGTGTGAAGGAACTGCCACAATCTTTCCAACTCCCTGAACCGGATAAGCGGCATTGTTGGCACAAGTGACTGAATTCCCATGAGGGACAGACTCGAGAGAGGTAAACAATTCACGATGTGAGGTAATGTGCTTTGTAGCACCACTATCGAAATACCACACATGTGAATCTGCAGTAACTGACAAGCATGCATCATGGACATCAGGATTGTAAGTGCACTCTACGCTAAAAGCACATTCTGCATCAACATCAGCAACATTGTCTCCTTTCACAGAAGACTCAACAATGGCTGCATTTGTAGTGGAACCAGCATTTGCTGTGGAACCACCCTCTTTCTTCTTAGCCTCTTTGGCCTTCAACTTAGGACATGACTTGATCAAGTGATCATTAGCTTTACAATAATGGCAACGCATCTTCTTTTTGCCCTTATCACTAGAATTGCCGGACGAAGTGCTGTCAGCAGAAGCATTGGGAACAGAAGTTTTGCCACTCGCAACAGAACCATAAGAAGTGGCTGCATTGCTTTTACCACCCTTTCTTTGAGAAGCAATAGAAGCCTGTTCAACTACACGCTATCTAGTCCTGTTTTTTCTGGAAAGTGACTCTTGCAACATCAATGTGCATAATGCATCAAACTTGACAACTTCCGGATTTCCTTGGGTCATAAGTCTCCAAGTACTAGCAAAAGTCTGGTAAGAATCTGGTAAGGCATCAAGAACAGTATGCACAAGGAAACTGTCTGAAATTACTTCACCTGCAGAAATAAGCTGCTCATTGATATCCTTGACACTAGCAAGGAAAGTGTCCATATCATCTTCCTCATGCATAATCTTCGACTCTAGCTCTTTATGCAGCAAAGCAATTTTAGCCTCATTGCGACTTGCATAAAGACCTGCTAGAATATCCCAAGCTTGTTTTGCAGATTTTGCTGAATGAATGTGAGGAACAATGGTGTGCTTCACAGACAAGGCAATCAATGCATGAGCCTGCGCATCCTTTACATCCCAACGAGCTTGTTCTGCCGTAGGAAAAACAACTCTAATAGCAGCAATCCTTGCAGCAAGACCTGCAACATCCTCAGCATCGCCTACATCCTCAGAACCAGGTCGTACATCAATGCCCTACACAATGTTCTAGACGCCCTTTGACACAATAACATGTTGCACCATATAAGCCCACATAGGGTATTTGTCCCCATCCAACCTGTCCTCAGCAGCAAACATCTTGAACACATCTGTGTTGTTGTCAGCCATGGTAAATGCTGCACCTGATGTGAAAACTGCCCGAAAATACAAGAAACGGAGCGGGAACAACACGTGCTATATAGCACAAACCGTGGAAGATTGTAAGGCACCTGTTATGTAGAAATTGGCACTGACCGAAATTCTGCACAAAATGACAAAATTGCCTGTGCAGACCTGCCTGTAGTGGAAACGGAGGCCGAAATGAGCCCGAATCAGAAATCTGAGCAGACTTAGCTCTATGAGATTTCCCAAAATATTTGTCGACCTGCAAACGCTTGCCAAACCTCACTGTAATCGGAGAAAGTGAGCAGGCATGTGCTGGAGCAGCTGGCGACTAAGCCCGGGAGGAGGTAACCTGCTCTGATACCAATTGTTGGAATTAGGGTTGCAGAGAAACGCACACAGCTTGGAGGAGACGAAGGAAGCTCAAGGCACACAATAGAGAGTGTGTTACTTAATGTGCAATGGAAAGATAGATAGCCCTAGAGTGATGGATGTATATACAATGCTCGGGGGGAAAATCCTCCTAAAGAGGGAAAAAATGCCCCGACAGTCCTAGTGTGTTCACACACATCACTTCCACATGTATATGGTAACAAATTATCATTGGACCCCTTGGGTGGCCAACCAATAGGCTCTAGGCACACCATGAGGGCAACATGAGGAGGAACTTGACAAGTGTCCCTTTTGCTTTCTTTGTACCGAGCTTGCCTTGAGTGAGTGTATGGGTGTTCTCTCTCATCCCCCCTCTTGTAGGGTTTGCCCCCTCCTTGTAGGGATTCGTGTTGACTTTTGCACACCTCAAGCCACTCAACTTTGGACCCGGTTCCCACCACAAGCTTGGCCCTTGATCTCCTCAAGCTTGGGCCGGGTTCCTACCTCAAGTACAACCCTAGCATCTCAAGAATGGCACCTCAAGCATCTCAGTCATCAAGAACCTCAAGCACCTTAGTCATCATCAAGCATGTCAAGCACCTTAAGCTTGGGCCGGGTTCCCACCTTAAGCTCAGCCCTTGCTTACCTAAGGTCAAAGGACTTTTACACTAACTATTGGAGGTCTTCAATGAAGCTAACCCTAAGGTCTTTATGCTCCATTGGTTAGCCTTGCTCTTTGATAGACCGTCTCTCATTTGGGCCCCATTACCATTAGCCCTGTGTTGAGATAGATCTATAAGCACATGTCTATATCCTAACCCTTGTTCCCGTTTATTCTCCCACATTAAATGACCAGTTTAATAGGAGAAATCATTTGGGTCGGTTATATATTAGATTTTATGACATTACCTCTCTCTTGAAATCATAGTCGTCCTCGACTATGAGGTAGAAGAGATAAAGCCTTAGTCATTAGTCAATCTTACTTAGCGGGTAGAGGATCCCTTTTTGCCCTACGACATCTTTCCAAGATGGATGACCAATCCATTTGGTGCTTGGGAGACATAGCTGCCGCAAGCATGTTTGCTCTTTAGTCCATTCATTCTCCCAAAGTAGACTGACAAATTCTACTTGGTGTTTGAGAGACGTAATCATCACAAACATGATTCTAAGCATGCATACTATTTAAATTTGTGCACAATAAAAAAGAGAACTAGTCTTATAAGACAAAAACATGGGTCATTTAAAAGAAATTTGTACATTTGTTTTACTCTAATGTAGCATTGTAAGCATTGACAAGGTTCATACTATCCTTAAGTTGTATTCCTTGCATCCATCTAGCATCTTCCAAAGGATAATTTTTGAACTTAATAAGATACCGTCGGATAATCTTACCATGTTGTAGTACCTTGTCTTCATGCCGAAGAATAGCTTCAGGTTATAGCACCTCTTCTTGGTCTTCAACTTCGGGAGGGTCTTCAATAATTGGTTCACTTGGTGGCTCTCCTTTGTAGTGCTTGAGTAGGCTCACATGAAAAGCATTGTGTATGAGCCAATGGTTGGGCAACTTGAGTTGGTAAGCCATCTCATTGATAGGTTTCAAATTTTGGAAAGGACCATAGTATCTTTTTGCTAGCTTAGCATAATACTTTTGATGGCCCGTAGTATTTTTCCCGCCTTAATCGAGCCTTAGGAAACTTAAGTAAGACCCAATCATTTTCTTTGAACGTTAAGGTCCTTATGTGCTTGTCAGAAGCAGCTTTTTGCCTTTGTTGAGAGATGGATATAGCCTCCTTAATCTTTTGAAAAGATTCTTATAGGTCACAGCTATACTCATCGGCAGCGAAGATCTTCCCATGTACTTTGAGTAGCAAGGGACTTTTAGGTCTTCCCTCAACGATCTCAAAAGGTGATTTTCCCGTAGAAGAATGTACAGTATTTAGACTTTGGTAGTTGGTTCATAAAAAAAATGGAGTCCCCAATAAGTAGTGCTTCCATGTGTCTAGGGCATGTAGAATAACTAAAAGCTCTTTCTCATAAATGCCCAAGACTTGTTCATCGGGATTGAGCCTTCGGCTCTCATATGCTATGGCATGCCCTTCTTGAAGCAAAACTGCTCCAAGGCAATCACCACAAGCATCACATTGGACCTCAAATGGCTTTGAGAGATCCGGAAGCATGAGGACTGGTTGGGAGGTAAGATTTTCTTTGAGCTTATCAAAAGCATTTTGCTCCTTAACAGTCCATACATACTTAACGTTCTTCTTAGTTAAGTCATGTAGTGGTCCTGCTATTTGAGAGAAACATCTATAGTATGCACACATACCAATAAATCTTCTTAGCTCATGTAGATTCCTTGGATTATCAAAAGCATTTTGCTCCTTAACAGTCCATACATACTTAACGTTCTTCTTAGTTAAGTCATGTAGTGGTCCTGCTATTTGAGAGAATTTTGCTATGAAACATCTATAGTATGCACACATACCAATAAAGCTTCTTAGCTCATGTAGATTCCTTGGATTAGGCCATGCTTTTATTACCTCCAACTTCATGGATCCATACAGATACCATCTTGAGAGATAATATGACCTAGATATTGAATCTCTTGAAGGAAAAATTCGCTTTTCTTTTGGTTGATAAAAAGCTTGTTCTCCCTCAATGCTTGAAAAATCACTTAAAGATGTTGCTTATGTTCCTCCAAAACTTGGAGTAGATGATGATATCATCAAAGAACACTCCAGTGAATTTGCGGTAAGGTCTAAAAATTTTCTCCATTAGAGGATTGAACATAGCTCGTGCATTAGTCAAGCCAAAAGGCATAACTAGATATTCATAAAGACCAAATGTTGCGCGAAACGCGGTCTTTAGGATATCTTCATCCACTATCTTTTTTTGATGATATCCACTTTTAAGGTCAATACTACTGAAGTAGGTAGAGCCTTGTAGCATATCAAACAGATCTTCTACCCGAGGCACGGGAAATCTATTTTTGATAGTGATATGGTTTAGTGCTCAATAGTCCACCCACATACGGTATGCACCATCTTTCTTTTGCACTAAAAGGACTGGAGAACAAAAGGGAGATGAGCTAGGCCTCACCATCCCTTTGTCTACCGATTCCTGTACTTGCCTCATGATCTCCTCTTGTTGAGCTTGAGAGACTCGATAAGGAGGCTTGTTAGGCGGTGAGCTTCCTGTGGGGCTTCCTGGAAGGAGCTCAATTCAATGGTCATCATCCCCTTGTTTTGGAGGTAAGTCCATAGGGATATCATCGATGAACACATCTTGGGAATCCTTTTAGAAAATTAGACAAGCCTAACTCTTCTTGATTCCTACCATTTACATTTGATGTAACATTAGGTTCCTTTAGAGACTCTTTGACAAAAATCATGTACGCAAAAACTGAGCTCTTCATTGATTTATCAAAAGCAGGAGGATTTACAAGTGGAATAGTGCAACCACGCTCCCTAGCATCTATATACATGTTCTTGCCCCTATAGGTGAAGTAGATTCTCCTTTCAGGGACCTTCATATTGGCAGCCATGCGATCAAACCATGGCGCCCCTAGGATAGCATCCTCATGTTGGAGAGGAGATATGAAAAAGTCTTCTTTGTCGACATAGCTTTGGACATGAAGCCTCAACTTCCCAATCAAGGGAGTAACACAGGCTTGCTATCCCTTGAAAGTTGTGTCAACCGTTACTATATCTCCCATCTCAAAAGCTTGAATGCCCAACTTGGTGGCCAACTCCATTGATACGAAGTTGTGAGTAGAGCCAGGGTCAAACAAGATGAAGGCATCATGCTCCCTTACCTTTCCCCAAGCATAGGAAAGTGATGATCCTTTGCAATGAGCATCCTCTTTTGGAGCTTTGATGGTGGAAGCCCTAGGAGTCTCATTACAAGCATTCTTCTTGGGGCAACACCGATAGCCATGTCCTTGCTCCCCACACTTGAAACACTTATGGTCCTTGCAAAAAGCTTCAAGCTCTTCAGGGAGAGAGTTTGTTTTTGCCTTCATAAACTCCCTTCTCCTTGGACTGATTGTTGTTGTTGTTGTTGGAAGTACCTTGGGAAGAATTTTGAGCATTGGTTTTCCCCTTTACATCATTTTTATCTTTGTTTTCCATGGGCTTGACATTCCGTCTAGCCCCTTGTTGGAAATTGATGTGTGAAGCAACCATAGTGTGATGGATTACTTCGGTGAGAGAATCAGGTTGTTCAGAGTTGACGTATTCGTCCATCTCTTCAGGTAATCCCTCACAAAATTGCTGCTTTTGCTCGGCAAAGTCTATCTTTTGGAAGACAGTAGCCTTGAGATGTAAATCCCAAAGCTTGTCTACATACTTGTGGATAGACTCATGAGAGAGAAGCTTCAAGCTGCGCCATTCGGTGAGCACTTTGTCCTTGGCATCGCTTGCAAGGAATTGCTTCATGATGGAAAATCATAGAGTTTTCCATGTCTTTGGGGCTTTGCCGTTGCCACGAAGGCTAGCCCACCATTGACGAGCTTATTTTTGGAAGTGCATAGCTACATGGCATAGCTTGGAGGACTCCATGAAGCCCTCGTCTCCAAAGGCCGCATCAAATTGCTGGATCAAGGCCAACACTTTGTCGGTAACACAAAAGGTGCCATCATAGGTGAGAAAAGAGATAGTCTTTTCTCCCTCCTTGAACTTCTTTAGCTTTTGTGACCTTCACCATGCTGGGTATTATTTACGATGTCCTCCCCTCTTGTATTCTCTAGGAGAATAGCCATAGATTTCATCGGAAGAGGAGGAAGGTGAAGAAGAAGGAGAAGAGGGTGACCTCTTTCTAGCCCTTTTCTTCATTTGTTTCCTCTCTTCCCTTTCAGAGTGACAAGGAGAAGGACTGTGCGTTGATCTTTTCCTCTTGGGAGGAGTTGGCGATCGTCTAGACCGCCATCTTCGTGGAGCGACATCTTCATAGGAACTTAAAGTTTCATTGCTTTCTTGCTCTTTGGATTCCTCCTCTCGTATGAGAGAGACTCTTCTTTTGGGGGTCTCTTCAAGAGGCCTCCTAAGCTCTCTCTCCTCTTGGAGAGGAAGGGAAATCCCATAAGCACGAAGTTGAGTAACTTCAGCTTGCAAAGCAGGGTTGCCCATAGCTTGCTGCAACCTAGTTACGAGATAACTCACAAACATCGGAGCATCTTGATTAGCACCTTCATGTGCAAAATCAAAGCTATCAATGTTCATTCTACTCTCTTGGTTATTGTCAGCCATGTTAACAAAATTTTTGTACGTACTTAGTGTATGCTTTGGCAATTCAAAACCTTAGTTGCCACTCTTCTTAGCCTTTGAAAGTTGGCTCTTAAGTATCTACACCCACGGCTTGAAGTGGTTAATTATAGAGAGTAGTGGAGTAGGTCTGACATAGTAGAGTTGTCGAGGGCTAGATCCTTTCGAACTTCTTATGGCTCAATAATGGTAAACCGTAGGCAAGTCTAAAAAGACTCCATTATTAAGTCCAAAGCTCCCGAGGTGTGCACCTTATCCCACATAGTGGGCTCAAAAAATCGATAATAGATCCTAGTTCCACTTACCCTAATATAATTAACAAAATCAACCATTCATAGGCTACTTAAGGACCTCTCTTCTTAAGAAAGAAAGAGAAACCAAATGCTCGGATACCAATGTAATGAAATTGGCCTATTAACTTGATAGTAGCAGAAATTAGAGAGAGTACTTTTGTGAAATTACTTTGTGAGCATAGTGAGTGAACATAATTGATGGTAGCAACATAAACATAGAATTTAATTAACTTGGCATGAACAATACTTTTGCAAGAGAGAGAATTTAGAGAACATGACAACAATTGAGGACCGGATTTATGTGGAGCCGGTCCCCCCTCCAATAGGCATTTGTATTATGATTTCTCCCATCAAGAGAGAATTGTTACAATACAATCTTTGTGTTCCTTGTGACCTAGGTGATGCAATGAAGATGGAAAGTTTCATGCATCACGAGCATAACATAAACTTTGTGGAAAGCATTAACTATCTCAAGCCTCAGTCCCAAGACCTCAAACACCTTCGAAGGTTGAGAGAGCTAGCAGGGAATGAGGGTAGGGAAGAGGAAGAAGAAACACTTCATAGGAGAAAGAACTAGTTCCTCACTTATCATCACTCTTCTTGCTAGCATACATAATAGCATAGTAATGAAGATAGAGAAGATGACAAGCTTAAGCATTGAAGCATGGGTCTTGGTTGGATTTGCATTCCATAGCCAATTGGTGTAGGCTCTCAACCTCACTACTTGCTTAGAGAAGGAGAGGGAGCTCTTGCGCTTTGCACTTCACACAGTGAGTGTGTGTGTGTGTGTGTGTGTGTGTGTGTGTGTGTGTGAGTGAGTGAGAGAGAGAGAGAGAGAGAGAGAGAGAGAGAGAGAGAGAGAGAGAGAGAGAGAGAGAGAGAGAGTATACCCCCCAAGCATCCCCCTAGCTTCCTTGGTCGATCCCCCCCTTGTAGCTCATGCTTGAAGCTCATTGGACCCCTCCGGGCCTAGCCAATCACAAGCAAGAGGTAAATCAAGTAACAAGGATAGCCTTGGGACAATTGTCCCCCTTTCCCCTTTGAGAGAGAGGACTTGATAAATGTAAAAACAATTATTTAAATCTTGTAAATTATCATTGGACCCCTTGGGTGGCCAGCCAATAGTCTTTAGGCACACCATGAGGGCAACATGAGGAGGAACTTGACAAGTGTCCCTTTTGCTTTCTTTGTACCAAGCTTGCCTTGAGTGAGTGTGTTGGTTTTCTCTTTCATCCCCCCTCTTTTAGGGTTTGCCCCCTCCTTGTAGGGATTAGTGTTGACTTTTGCACACCTCAAGCCACTCAACTTTGAACCTGGTTCCCACCACAAGATTGTCCCTTAAGCTCCTCAAGCTTGGGCCAGGTTCCTACCTCAAGTACAACCCTAGCATCTCAAGCATGACAAGCACCTCAAGCATCTCAGTCATCAAGCACCTCAAGCACCTTAGTCATCAAGCACGTCAAGCACCTCAAGCACCTTAAGCTTGGGCCGGGTTCCCACCTCAAGCTTAGCCCTAGCTTACCGAAGGTCTAAGGACTTTTACACTAACTATTAGAGGTATTCAATGAAGCTAACCCTAAGGTCTTTATGCTCCATTGGTTAGCCTTGCTTTTTGATAGACCATCTCTCATTTGGGTCCCATTACCATTGGCCCTGTGTTGAGATAGATCTATAAGCACACGTCTATATCCTAACCCTTGTTCCCGTTTATTCTCCCACATTAAATAATCAGTTTAATATGAGAAAATCATTTGGGTATGTTAGATATTAGATTTTATGATAGATCTTGAGGGTGAGAGAGAGAGACAAGTCAAAAACTTAAAATATCTAACTGCTATGGAGCTTTGGCTCCTTACAAGAGTATAATAGAGCTTAAAGGTTATGACTATGAGGGAAAAAATCTAAGGATGTGGTGAGAGGAAGATAGGAGAGCATACGGCTATGTAATAGTATGGTTACTTGAACACGAGAGAGAGAGAGAGAGAGAGAGAGAGAGAGAGAGAGAGAGAGAGAGAGAGAGAGAGAGTTGGCTGTAGGAGCATCGGAGCTCAAAGGTATGGCTTAAGTTAAACAGGATCCGAGAGCCTGAAAATGAACTTTTCCCATTGTTTTAATTGTTTTTCCCCTCCTTCCATGCTAACTCAAGTTTCTAATTTTAGCCGAAAATATCATGTCTTCCCCTCATTCCTACCACTAGCACTAATGCTAGCGCCAATGCTAGTGGTCGGCATATGTCCCCCCTTGATGACACGGTAGGTCGCCTTTAGACCTACACCATAATGAGCGTAAGTACCATCAAATTAGATTGTCCCTGCATGGCCAATGTTTTCCTCTTCTTGCTCGTCTTTGTTTGAGCATCGTAATGCTAGCTATGAGCTCCTCCTCTTGACTATGCACTACTACTCGTTGCCAGTGCGATTGCCTCCTTTCTTTTTCACATTGAAGGTCCTTTTTAAAAACCCTATGGGTGGCCATCCCATGCATTCACTTGTGAGTGGCCAATGCTTAGGCCCTTATGGGCGGCCTTTGCTACACCACATTTAACATACGTAACATCAAAGCATTGCCTAGCACAACATGTTTCTCAATTAGCCCCCCCACAACCAAAGCACTCCCAAACACCGTATATTCTTTTGCATTCCCCTACCATATCCTCATTCAGTGCAAACCAAGTGATATCATCCCAAAGAGAATACCACCAAGTACTTTATATGCTTTCATGAGAGCATCACATTTGGCATACTTCTTGACTAAATCATTGTCAAGCACAACCTCTGCTTTAACAAATACACTACATTTGGCATAGAAATCAACAAAGACATTGCCCAAACACAACTCCTAGCCCACATACCAACCAAAATAGTGTCAAGCTCAAATTTGATTGCATCGCCACATCAGTTTTCTTGCTCATGGATATTAGAAACTGCATAAGAGAATTGAACCGGTCATAAATCAAGCATTTAACGCTTGATTTGAGCCCTATAAAGCACATACTCTAGCCCGTGCCAGATACAATCAACGAGAACCCTGTCAAGTTGAAGCAGATCACTCGAGCACATATCTCAAGTCCGGTCTAAAGACAAGAGATCCGACCCTTGCAAAATACCAAACTGCCCATAACTTCTCCATCCGAACTCCAATTAGAGAGTCGTAAATACAAGCTTTTAGAGTATTTTGAGTACTTCATTCTTAGCCCATAAACTCTCATTTTGACAACTTCAAGCATCTCCACTTACAACACCAAAGACACAGTTATTGGCTTTTAAAAACCTCATTTGGCATGCATTTAGCAATACATTAGCCACTTATTGTGCGCTACTCACCGCTTAATTAACACATACACTTCAATCTGTTTCAATCTGCATCTTTCATTATTATTTCTCGTTGTGGAAGGAGAGCAACACGACATCGTCACCCGCCAGGCATCTTCCTTTCTTAAGGTATTTTCTCTATCGTATGAAGTGCAAATTTTTCATGAATCTGTCATTATACAAGTAAAATACGATACCTACCAATGGAAGGAGAGTACTTTAAGTTGCCCATCTAATTTAGAGAACAAACACTTAGCCTTGAATTGCAAGGCGTCTTAGCTATGTGATGCATGCCCACATCGATACACTCTCATCACAATTTTCCCAAGTTCAGCTTGTATTGTGAGAAAAACCTCTTGTTTGGTTGAGCAAAGCAATGTAGCAAAGCTTGCAAACATGGCTATACAACACCAATGCTAGGGGGACGAGAGAGAGAGAGAGAGAGAGAGAGAGAGAGAGAGAGAGAGAGAGAGAGAGAGAGAGAGAGAGAGAGAGAGAGAGAGATAGATAGATAGATAGATAGATAGATTTTATTATCGTCCTCGGAGGTCAAATATGACCTATGGGACCAAAGTTACATGTGATGTAGTATGTGTACGGCTGATGAGTGACTCTCGATGCTCCAAAATTGTAGTGATGAGAGTCGCAATGGAGAGCCCACACTTTGGCTGGGAGAGGAAAGTGTGTAGGTCTAAGTTATGGCTGAAAATGTGAGAGAAGCAAGTTCGGATGTGATCAAAAGCTGAGCACTCTAGTAGTGTGTGGTACTCAGACTCTCGAACTTGCAGTGAGCATAATGTGCACAATCGATTTGACTCTTCTCCATTGCCCCAACGCCCTATCTCGCATCGAAGGAAATGGGAGCTAAGCCGAATTGCTGCGATAGTGCGTATCGCGGACAAGGGAATAGGCTCAAGCATGTAAGTGTGAGTACGGTTTCCTCTCTCAGCGAAGAACATGGTTTTGTAGTTGGGGGCAATATAGGTGGTGTAATGTATGAAGCGTGACCCACCGGATTTCTCCCAAGCCGTAATACATTGGCGTTGTAGAAAAGCTTCATTCACTTGAGAGTCAATTGAAGCATCATGTAGCAAGTGTAATGCATCCCATCTCCCAAACCACTTCTTTATGTCTTGCATCCATCCCGTGCTCAAGATCTTGCTTTTATGCGTCTTTTGAACTTTTTTGCTTGCTTCCCATGCAATTGTAGGAAGTCGATGTGAGGGGTTTTGACGCATCTTTATCATGTACTCCACAACCCTTTCCATGCCCATAACCTCAATTGGAAGAGATCCCGACTCAAGAAGTAGGAGCATATATGGTGTTTGTGTCTTAACTTGGAGAAAGTTTGTAAGAAAACGCTTTTGGACATTCTCAAACTCTTTCCAAGTAGACTTTGAGATGCTCCCACCCCACACTTCAACTCCATAAAGAAGAACCGGTGTCACCAATGCATCAAAAAGATACTTCTTGAGAACCCAACACTTGATGTTTCCCGCATTACACATGTTCTCAAATGCATAATATGCTCTCTTTCCCGCTTCCAAACGACGCATAGCACATTCATGCCACTTGTGATTGGATGGAACCTCAAGGCCAAGGTACTTAAAGCTCTCAACAACTTCAAGTGTCTCGTTGTTGTACACAATGCATGGCTTCTCCTTATGGTTGGTTTTCACAAGCATAACCTTTGTTTTGGATTCATTGACAATTAGCCCACTATGAAAGCAAAAGTTCTCAAGGACAACCATAAGCTTTTGTGCATCTTCTAAAGTGTGTGCTAGAAGCACTACATCATCCGCATACAACAAAAGCATGATTACCGCATTGCAAATAGTGACCTCTTCAATGCCTTCTTCTTGCATAAAGTCAAGTACCATTTATTCCAATTGATCGATGCATAGACCAAAGAGAGTTGGTGACAATGGACATCCTTGTTTAACCCCAATAGTGCTTACAAAAATTTCTGAAATTTCTCTTCCCATGCGCAATTGACAAATCACCTTCTCATAGATTCGAGAAACCGCAAGCATAAACTCACTTGGCACTTGGAGTTCTTCCATCCTTCTCCACAAATTGTTACGTGGAATCATATCAAAGGCTTTCTTAAAGTCCACAAAACAACAATACAATCGCTTGCCTTTCAACCGACTTTCCTCCATGAGAACACGAAGAGTGACAAGATGATCAATGGTGCTATGGCATCGACGAAAACCCGCTTGTCCCTTTGCACGCTTGTCATTCTCTTCAGCCCAATCACTCAATTTCATCTCCATTATGCACCCAAATAATGGAGAGAGAGAGAGAGAGAGAGAGAGAGAGAGAGAGAGAGAGAGAGAGAGAGAGAGAGAGAGAGAGAGACCAGATTTCTACCGACTTGCTTTTGTTATGCCATGCTATCAAAACCATGACTTGCCAATACACATGCTTCTCATGACCTCTATTGGTTGAAGCAAGATAGGTTTTGGTTGATGCCATGCTCTGGGGTCACTTTTGAAGGATATGAGGCTGCCAGGGAAAGGTTCTCTCTCTCTCTCTCTCTCTCTCTCTCTCACACACACACACACACACACACACACACACACACACACACACACACATGACTTGAGATAATGTAAAATATCTACAACTTCTCCAGATATGTACATATTATCTCTAGATTGATTTGTTGTTCAATATATTTTGTATGTCTCAAAATGATGCCATAAGCATGCTCCACTCCCTCTCTCTCTCTCTCTCTCTCTCTCTCTCTCTCACACACACACACACACACACACACACACACACACACACACACACACACACTCACATGACTTGAGATAATGTAAAATATCTACAACTTCTCCAAATATTGGCAGTTGAGGAAGTCGGAGGTAATGGCTCTCTAAAGATTAAAAAACACTGCTAGCTACAAAAGAAGTCCAAATGCATCCAAGTCTAGGATGCCACATCCTTGTATCCCCAATTAAGGTCTTTTCGTATTTACCATTGCATGAAAAGGACCCATTTTGAACTTTTTCTTCAATTGTTGCATCACCACCATAACATGTAGATAAATGTCTCTCAGCACGTTGGTCCTCACAATGCTCTTATGTACAGGAAAGTGCCATTGCTGATGATGGGACGATGGGATACTGTGTGGAGAAGAATGCATCCCCCAGGTTTGGATAGGTGAATGGTCTCTCTCTCTCTCTCTCTCTCTCTCTCTCTCTCTCTCTCACACACACACACACACACACACACACACACACACAAATACATTCTGTCATGTCACGGCTGGAGATTACCCGACCTAAGCCATTAGCTCTTTTCCCTCTCGCTCAGTACAAATTAGTTCTAATTAATCGTACTTGTGGTTGGTTGTTGATGACAGGTAAAGATCCCTGCTCTCACCTGATAGGAGTTCCAGCTACAACTCCTACTTTGTCATGCGTCAAAGTTTCTTGTAATGAATTTTTATCAAGAAATTCTTCTTTGTTTTGTTCTCTACAATATGTTTTGCACACAGTATTTAAGTCTCTCAGTATATGATTCAGAATGATGGGATTTTAAATTCAAACACACACACACACACACACACACACACGCACACACGTGCACGTAGTATTTAAGTCTCTCAGTATATGATTCTGAATGATGGGATTTTAAATTCAAACACACACACACACACACACACACACACACACACACACACACACACAAGTTAACAGGTGGTCAGGCGTACGATTTTGACTATTGCAGGTCATTGGGAAAGAATAGACTTGCATCAAAGTTGGACTACTTCACACAATTTTGAAGGCTCTTTAATACGTCTATAGCAAGGAGGACGACCCAGCAAGGACTCAATAACTCAATTTGGCGTTGATCCAACATGTCATGCAAATCAACCAGAAGGGGTGGAGGCTCTCACCTTCCTCTAATTTTTCAAGCTCAATATAAATAGTATAGATAATGGACTATTGAATAATAGCAAAAACTTATTGTGTGCCCGAGTTTTCGAGAAAAACCTAGGTTTACAATAATCCCACCTACAAATTTTTTTGACTATATCTAATGCACCTTGGAGGCTCGTGCCACGTGAAATAAGGAAAGCACTTGGAGGAGATGGGAGTTGGAGACCAAGACAAAGCAAGAAAGAGAGTGGATTCTCTGCCAAAAAAAGTCTCTCTCTCTCTCTCTCTCTCTCTCTCTCTCTCTCTAGGATGGGTCACACACTCGTAAGATTTAATTTGAAGGTTAGGATACCCACAACAATTGGAAGAAAAAACTTAGGTTTAGTATAATCCCACCTACAAATTTTGAGATTTACTAATACTTTTTTTCAAAATTAAAAAAATGGTTTTTACCAACACTCACTTATCAAAGTGAGTTGTAATGAATTAGAAACATAAAAAATACAACAACCCCATGCTCCAAAAAGGAGATGGATGCAAAAAGACTAACAACTTAGCATCACAACTTGAAATTTTAAATTGAAAGTGAGAATATCTCCAAAGTTAAAAGAAACTACAAAGTTTAGAAAAACCTAAATTAAATTTTAGAGAATCTACAAAGTGCATAGAAGTTTAGCACTCAAATATAGTAAATTTGCCTTTAAAATCTTTGGGAAAAACATAGTATAGCTGAATGCTTAAAAAGTCCTCAGTTTAGTGTAATGCCATCTACAGATTTTGAAATTTACCTCTAAATTCTAGATTTGAAGGTGAGAAACCCTACAAAATATAAAGAAATTGAGTGTAAAAGCCTTCAAAAATAATAAAGTTGCCGCACGTTGATTTGGTGCAACCCCCGTTACAAATTTTTGAGATTTGCCTCGAAAATTCTTATTTGTCTTTAAGCGCTCGAAAAAACCTAGGTTTACTGCAATCCCACCTATGAATTTTGAAATTCACCTTTGAATTCTAAGTCAACCCAAAGGCAAGAGCAAGAAATCTAGCATAAAAACCTTATAAAATACCTAAATTCTCAATTTTGTTGATTCTCAATTTTGTAGATGTGGATGTCGGTTCCTGATTCTTAGTTGTGGATTTTATTGATTGGCGCTTTGTTGATTGCTGATTGGAAGACCAATGCTGCTCTAGTGCTGGTATGACAATCCTCTCACCCTCTCTCTCTCTCTCTCTCTCTCTCAAAGACATACACACACTCACTCCCATAGGCTGTAGTGAATGGCACTCTCTCACACTTACCTACACATACATTATTTCTCTCTCTCTCTCTCTCTCTCTCTCTCTCTCTCTCACACACACACACACACACACACACACACACACACACACACACGCACGCACGCACACGCGCACACACACACACACACACACACACGCACGCACACGCGCGCACACACACACACACACACACACACACACACACACATGATGAATCACATGGACCATTCTCTATTTCTCAGCACTCTCACTCACTGCAATCGATAATGTCACATTCTCTCTCTCTCTCTCTCTCTCACACACAGACACACACACACACACACACACACACACACACACAATGTGTGCAAGACATCCTTAACAAATCATTGAACTCCCATTGTTGAATCTTTGAGCTTGATGCACTTCAGTAATGCATGCAAATGTTGAAGGCCTTCTTACAACGTTCCAACACCTTAGTAAATGGCATGTCAACTCTGTCTCTGTCTGTCTCTCTCCCTCTCTCTCTCTCTCACACACACACACACACATACACAAAACACGCACACATGCATGTAGCTGTTGAGATTTGAGCACTAAGGTTGGAGATAATTTACGATATGGAAGGTCTGTGCAAGCCTGCAGAGGGAGGTTCATTAGGGCATGGTCATTCGAACTTAGTTGTCTATAAGCCTCGACAGTTTTGATTAAGGCAAGAAGGATAGTTCAAAACATCATGGGGAGCAGCAAGTACTGAGGGAGAGTGAGGCATAAACAGGAGAGAGAGAAAGAGGGTTGACTGGTAAGAAACTGACATAGCTTGAAAATTATGTTCTTTTAGGCATAGTAAAACAGTGAAAAGATACATGCTATTAAAAATTGTTGGTTGATGTAATGACCAACGAAGCCTCGCATGAACATAGCCTTAGATGACACATGTAGAGAAGTTCTTTATGGCCTTCAAAATGAAAAGTAATTCCACCTTTCAAATGGCTTCAGAAAACAACTAGTATGTGACCCGCGCATTACTGCGACCAAGGAAACATTGCCTCTAGTCTCATAGGTCTATCTTCTCTTCCAAGTGGAACACTATCAATACTCTCTTCCTACATGTATACTTAAATGGGAGACAAGACATTGAGGCATTGTAGGAGAGCCTGTTCTAGTACACACCATATGTCCCTTGAAAACTTGAGAGTATAAATATCATACCCTACTTGAGTGCTCAGCTTTTGATTGCATGAGATTTCTTGTCTTACATTTTAGCATGGATCATGGCCTACATTTCTTTGTCTCCTTGAAACTTCATGGATTTAATTTATTAGTTGCCACCATTATATCCATGGTTTTCAAGCATGCTACCTATAGTATTTGGTCCCATACGTCAATCTAACATTTGAAGACGATCTCTCTCTCTCTCTCTCTCTCTCTCTCTCTCTCTCTCTCTCTCTCTCTCTCCCCCCCCCCCCAAAAAAAAAAAAAACTTTGAGGTCATTGTGATTGTTTCTACAATATTGAAAATCCCACCCCGGCCCCTCCTTGAGAAAATATGCAATCG